>NC_090742.1:109503954-109668954 GCF_036898095.1 Palaemon carinicauda
CCTGTAATGTACAGAACACTTAATGCATGTACTACAGCACCCTAAACTAAAACAGGCACAAATATTAAAGGCGATTTTATATCATGTGTTTCCTAAACACCTAAAAAGCACGATAAAAAATGGCAACCAATGTTTTGTTTACGTTCATCTCTGATCATAATGAAGAAACAAACTCATTTAGTGTACACATATATGTACGTATGGTTAGTTTTTGCATCGATTATATTGATTATACAGTACTGTATGTTGATTTTTTTATTACCAATGTTTTAGTTTACGTATTTTTCTTAGGACTTCCAAATGAAATCTTTTTCTTTATGACGCCGCCTGAAACGACGGCGTGTACGCTCAGTAAACAACCACGCTCAGAACAAACAAGGCATTTAACACGCATGATGATAGTGATAAATAATGATACAGTACATACAGTATTTACAGTACAAAGCATTTACAAAATATGTTACCTTACAAATATAAATTATACAGTACTTGTACGTAGCAAAGCAGGAAAACAATTTGAGAGAGAGAGAGAGAGAGAGAGAGAGAGAGAGAGAGAGAGAGAGAGAGAGAGAGAGAGAGAGAGATTGTTTTACGTACGTAAATGTAAATTTTAAACAAAAAAAATATGATAGGTTACAACATGTAGACTTTTAAAACCTTCCCTTTAACTTAATGCATACAGTACGTACATTACTAAACTATAAAACAGGTTAAAGTAAAAAATAAAGATTGTTACTGTACTCACCACGAAAGAAGTTCAAGAAAAACTTGAATGACGATGGCGATGAATTTGCTGCACAGTAGAAATGATGATGATGAAGCTGATGATGTGTTCTACTGTGCAGTCAATGATAGTATTTTACGTCTCTTCAGACGGAGGTGTCTTTTCCTGGGACACCTCTTCAACTTCTTCAATTTCTTCCGAAGGCGTACTAGCAGGAGGAACTGGCTCTTTTTTGCGAGGCTGAAAAAACATTGTGATCGGAAGTTGTTGCCGCTGCTTCTTTTTTCGATCCAAGAGCATCCTGTAGGGAGTCGTGATGTCATCGACCTTGTTGCAGAATTGCATCGAGCGAACCATATCCTCGTCCCACTCTTGCAACATTTCTTTCGCCTCCTTCATATGGTTGCAGAACTTGGCGAGCCGTTCTAATGTTAAGCCCGTTTCTTCTACATTTTCTTGGGTCTCTTCCTGGGTACCCTCACTCTCTTCCTCACTTGCCGATTTCGTCAGGTCTTCGAGGTCTGCGTCAGTTAGGGGCTGGGAATGGCAGTCCAACAACTCGTCGACGTCTTCAGTCGTCATGTCGCCAAACCCGTCACCCCCAATTATGGCAGCCAACTGCACAGATTTCCGTATTGCAGAGTGTTGGATTTCCGACGGAGTAAATCCCTTGTCGTCGTAAACAATATCGGGCCACAGCTTCTTCCAGCTCGCATTTACGGTTGCAGGTTTCATCTCTTGAAGTGCCTTTTGAATATTCTGCAGGCACGTGGCTATGGTGTACTGCCGCCAGTACGCCTTCAAGTTGAAGTCTTCATCCTCGTCATCTTGGGCAGCATCCACACACGCAACGAGGTCCGCCAAGGTATTCTTCGTGTAGAGGGCCTTGAACGCCCTGATAACCCCCTGGTCCATTGGTTGAATTAATGACGTGGTGTTGGGTGGCAGGAACTCAACCTGAACGCCCTCACGCGACAGGTCAGTTGCGTGTCCACCAGCGTTATCCATAAGGAGAAGGATCTTGAATGGCAAGCCCTTCTCTAAGAGATATTCATGGACTTGCGGGATGAAACACTGGTGGAACCAGTTGGAGGTCAGCATCTTCGTAATCCATGCTTTTTGATTATGCATCCAGTACACGGGAAGGAGATTCTTATTTTTGTTTTTCAAAGCGCGAGGATTTTTCGACTTATAAATAAGCCCCGGCTTTAACAAAAATCCAGCAGCATTGCCACACATCACGAGGGTAACGCGATCCTTGAATGCCTTAAAGCCAGAGGCTTTGGCTTCCTCTTTGAACAGGAAAGTTCGCGACGGCATTCTCTTCCAAAACAAGCCGGTTTCATCCATATTAAACACTTGTTCCGGCTTGTATCCACCTTCAGCGATAATGTTCTTGAAAGTCTGGTTCACGTAAGTTTCAGCAGCGGCAGTGTCAGCGGAAGCAGACTCCCCATGCAGGGAAACGCTTTTCAGGGCGAAGCGTTTCTGAAACTTCGCGAACCATCCTTTGCTGGCGGAAAAACGTTGTTTCTGACGCTGGGAATCAGTGGAGGTCCCTGGTTGAGGATCATCTACATCATCATCTTCTTCAGCATGGTCGCCATCGTCGTCATGAGGTTCCTTTGCCGCAAAATTCTCATACAAGCTCAAAGCCTTTGTTCGGATGGTGTTCGTATCCAACGCTATGTTCTTCTTCCGACAGTCGGCAATCCACACAGCTAAAGCACCTTCCATGCGTACGATCGTTTTATTACGCGTTGTAACGACTCGCTTCGCTGATCTGCTAAAGGTGATTGCAGCAGTCTTTCTAATGTTCGCCTCGTCCTTCCTGATGTAGCGAACGGTGGATTCGTTGATGCCAAAATGGCGGCCGGCGGCCGCGTAACTTCTACCATCTTTTAACATGTCGAGAAGCGTAACCTTCTCAGCTATCGTCATCATTCTTCGGTGGCGTTTAGGCTCACTACCAGCCTTACTAGAAGCAGAACGCTTGGGAGCCATTGTAACAGAAAGTTCAACAAAAAGTTCAACTTAAAACAGTCGCACACAGCACAGATTAAACTTCACAAAGTTAAGAACGTCTACTCAGCAATACGCGGAAAGAGAAAGTGAACGATGCAGACCCGCGAGAACTGTGATGCTGGAAGTTGAAGATGCGGGCAAAACACCAATCACAGGCTAGATAACAAAACTTGAGTTTTGATTCGTCATCTGTCAGCGCTTGAACCAATCACAACCCGTCTTACAGTACATGGTGCGTTGGTTACTCATAGAAGATGCCCCGCGCATACTGAACGTACGTAGATTAAGTACAAGGGTACCATAATAATAATAAATAATGATAATAATACTGTACAGTACAGTAATAATAATAATAATAATGATTAATAATAATAACAATAATAATTTTATTAACAACAACAACAATAATAATAATAATAACAATAATAATAAAAATTTACGTACGTACGCTATTTTACGCCTCTCTCTCTCTCTCTCTCTCTCTCTCTCTCTCTCTCTCTCTCTCTCACTCTCTCTCTCTCTCTCGTACGCTTACAGTACTTATTCGAAATGTGATTTTTGCAACAAAGAATATTATTGGATGCAGTACTGTACTACGTACGTATACATACAAAAGATTCATGGAAAAGAAGCACATCCATTACAGTACACACCATTCTAATATGGTATGACTGCATCTGATTTGCGTTTCATGTTCGATTTAATTTTACTACGTACTGAATTATCGTATGATCACATTCTCTTTTCGTGTTTTATTTCTTTCTGTGCTGAATTATATATCATATGTAATGCAATGAACAATCAGTAAGAGCAGATATTACTAATTACAGTATTAATGGAATTACAGGTAACAAAATATCGTATTTGGTTATCTTCAGATTTCGCGGTATTTTCGAATTTTCCGGAAAATCCGCGATATGTATATATATATATGGGTTATGGGAAAACCCCGCGAAGTGGTGAATCCGCGATTGTCGAACCGCGAAGTAGCGAGGGTTCACTGTAGTAGAAAAAAAAGGAGGTATCCTTTTTCCGATTCCCTCGTGATGAGGAAACAAGAAGGAAATGGGTTCATCGTTGTAAGAGAAAGGACAACTTTAACCCTACTACTCATCACATATGCAGTAAACATTTTGAAGAAAATGCATATAAGAGAGACCTGCAACAGGAACTTCTTGGATCACGAGCCCCAGCAATGAAATACAGACGTCTGAAGAGCAATGCAATCCCAACACTTCACATGCCTCATTCACAAGGTTGGTAATCTTTCTTTTTCAATTTTTCAGTATTACTTGAAAAACTTATTTACTTTTTTTTTTTTAATTAGTTACACTATTTACACTCATAACAGCTGTTATCTGTGTTTATATATGGGGGTTTGTGTGTACATATATAGTAAATAGAAAGAGACTATAAAGGGAAAACTTGGCATATTCCATACCTCAGTCACGATCATATTAATGCAAAGTCTTATGACAACTGATGCATATATATATATATATATATATATATATATATATATATATATATATATATATATATATATATATATATATATATGGGTTAGTCACTGTCTATATAAGCTTGCCGACCAGGGTTCGATTCCCGGCCGGAGCCAAGCTCTTGTCTTTGTGTGATTTCGCCTGGGGCTCTGATCCCGAGGTCGTTAAGAGAATCCAGACATTAATATATCAAAAATATATATGGCTTATTTGAATGTGTGTGTGTGTGTGTGTGTGTGTGTGTGTGTGTGTAAGAAAAAGAGAGATATTAAAAAAATTTTCTTTTTACATTTCAGATGATAGTGTATCTGGTACATCTCGAATGAAAAGGATAAAAGAGAAAAATCGGAAACGCTTAATTGCAGAAATGTTATCAGGTTGTGAAAATGAGCTTGATGATTACAACAATGTTTCCTGTGGAGAAGACTATCCTCAAAGTGAAAAAAGGGTTCATACAGCAACACTAGAAGAGCTGCAGAGTCAATTGAACAGCGTTACTCAAGAAAGAAATGATCTCCTTACAAAGAAAGAGCAGTGGGATAAAGAAAGGTTACGTTTGTTGGAGGATTTAGAGATTATGAGAAATGAAGCATCATGTTGCAGAGTGTTTTTAGAAAAAAATGTTTTCTCTTTCACAGGTGCAAAACATTATGAGTGGAAGAAATGTGAAACGTTGGGCAGATGGTGACATTATTCGTGCAATAACATTGAAAAACTTCAGTCCTAAAGGTTATCGGTACTTACGTGATCAGTGCAAGATTCCTCTTCCCTCAGAAAGTACCCTAAGGCGTTGGGCATAAAAAATCATTTTTGAACCGGGGATCTTGCACACAGTTTTTGAAATACTAAATGAAAAGGGCAAGGAAATGAAAGAATATAGTCGTTTATGTGTAATTTCATTTGATGAGTGTGGTGTTATGACCAAGGATCAAAGACACTTTATGATCCTAAATCTCGTGTACAGTGCATTATGATTAGAGGAATAACAGAATCTTGGAAACAACTAATATATTATAATTTTGATACCAAGGTTACCAATGAACTGTTATTTGATGTAATTACAAAAGTCTAGTCTGTCGGTTTTCCTGTAGTGGCTATGGTGTGTGACATGGGTCCTACTAATATCAGTTTATGGAACAGTCTCAATATAGGAACAGAAAATCCTTCATTTGAGAACCCCTCTGTACCACAAAGAGAAATTCATGTCTTCCCCTTATGCTCCTCATTTAATCAAGTTAGTGAGAAACAATTTTCTTGATTCAGGTTTTGAATTACAAAATAGAAATTTTGTTCTAAGTGGATGTGTTAGGGAAATTGTCAACCGAAGTAAAAGTGATTTGAAACCCACATATCGTTTAACAGAGAAACACATAAATGTAACAGGTGCACAACGTATGAATGTGAGGAAAGCAGTGCAGCTTCTTTCGGGAACAACATCTAAAGCTTTAGTTTTTTATGGAAGTCAGGGACTTTTGAAGAGCATGTACTGGGAAAGTACAAGGGACTTTATAAAGCTTGCCGACTCCTGGTTTGATGTGTTCAATTCAAGGGTACCTTATGACAGAAAAAAATCTAGACATGCCTATGGGATGCAACTGTCGGAACAGAATAAAATCCTTGACAATATGAAGTGTACAGCTGAAACGATGCGAGTTTTGAAAAGTAATAAAATCTATCAGTTCCAAAAGGGACTTATTGTGTCATGTAAATCCTTGCCAAAGTTGCATGATATGTTGAAAAGTAAATATGATGTATCATACATAATTACCTCCAGACTTAACCAAGATGGACTGGAAAACATGTTTGTCTGTCTTAGACAAATGGGTGCAACTTATGATCATCCTACGTCAGTTGAAGTCAAACACAGAATAAGGTCATATTTACTTGGCAAAGGAAACTCTATAACTGGAAAAAATTGTAACTCGATGAAGGAGTGCGATTCTTCAAATATGTCGGAAGGAATGTTCAGTCAAGAGAAAAGTTGTGAAAATAATGATTCCAATGAAACTGATCTTGAAAGAGAGCTTATGATTTCTGCAATGGTGTTTGCCTCTACTGAAGATGAGAAGATGCCAGAAGAAGATTCAGAAAACTTTGAAAATGAATTTTATGAAAGAACTTAGAGAATGTTGCAGACGAAGAGGGCCTTCGATATGTTGGAGGTTATGTGGCATCTAAATTTCCAGATTATCAGTTCTTAGGATGTAAGCTTAAAAAAGTGAAAGGTACCTGGATTAGTGCAGTAGAGCGACATGATGATAAATTAACGGGAACCAAGTGCTGAGGCTTTTGAAAAATTAAAGGTAATGGAAAAAATATTTAAACATACAATGGAGAAAATACACTGAGACCAGGCAATGGATTATTATACGACTTGCCACGCCATATTGAAAATTGTGTATCCTTGCCTTTTAAAGTAATAATGTTTTTTGTTAGATGTCGGATGTTTTTTAGGATGAGAGTTCTGAATGCCCAAATTATATCAAGTAGGCAAAAAAAGAAAAAGATTCATAAATTAACTAAATAATGCCATAGATTTATTTTTTTTTTTTACTTTTACTAAATATTTCTCATTTCTATTATGAAGCCAGATACTATTATGTGTTATCTATGTATATTTATGTTAGTTTATCAAATAATGTATCGTAAAATTGTAAATAAGTCTTTGTAAATAAATACCAGGTCAAATGTTAATTGAATATTTTTCAAGTCCTATCAAGCATATTAATTTATGGTTTCTATTATATATTAGATATCCAAAATTACCAATCCACGATTTTGTATGTGCATTACAGTGACCTATATGAATTCAAAAGAACACCAAAGGTATACAAGATAACAGAGTGAAAAGGACATCACACACACTTACAGACAGGCCTAATCCCTTCGACCCAAGGTACTTAAGTTCAGTTGTTCCCTTGACCGCTCCCACCCTGACCTCCAGGAGCGTCACGGAAATACCCCACAACTACCCCCGCGACTAAAGTGACTGTACCTCTCTCCCTTATTCTATATACCTTGAGCAGAATGACAGGTAACGTGAAGAAGACGAAGACCAAAGAAATTATCGCCTTGAAAATAATCAACAAAGAATTGCAGCACTACGAAATCAGGAAAAAGAAATAATAGATACAACTAACAAAGACAATGATTGCTCAGTAAAACCAACAGTCACAGGAAAAGGAAAAGAATAGTCACGTGCAGAAGTTAGAACAGGCCCGTTTAATGCAGAACAAAGGCATTATGGTACCTTCACCTATAACCCAAGACATCGGTATGAAACAGAAGAGATGATAAAAATTGACTTGATGACACAAAACTGTAATCACCTTGGTACTCTGAAATGGAAGAATGAACCTCCTAAATTGTGTTGCGGTAGAATGAATGATAGCCTACCTTTGTTACAAATATGATCATCTTAACATGAGAAATGTTTCGTCTTCACATTTGCAGTTTCCACGAATGAAATTTGGGTGGTAAGAGTATCTAGTAGCTAAAAGATATGTGGTTCAGAACTAGTCATCACAAAGATAACTTACAGGAATCGACTAGTAGCATATACTGACATTACTTTTTAATCCTACACCATTGCCGAGTATCTCTGCTAGTATATATATATATATATATATATATATATATATATATATATATATATATATATATATATATATATACATATATATATACAGTATATATATATATATATATATATATATATATATATATATATATATATATACTGTATATATATATATATATATATATATATATATATATATATATATATATATATATATATATATATATATATACACACATGCTAAAAAAGCTGGTGATTGCCAGTGTAGGCTATGTGTCTGTATGGTCTCTATAGTAAAATTGTACAAGGAAATAAAAGAATATTTGATGATCGAATATTATGTAATTTTCATCGAGAAAGCTAACGACGCTATTTCCATTTTGATCAAGATCCATCTAGGGGGTCTACGGTCCCCATAATTACGGACCCACTAAACCTCTATTCCATGAAATTGGGCTGGCTAGCACATTAGATTTTTTCAACTTTTTAATAATAATAATAAATGATAATAATAATAATAATAATAATAATAATAATAATAATAAAAACAATGATAATGATAATCATTGAGAAATCTAACAAGGCTATTTTTATCTTTATCAAAAATCACCTTGGGTGGTCTACGGGCCCCATGATTATAAACCCCTTAAAACTGCATTCAATAATAATGAACCAATTGCAATCAATTTCAATATAGAGATTGTATGAACAAGGAGATTATTTAGGGCTGTATTGAGTAGAAAATTTGTCATAAAAAGGAGATATTTGGGGGTTACCCCCGACCCACACACACACACAGCATACTGATTTTTTATTTTTCCATGTGATAAAATGTACAAAAACTTACAGAATATTCAATGATTGAATTTTATGTAATTTTATATTTTCTTAAGTTTTCCACATAATAATGCCACCCAGAAAGAAGTTCTCATTTGTAAATCTGATAAAGCAAATTCGGTGAAAAGAAAAAGACAGCGGGAAACAGAAGAGCAGAGGAAATTATGAAGGGAAACGAATGCAAGAAAATGGCAGCTAGACGTGAGACAAATGGCACCTAGTCTTAAAGCAGAAGACAAAGAGCAGATGAATTTAAAAAGGAACACTGATGCAAGCAGCATGGTAGCTAGACGTAAAGCAGAAGACAAAGAACAGGTGAATTTAAGAAGGAACACCAATGCAAACAGAATGGCAACTAGACAGGAATTACAGAATGAAGACCAAACAAATTCTCGCCTAGAAAATGTCAACAAGGAATAGTACCTATAAGAAGTGAGGAATCAAGCAATCAAAGAATGACTTGACTTTAGGATAACCAACAAAGAATGATTTTCTATCGAAACCTAAAAACAATGGAATTAGCTGAGAATAGTTGTCATATTGATATAGCCCGGCATGTATAAGTAAGAGCACATCCTTTTAATGCTATACAATGGTGTCTTGGTGCCTTCACTCATTATTCAAGATACCTCTATGAAACAGAAGATATAGTACAAATTGGCTTATGTTACAACAATGTAATCACTGTGATGCTCAGAAATTGAAGAATGAACCTCCTTGATTGTGTTGCAGTGGAGGGAAAATTAGACTGCATTTGTTAGTTGAATAACCTGAATATCTGAAAAAAAAAAAATTCTCAATGGAACATCCCACTGTAGAGTCCTTTCAATGACGTCACTGGGAATCGCCGGCGACCATGCTGGAAGACATACAAAGCGAAAACATGGCAGCTGCTACAGCGAATATGGACAATGAGAGCGACTTTGTCAAACAATTGTCGGGTGATGATAAGCGTTTTCACAAGCAGAAACTCGATCTAATTGATGGCCTAGATCCATACCAGATGCAGAATTCATTCAGTCAAAATATTGAGGATTTTCCCAGTATTTCATACATTGATATGGTGAACTACTTGGTACTGTCGGCCAACCCAGAACATGAGTGGGCATACATTTCCATTGAATAATCTGCTTCCAGAATTTGTTGTTTTTCCCTTTAATGCTTTTAAGTCCAAAATTAGATAACACTGGGCCAATGAAGAGAGTGTTTATAATTATAAAGCTAATATTGATCATTTAGCCCAGTGATTCTCAACCAGTGTGCCACGGTACACTGGTGTGCCACGAGATTATTTGAAGTGTGCCACGAAATATAGTCATGGCACACCAGAAAATACGAAAAATGGGTATAGATTTTGGTTTCACATGAATGAAAAGTAACGCTTATTGATACTGACAATTATTTGAAATATAGCCTACTTTGCAGTTTACATAAGTAACTTTCAGCCATTTGAGTTCGTCATAATATTTATAATAATTCTACAATTAATAAAAGTTTAATATTATAAGTGGAGATGGCATTCGGTATTGTGATGGGCGTCGTTCTGTCTGGGATGTATGACGTGGTATTGCCTCATGCTTTCAAACCGTTTTTAGTATAGTTCCTTTTGTTTCAACCAAAATAGTTGCATTTTAATGTAGCACTGTGTCTACTTGTAATGAGTATATTGCTATGTTGTTATTGAATTTTGATCTTCAGGCTGCCAGTTGTTGCTATCATCTGCAATCGATGTTAGGAGTTTAATCACTTCCAAGTTTGATAATTGATATATGTATCATATACGTAATCATCGTAATGTAACCAGATTTGTGAGCTAAAAGAAGGACACTTCCCTCTTGTATATACCGTACATGTGTGTGTGTATGCATAAAGCACATACCATACATAAATACATACACAATATGTACACACACACACACACACACACACATATATATATATATATATATATATATATATATATATATATATATATATATATATATATATATATATATATATATATATATATGGAATTATAAACACACACACATGCACACATATCTTTTGATATAATTATGAATACAATTTACATATCTTTGCCAATAGTTATTTAAATTTTACTTAAAATCATGTGCATGCCTTTTGTTCAGGCTTTGGTAGGTATATTTCTGTAAAAGAAATGCACATCATTTGAGACTTCTGTACTATTAAAAGCTTCACATATAAACAACGTTGGATGAATGTACATGTGAGGATGGATGGTCTATCAACCATTACATAACATCTCTCTCTCTCTCTCTCTCTCTCTCTCTCTCTCTCTCTCTCTCTCTCTCTCTCAGACACGCACACATACAATTCAGTAAATATTGGGGCACACTTATAAGAAAGCAGAACATATTAGTAACATTAAAAAAGTAGGGCATATGTACAATCAGTTAACTGATTTGTTCCGCTCAAAAGCAGAGCTCTGGTCACCTTGCCTACGCGTATCATACGTGTCTGAGTCTCGCTTTCATTGCATACTCTCGGTGTCTTGTTGTCAGTGTCGGTTGAGACAGTACTTGAGTGGCCATGGTAGTGCACTTCACCAATCACATTACTATAAGATATTGATGCTTAGGTAGGAAGTTCTATTAACCATAATAATTACCTGGAACATAGATGTATCGTTAGTAATTATTTCTCAGCTGATCCCATCTGACGTCGTCGAATGTGGCTTGATGGGTAATAATACGTTGGTATTATAAAAATACGTTTAATGTATAAAAGACTACATTATGAACTTTACTCTGTGACAGCTGACTCCCAAGTGCAGATGGAGCGTCTTACACAAATCTCATAAACCAAAACATTGCTAAACAAAAGAACATCGCTCTGAAAAGACTTAAATCCTACTCCAGTACAAATCATAAAGAATCACATTCTATCTTTGAGGTAATCAACAAATGTTTGAATCCTAATACCAAAACAAATCATTACTCTTATGTATAAAGCATAACATGTCTTATTCATGCAATATGATGCAATGTTGCACAATACCTGCAACACTTGAAACAATATAGTACATTGTTACAATAATACATAACAGTCTCCTCCCCCTTAACTTGACATTGTAAAAATATTCATAAATCTAATCTCTCAGGGGGCTTTCCTCTGTTAATCCTATTAGGAAGCACTTTAACCTCATCTTGTACTGGTACATGAATTGGTTCTGAATTTACATTGGATGTTGGACCATCTTGGTTAATACTTGACTCATTTGATCTAACTACTTCTTTAAGTTTCTCATCTCTAACATTCACATGCTCTACTGTCTTTCTGTTTAACGGCTGTAATTGATCAACATGACGTTTTACAACATTATCACCAACACGAACATCATAATGTAAATTTCCTATCTCTCTTACAATCTCTCCTGGTACCCACTTCTCTGGAGTGTTGTACGATCTTACCATGACATCAGACAAAGGTAAAAAATGTCTTACATTAGGAAGCTTTGCTACTTGTTTATACCCTTTATCTTCTAAATCACTTTGCAAACTTGGATACAACAAATCTAACTTACACCTTATCCTCCTCCCCATCAACAAATTTGAGGGTGCCACGCCTGTTGTGCTGTGCGGCGTTGTTCTATAAGACAATAAAAATTTTGACACATGCAAAAATATATTACCTGAATTTGCTTTTCTACACTTCATATTGTGCTTAAACGTTTGGACAAATCTTTCAGCCTCTCCATTAGTAGATGGATGATATGTAGCTGAAAATGTATGCTTTATACCATTGACATTACAAAATTCTTTAAACTCTTGTGAGGTAAATTGTGGACCATTATCTGTAACAATTCTTTCTGGAATACCATGCGTTGAAAAAATTTGCATTAACTCTTTTATTGTGGCGTAAGACGTTGTTGTCTTCATTGGGATAATTTCTGGCCACTTACTGTAAGCATCTACTACTATCAAAAACAAATAATTCAAAAAAGGACCTGCAAAATCTATATGCACTCTTTGCCATGGATACCTGGGTAACTCCCACGGGTGCATTCTAGCAAATTGAGGATTGTTTTGTTGCATAACACAATTCATACAATTCTTTATATAACATTCCACATCTTTATCTACACCTGGCCACCATACAAAAGTTCTCGCAATTGACTTTGATCTTACAATACCTTGGTGATCAGCATGTATTTCAGACAAAACCTTATTTCTCAGTGAATTTGGAATAACTACCCTGGAACCTCTCATCACTATTCCTTGTGTCACACTCAGTTCATACCATATATCCTTATACGGTTTACATTTTCCTCCTTTCCACATAAGTCCCTACCTGTCATTAAACTCTCCAAAACCTTACTAAGTACTGGGTCTTGCTTGGTACTGTGTGCTACATCTTTTGCAGTTATTGGTACATTATATACTGAAATTAACAGAACACTGTCATCACACTCTTCTGGAGCTTTGTCTACGGGTAATCTGGATAAAGCATCTGCATTACCCATATTTGATGTTGGACGGTATTCTATATCATAGTGGTACGCTGCTAACGTAACTGCCCAACGTTGTAGTCTTGCAGCTACCAACGTAGGTAAACTTGCTTTTGGACCCAATATTGCTAATAAAGGTTTATGATCTGTAACAAGTGTGAACTTTTTCCTACCATAAAGATACATATGGAATTTTTTAACTCCATAAACTAATGCTAAACCTTCCTTTTCTATTTGAGAGTAATTCCTTTCTGCCTTGTTCAATACTCTAGAAGTGAATGCAATTGGTTTTTCTGTTCCATCTGGCATTACATGAGATAATACTGCACCTAAACCTATGTTTGATGCATCACATACTAATTTAACTGGTAAATCCATTTGATAATGTACTAAGAATGTAGGTGATGTTATTTCCTACTTGATTCTTTCAAAAGATTCCTGACACTCTTTTGTCCACTTCCATTCTACACCCTTATTCAACAGATTATACAATGGATGTGCAATTGTAGACAAATTCTGAATGAAATTCCCATAAAATGTTACTAAACCTAGAAATGATTGTAATTCCTTAACATTTTCTGGCACTTTTGTTGATTGTACAGCTTTAATCTTCTCTTTAGTTTTGTGAATACCCTTGCCATTTATTACAAAACCTAAGTATTCCACTGAATCAACTTCTAAAATACATTTGTTCTTATTTACTCTAATATTATGTTCCTTCAACTTCTTCAGAACTGTTCGCAATCTTTCTCTATGTTCTCTTGTGTCTTTACCCGCAATTAAAATATCATCTATAAAAATGAATACTCCTTGCATTCCTGAAAAAATCTTATCCATAGTTTGTTGCCATATAGCTGGACTACTTGCAACTCCATAAGGTAATCTCTTTGGCCTAAACAAACCTAAGGATGTATTTACTGTACATAATTCTTGTGAAGTTTCATCCATGGGAAGCTGTTGAAATGCTTGTCTTAAATCTAATTTAGAAAAAACACTGCATCCTGACATAGTTGCAAACATGTCTTTCGGATTTGGTAAGGGATGTTGAGCTACTTGCAGTTGTGGATTCAACGTTACTTTGTAATCTCCACATAACCTAATCTGTCCACTTTCCTTCACAATAGGAACTAATGGTGTAGCCCAATCTGAATATGTAACCTTTTCCCAAGAACCTTCACTTTCTAATCTCCCGATTTCTGTTTCAAATGCACTTTTCAATGCATACGGTACTGGTCTCGGAGCAAAAAATCTAGGAGAACTGTCAGGTTTCAAAACTAAAATTGCCTTTGCGTTCTTTACTGTACCTATTTTATCTTCAAATACGTCTTGAAACTCTGATATGATATTATCCATAGACATTTCATTTTTGTTTTCATCTTGTCTACCTGCAACCTTCAAAATACTAGGCCAATCTAACTTCAAATACTGTAGCCAATCTAAACCTAGCAAAGTTTGTCCATTACCTTTTACTACTGTTAATGGCATTCTCTCTAATTTCTGTTCTTTGTACTGTACTTCTACGTTCGAAGCACCTATTACCTGAATATCAAAACCATTATAACTTTTCAAAACTCTATTTGTACCTTCTAACAACAAATTAGGAATGCTTTTAGCCAATTTCTCAGACATAATTGATACATCGGCTGCTGTGTCAACTTGCATCAAAATTGGTTTACCATTTATGATTACTTCTACCATGATATGTTTCTTTGCACCTTTGTTGACTGAGTTTATGTGAAACGCAAAATCAGTTTCTGAACTAACCTGATTATCATGAACATTTTCCTCATTATTCTCTTGACCCATAGTATCAACTGTAGCATTTATTTTCTTTGCGTACTGTTTAGGAAATCTACAAGCAGTTGCAAAATGACCCAGCTTTCTGCAATTCTGGCATGTCTGTCCAGTAGCAGGGCATTTCTTTGCTTCGTATGCAAGATGATCAGTTTTACCACACCTAAAACACTTGGGTTTTTCCTGTTGTTTCTGTGTATAAGCCTGATTCTGATATTTATGAACATTAGTGTTAGGCACTTTTCTATGACTAGGCTTTGACATATTCCTTCTCTGATTCTCATTGGTTTTCCACTTAGAACCTACTGTATTAATTTTAGAATTTTCCATTCTATTGCTTGTAGAACTACCTATTATGTTACTTTGCCTATTTGATGTTTCTAAAGCTCTGCCTGTTATCAATACCTTTTCTAATGTTAAATCTTTATCTTGCAATAATTTCTTTCTTAGCTCTTCTGATGTGCAATGTGCAATTACTTGATCTATGATAACATTCTCTAACTCTAGAAATTCACATGAAACAGCTAAATTCTTTAGTCTAGTCACAAATGCATCTAAACTTTCATTTTCTCTCTGATAAGCCTGCGCTGAAAACTGGTATCTTTCAAAAAATTTATTGACTTGAGGAGCAAAATATGTGGTAAGAGCCTTAATTGCAGCTTCACTTGTGTCATCTGTAGGCTGCAAAGTCTTAAACACTTCCCGAACTTCCCTACCTGCTGTATGAAGTAATAATGCCTTCTTTTGTGCATCCTTCATGTTCCCTAATGCTTCTAAATAAATCTTAAATTCCTCACACCACTGTTGCCATCGTGTTGCAACAGAATTAGGCTCAGCAGTGACGCTGAAAGCTTGAGGTGGTTCTATATTAAAAGGCATTTTGTTTGCTTACCTTAATAACTGTGGTAGGTTAAGTTACTGTTCTGCAGTCACAAGTATACTTCCTACCTACCCAACTTTAAATTTCACCCTTTTTGTGTATTTGATGAAATTCCTATTCTGCTGCTGGTAAAATCTTCATTGGGCAATTTTACTCTTGTCCCCCGATGTACAAAGACCTTCTCTTGTGCTGGCCGTCCTTGTGCATAGGCTCCAATGCTTCTCCCTGCTTGCTTCTCCCTGCTTGTCCGTCATCCCATCCTCGTCGCAAAATATAAGATATTGATGCTTAGGAAGTTCTATTAACCATAATAATTACCTGGAACATAGATGAAGTATCGTTAGTAATTATTTCTCAGCTGATCCCATCTGACGTCGTCGAATGTGGCTTGATGGGTAATAATACGTTGGTATTATAAAAATACGTTTAATGTATAAAAGACTACATTATGAACTTTACTCTGTGACAGATGACTCCCAAGTGCAGATGGAGCGTCTTACACAAATCTCATAAACCAAAACATTGCTAAACAAAAGAGCATCGCTCTGAAAAGACTTAAATCCTACTCCAGTACAAATCATAAAGAATCACATTCTATCTTTGAGGTAATCAACAAATGTTTGAATCCTAATACCAAAACAAATCATTACTCTTATGTATAAAGCATAACATGTCTTATTCATGCAATATGATGCAATGTTGCGCAATACTGTACCTGCAACACTTGAAACAATATAGTACATTGTTACAATAATACATAACAATTACTAGCCTTTTTGTTTCATTCAGTCTGTTGGGGTTTTATGATAATTCCCATTGATCAGTGTATTTGCAGGACAAGAGTACTATGTTTATTGATTTTAGTGCATTCCTTCACAATGGATAAATTTCTTATAAGAAAGGAGGCTAGTGGCAGCCGTGAGTCTGATAGTGAACAATCATTGAACCCACCAAACTCCAATGTAAAAAAGGCAAAAATTCGCCATTATTTAAATAGACAGTATAATGAGAGCTACTTGAAGTTCGGATTTTTTTGGTCTGGAGATGCTGCTCAACCAAATCCAATATGTGTAGTTTGCGGTGATAAAATGTCAAATGAATCCATGGTACCAAGTAAGTTAAAGAGACATCTCACTTCTAAACATTCATCTCTGCAGGATAAAGATCTTGTGTATTTTCAAAGGCTTTTAGATCAGCAATCGAAGCAGCGCAATGTATTTGAGAAAACAATGACCGCATTAGAAAGGGCTCAGCTTGCTTCAATTGAAGTCGCAGAAATAATAGCATTAAAATCTAAATCTCACACACTTGCTGAGTCAGTTATACTGCCCGCTTGCAAAAAGATTGCTAAATCCATGTTTGATGAGAAAGCTGAAAAAGAAATTAGCAAAATCCCCTTATCAAATGATACAATACACAGAAGAATTTTAGATTTATCTGAAAATATTGAAAAAAAGGTTCAGAAAAAACTTCAGGATTCTACTTTTACATTAACTGTTGATGAGTCCACGGATATAAGCAACACAAGTCACTTGCTTGCATTTGTACGTTTTATTGATGGCAGTGAAATAATCAATCAGTTTTTGATGGAGTACCTGCAAGTAAGATATGTTTTCCCATGGCGGGCAGGCGCCAAGTGAGTGTGCCGGTTGCAGAGAGCAACCGAGTCAGTCTGTATCTGAGGGCTCATTAAACCACATGTCCCAACCATCGTGTGTCTCTTGTCCTGCCTTGACATCCAATATGGCGCAGTGATTCTCAAGGACCAACGTGACCCTCACCATGCCCTTCCAGCGCCGCTCAGTGCAGTCCACCCCAAGGGCCGCACGCCCCGTCGTCCCCCGTGGACTCGTCCCTGCCCTGCAAGAAGCCAGGCAGGCCATGGCGGCACAGCAGCAAATGATCAACGTTCTCCGTGACCGGCTTTCGACACATGCTACCCCTGCACCTCGTGTCCCCGCGTCTGCAGCCCCGGAGAAGTGCGAAATTGAGCTGAAGCCCGCCGCATTCAGGTCCTGGAGGAGGTCGATGGAATGCTGGATCGAACTGTGCAGACTACCGCCCCACGAGGTCGTCCACCACATCAGGCTATACTGCACACCCCCTCTACAACGGGCGCTGGATGCCAGATTCACCTCACAGGAATGGAGCAACCTCACCGCCACGGAAGCCATGGATTTTATTCGCGATATTGTGTTGCGTTCTACAAACCGTGCTGTGTTATGGTCGGAGTTTTTTAATGCGGTACAAGGCCCAGGAGAAAGTGTCAGTGATTACTTTTTAAAGTGTTCTCAAAAGGCCACCGATTGTAATTTCCAGTGCCCTCAGTGTCAGTGTAATCTGGCTGAATACATGTTATTACCTAAGTTAATGGTGGGCCTAAGCGACGAGGCTATGCGTCGCCATGTATACCAGTGTAGCAATGACATCAATAGTGTTAGTGCCCTTAGGGCCAGGTGCTGTGCCTACGAGGCGGCCCGCGTCGACGCCGCTGCGCGCCAGTGCAACTGGAGGGAATCTGCTTGTGCAGCTGGCAGCGAGACACCCGAGGCAGATCATCCGAGTGCAACCGTCGCTGGCACAGGTAGGGGTCCCCCACCCCCTCCCTGCGGGAACTGCGGTGGGCGCCATGCCTCTGGTAGAGCTTCATGCCCCGCTAAATCCGTCGTATGCAACGGGTGCCACAAGCAAGGCCACTACCACAGATGCTGCAGAAAGTCACAGACAAAATTGGCAGGATCCCCGACAGATGTGTCTAGTGCTAAGTCTAGCGCTGTGCTTGTTGCGGGCGCCAACCTCGCCCGCCACCCAGTAGTGGAGGTGACAGTCGTCCACAACGACACAGGAGTACGAGTGCCAGTCACCGCCGTGGCGGACACTGGGGCACAGGTATGTGTGGCTGGGCCCTCCTTGCTATCGCACCTCCAAGTCCGCCCAGCCTCTCTTACACCCCGGGCTGGCTTGCGGGATGTGGCAAACCTTCCCCTGAAGTGCCTTGGATCTGCCGTGTGCCACGTCACCCTGCAAGGTCGCACCACGGAGCAGGACGTGTACTTCGTGCAGTCGGCAAAGCACCTCTTCCTGTCGTTGGATGCTTGCAGGGATTTAACGCTGGTACCCAAGGAGTTCCCCCATCCCTCCCACGCGGTGGCACACGTGAGCCTGTTCGATGGCACAGCCAGACGGACCGCCCAGGTACCACCCCGACCTGCCGAGGTGCCCATGCCGCCCCAAGAGGAACATGCGGCCAGGTTGGAAGCCTGGCTCCTGCAACATTTCGCTACGACGACATTCAACACAGCCAGGAAGCCACTGCCAGTGATGCAGGGGAAACCGCGCCGTATCCACCTGCTCCCAGGAACTACGCCGTACGCATGCCATACCCCAGCATCAGTGCCAAAACACTGGGAAGAGGAAGTGAAGGCCCAGCTCGAAGATGTCGCCCGTGGCGTCATAGAACCGGTACCCGCCGGGCAGCCAACCGAATGGTGCGCCCGGATGGTGGTCGTCGCCAAGAAGTCAGGACAGCCACGCCGTACAGTCGACTATCAGCGCCTCAACGCATCTTGCCTACGGGAGACACACCACACCCCCGCCCCATTTGATATGGTGTCCGGGGTACCTAAGCACACGTTCAAGACCGTGGTGGACGCGTACTGGGGATACCACCAGGTGGAGTTAGACGAAGAAAGTCGCGATCTAACCACATTCATCACCCCCTGGGGGAGATTTCGTTACCGTTGTACACCCATGGGGCACTGCTCTGCCGGCGATGCGTATACTCGACGATTTGACGACGCCATCCAGGACATCCAGAGGAAATATAAGTGCGTAGACGACACCTTACTCTACGACGACAGCATCGAAGGGGCCTTCTGGCATGCCTACGACTTCCTCGAAACGTGCGCAGCCAAGGGTATCACGCTCAAGCCGGAAAAATTCCAATTCGCAAGAAGGGAAGTAGACTTCGTGGGCTTCAACCGGGGCTGGGAGGCCTACAAGCCAACAGAGGAACGTTTGGCGGCCATCAAGAACTTCCCGATGCCACGTCAGCCCTCTATCACTGACATAAGGGCTTGGTACGGATTTGTCAACCAGCTGGCGCCATTCCTCGCAACAGCCCCCATCATGAATCCATTGAGGGAGCTCCTCAAAAAACCAGCTGGGAAGGCAGTGTACTGGGACGAGGCACTCCGCACCAAATTTCATCACGCCCAAGACACGATCTGCCAATTAGCAAAGGACGGACTGGCCTACTACGACAGGAGCCGCCCCACAGCAGCGATCACCGACTGGAGCAAAGAAGGCATAGGGTTTGTAATCCTTCAACAGTATTGCTCATGCAGCTCCGCCAATACGCCCTTTTGCTGCACGGGTGGGTGGCGCCTGGCACTATGCGGCAGCCGCCATCTCACTGTCGCCGAAGCTGGCTACGCTGCCGTGGAGGGGGAGGCCCTCCCGGTAGCCTGGTGTCTCCAGAAGGCGAGGCTGTTCTTGCTGGGGTGCCCCAATCTCACCGTTGTTACGGACCACCGCCCGTTAACCAAGTTACTGGGGGATCGGGCCCTCACGGAAATCTCGAACCCCCGCCTCTTCAGGCTGAAGGAGAGAACTCTGCAGTACCGATTCAGGGTCAAGTACCTGCCGGGGAAGCGTAACAGCGCGGCGGACTTCTTGTCCCGATACCCCGCTCTGAAAGCCGATCCCAGCGCCTACGACATGGACCTCGACGAAGACCTCACCGACACCATGGCGGCCGCCGTCTTGGCAGCAGTAGAGCACGACAGCTGTGTCGTGGACGAGGTGAGAGTCAGGCACGCCGCTGTCAGCGACCCCGTGTACCAGCTGCTCATGGCCAGGGTCCTGGCCGGGGACTGGGCCGATAGGAAGTCCCAGGAAGTTGCGTGCCTTCGGCCCTTCTACAGTGTCAGGGAGAGGCTAGCCGTTATCCAAGACTTGGTGACATACACGTTCGAACAGGGCAACGTTCGTCTAGTTATCCCGGAGCCTCTCCGTCAGCAGATGGCTGCCAACCTACACGCGGGGCACCAAGGCCTGGATTCGATGCAACGACGAGCGCGCCAGACGGTGTACTGGCCTGGACTCGAGGGGGACCTGCAGTATCACCGATCCTCGTGTGAAGAATGCGACGTACACGCACCATCCCAGGCCGCGGAGGAACTCATCATCACGCCGCCCCCAGAGTACCCCTTCCAGATGACGGTAGCAGATATGTTCCAGCACGACGGACACTCGTATATGGCCTACGCAGACAGGCTCACAGGGTGGCTGGAGCTGGCCCACTTCCCCCACGGAACCTCATCCTCCCACATCAAGACTCAGCTACGTCGCTACTTCGCCAGATGGGGGGCCCCGGAGCAAATCTCCACGGACGGTGGCACCAATCTGGCAAGCGAGGAAATGGGGGAATTTTTCAGGTTATGGGGCGTGTCTGTGCGTCTATCATCCGCCCAGTACCCGCAGTCCAATGGCAGGGCAGAGGCCGCAGTCAAGATCGGGAAGCGGATAATAATGGCGAACACGGGCAGCAGCGGCACCCTCGACACGGACAAGTCCTCTATGGCTATCCTGCAGTACCTCAACACCCCCCTCCGCGGAATAAACAAGTCACCCGCCCAGATGGCAGCGGGCAGGCAGCTCTGAGATGGCGTACCTACGGCCCGCTGGCACCTCACGGTAGACAAACACTGGGGGGCAACCTTACGGCAAAGAGAACGTCAGATGGCTGACAGTGGTGCCGCCCTCACCGGGACCGGACCATCCAGAAAGCTCCCAGCCATCAAACCGGGATCCCAAGTGCGAGTGCAAAATCAGGCCACCAAGCTGTGGGACCGCACCGGTACCGTGACGGAAACGCTCCCATACCGACAATACCTAGTCAAACTAGATGGCAGCGGGCGCCTCTCCCTTCGTAACAGGAAGCACCTGCGTCTCACATCATCGGGGCCCCAGCCTGGACGGGCCACACCTGCTACGCATCCAGCCACGCCCACGCCCGAGCAGCTACCAGGCAGTCACCCTACGCCCAGCCCACATGCAGTACGGGAGCCACGCCCATCACGGTGCACTAGAAGGCCTGCGTGGATGGATGACTACATGTGATCATCGTACATTACAGCGGCACCTGCATATTCTTCCTTTTTTGTTATTGCCTTTGCTTTTCATATTATTCTATGAACATGTATTACTTGCACATTGTGGTTGCATTACTGACAGCTATGTACCAGTCTTTCTATTCTCGCACCTGCATATTTTTTTTTTATTGCCTTTGCTTTTCATATTATCCTATGAACATGTATTACCTGCACATTGTGTTTGCATTACTGACAGCTATGTACCTGTCTTTCTATTCTCACACATGCACCCAATTTAATCCATGTTTATCCATGCATTATTTTTTATCATTGCCTCTCCATGTATACCCATGTATTAATCTCCGGGGGGGGGGGGGGGGGGATGATGGAGTACCTGCAAGTAAGATATGTTTTCCCATGGCGGGCAGGCGCCAAGTGAGTGTGCCGGTTGCAGAGAGCAACCGAGTCAGTCTGTATCTGAGGGCTCATTAAACCACATGTCCCAACCATCGTGTGTCTCTTGTCCTGCCTTGACATCCAATAGTTTTTGTGTTGCAAAGGAATGTCAACTATTACTAGAGGTCAAGATATTTTTGATGTGATAACTGACTACCTTAGAGAAATGAATTTAACATGGAAATCTTGCGTAGGCATTTGCACTGATGGAGCCCCATGTATGACAGGCTGTATTAAAGGATTTGTATCTCTTGCAGAAAAAGAAAACCCAGATCTTATTCGTACTCATTGCTTTTTACACAGAGAAGTTCTTATTTCAAAAATATCACAAGAAGATTTAAAACTGGTGTTACACCAGCTAGTTGAAATGGTAAATTATATTAAAAGTAGGCCTTTGAAGTCAAGATTATTTGAACAACTATGCAAAGGAATGGACTCCCAGCATGTTAGATTACTAATGCATACCGAAGTTCGATGGCTATCGAAAGTTAAGGTATTAACTCGTGTTCATGAATTACACAAGGAATTAATCGTATTTTTCGACCAAGAGAAGCAGGGAAAATTCTGTGAGCATCTTCGTTGTGAACTTTGGATGTCTAAACTGGAATACCTAACAGAAATATTCAGTCAATTAAACAACACAAACAGTAGCATGCAAGGGAGAAATGAAAATATTCTGACCTCAACAGATAAGTTAGTTAATCTAAAAAAGAAAATTATTATTTGGAAAAATAGAGCAAGCTCAGGTAATTTTGATGTTTCCTTCAATGCGTACCACTTGCATTAAAGAAATGATCCCTATTGTTGTTTCTCATCTGACAGCGCTTGATGAAAACATCGACCACCATTTTCCATCACTGAGCACAGAGAAGTATGATTGGATTCGAAATCCTTTCATGAATATTCCCTCTAATATTGGATTACAGTTGTGTGAAGAAGAGGAACTGGCCACCATTTCTAGTGACAGAGATCTAAAAACAAAACATTCTACTGTACCTATTGACTCATTTTGGATATCTGTTCAAGAGGAATATCCCACATTATCTAAAAAAGCTTTATCACTTTTGTTGCAATTTTCTACATCTTATTTATGTGAACTTGGCTTCTCAACCCTAAATAACATCAAAACTAAGAAGCGAGAGAGACTACGCTCAACTGAAGAAGAAATGAGGGTCTGCTTATCACACATTCGACCAAATATTGAGGAAGTCGCCAAAAAACACCAGGCACAAGTTTCACACTAATCATCTTCACAATTTACTCTAAGAAAAACACTGAAATAAAGTAAGTTCATATTGAAAAGTGTTTTATTTCTTAAGTCTGTAGTTCCATCTCATATTTACAAGTATATATTCTCTTAATTTTTTCTCTTAAATTTTCCAAGTGTGCCGTGATATTATTATAAGATCCTAAGTGTGCCATTGGTAAAAAAAAAGGTTGAGAAACACTGATTTAGCCTAACCTTGTGTATTATAATTTTTTATTGTCAAAATGTATGTAAAAGTTTTGCATTATAATGTCAAATCTTTATCAGTTCATGCCTAACCATTGTGTTTGTGTTTGGTTACAAATGCTATAATTTCTTATATACATATAAACATATGATGGACAAACTCTATTGTAATGCTCTTGGATGATCGTTTTGCCTCCTTGTAATTAAATGCGCAAGTTTAATTATTTTTTCGATGTTTCATATATAAGCTGAAGACCCCTTCGGGTTAACCCAGCTTTCAGATATTATTATTATTTATAATCAATGTTTATTCATCACATAGGCCTGTATGTCTGCACAATTTAATACACAAATTAAAATAAATATAAATATACACTTAATTATATATAGGTATGAGCACCTTGACGAAATAGAGACCTAGGTAAATAGACTTTGTTAATATAGCCAATATGGGCGCTTTTAATTTTTGTTTTGAAAATCTGAGATGCCCCTTTGATGTTTAAAAATTGAGATGCCCCCTCCCCCACACACAACACACACTGAACTGACGATGATACTTGTGAAGTCACCCATGCGATCGGATATAGCATGTTTACACAGGAATAATGATACCTTTAGGGCCTAGCCGAGACTGACTTGATATGAAATGATCAGAACAAATACGTGCGTAGGGTAGTGAGGATTCACGTAGATCAGCCCGTGATATTCTGGTCAACCACAAGTCATGTCTGCACTTGGATAATTCTTCTGTATCTTTGTCCTGATTCTGAATAACTGCCGGTATGCGGTAGAAACTCTTGTCATCTCTTTGTCCCCGATTCCCACAGCCAGCAATAGGGCAAAAACTGGGCATTGTGTCAATGTGAATGTGATGAGATGGCTAAATATTCAACAGTTCAACCATAGCTATTCACTGAACGCATCTTTGTTTGTCCTCCAAGATGGCGAACCGGAAGTTTGATGACGTATAATGAAAGGACTCTATTCAAAGCATTTTCCTGAAAATATCCAACTATACAATAAACGGATTTTGAGCGAAGCGAAAAATCTATTTTTGGGTAAGATAGCCATGTCGTCCTGATGGAAGTTCCTTAAAGGCAGCTTCCTAGGGTATATTACAACTACAGCGATATTCCCAGAGAATTTACCTTCAGGTACCCAGAATTCTAACTCCTGGAGCGAGTATCCCTAAAAAAGACCTTAGGGATATCGTAAATATCAGTGGACGTATTCTTGACACGCCTCATAGCAATCTATACCCCGAATAGAGTTAACACTTCGTAGGGGTAAAATGGCAAGAAAACGAAAACGATAAGAAAGGGGGGAGCCGTTCATAAGGCATCCCTCCTCCCCGTTTCGAAAGCGTGCCCTGCGCCGCTCACGGCGCCATCTGTATTCCTTGTAGCGATACACGAGGTGCTACAGATACTGTATGTAGGGAGGGGTCCTACTATCCTTTTCACTCATATTTATTTTGAAAAGGAGCAGGGCGGGTCCATCAGGACGACATGGCTATCTTACCCAAAAATAGATTTTTCGCTTCGCTCAAAATCCGTTTTTTGGGCTCAAGCCATGTCGTCCTGATGGAAGTATACCAGAGCATTACTGTATCTGTGGATTCTCAATACGTGCCGTACTCCTCAAGAATGTTTCTTAGTCAACTCGACTGACAGACCTAAGATGTTACCGTTATACATCTTTTCACTAATCATAAGCCATGAGAGTGCTTCCTGCCCCCTACAGGGAGGAGTCCTACTAGACTCTAGAAACGAACGAAGAGTACATATACCTATGTATGAATCACTCGCTAGCCAGTACCATATAGTGGTCTCACTCTATATGAAGCGAAGTCTTACGGGACTACCGTATCAAAAGAAAAAGTCCCGACCAGCACCCTGGTCGAAGTAAAAATAGACAAAAGGTTATATCTGCGTAGGATTAAACTTGCTACTACCACCGTCCTCAGAAAGGGGTGGAGTCCTTATTGCTAAGGAAAGTATAAACCAGTATAATCCAGGCTTTGCATTAAGGAATAGGCTATTATAGATATCCCCGATTAATATACATAGGCTAAATGCTCAAAAAACAATATGAAATCAAAAATATAGGTGAAGGAGACGCAAGGTTCCCGAGAACAAGTTTATTGAGAAACAATAAATAGATATGGTCACCATAAATATGTACATATGCTAGGAGGATGACCAACAATTTTCACAAGTACTGTAGTGCATGGATGAATGATTATCTGAAAGAAAACATATGTGTCACTTACACATACCCCGGTATCAAACTTAACGTCCATGTTACTACTTTGCTGACAATAGCGTTGGCAAACGCTTGGCACCCTGTCTGTACTTATGTTACCATCACCATCACGTTGGAACAGTCACTGTGGGCTCTGAGAGCCTACACTACCAGTTATATCAACATATATAACTAACTATTCACCCAAGAATCCAAGTCCCAAATGATTCCGCTGTTCCTCGCAGAGTTAAACAGCAGGGTTAACGACGCAACCAACTGCTACCACAGACCTCTTTAGCTGCTCCACTTGCTTAGCATAGTGGCGAAAGAATACCCTGGAAGACTTCCAGCCAGTGTATGAACGAAGGTGTTCAAAATCCATAAAATTAAAGAAGTTTAAGGATGAAGCAACTTTCCTCGGATCATGACCTGCGGGTGAACTGTCAGGATCCGCTCTGCGAATAAAATATGTAATTTTCGCCCTAAGTTGATTTAAAGATAAATTCGAGCCCGATGTTTCTCCTCTGAATAGTTGGCCCCCATGGAAGTCTGAAGTTCTACGAAGATAGACCTTAAGGCATTCTACGGGACATAGAGATGCATCTTCTGTCAGAGGGCAGATTCTCCAGGGGCCCCACCTGTTGGTGGGCAACTCGTTCTTAGCGAGAAACGTAGGGTCCGGAAACAGGTTCAGTTCTCCCCCATCCAGGAACTGAACTCGGCCCTCCTCTCTCGAGAGGGCCACAATCTCACTAACTCTGGCCCCAGAAGCAAGGGCAAAAAGGAAGATCACTTTTTGAGTCAGGTCCTTCAACGCACATTCCTCATTATCTAGTAATGAGGCAAAATGAAGGACTTTGTCTAATGACCATGAAATAGGCTTTGGAGGAGCTGATGGTCTAAGCCTAGCACAGGCCTTTGGGATCTTATTAAACATTTCGTTAGCGAGGTCTACCTGGAAGGCATATAGAATGGGTCTTGTTAGAGCTGACTTACATGTAGAAATTGTGTTCGCCGCCAGCCCCTGTCCGTGGAGGTGAATGAAGAAGGATAGGCAGAACTCCGTAGAGATCTCGTGCGGGTTCTTATCTTTGACAAAGGCTACCCATTTCTTCCATGCAGATTCGTACTGCCTCCTAGTAGACTTACACTTGTATTCTTCCAGGAAGTCGATACTATCTTTCGAGATTCCGAACCGTTTCTTCACCGCTAGGGAGAGAAAATCATGAGCTGCAGGGTTCGGGTCTTCTGTAATGAAGCGAAGACAGTCGACTTCTGGACTTGCTGGGACAGAACTGGGTCCGGGAGCGGTAGGAACTTCAGTCGTAGTTCCAGAGCCAGAGGGAACCATACACTGTTCGGCCACTTGTGGGCCACTATTGCTGCTACTCCCTTGAAGGATCTCAGTTTGTTGAGGACCCTCAACATCAGATTGTGAGGGGGAAACAGGTAGATCCTGGACCATCTGTTCCAATCGAGGGACATCGCATCTATTGCTTCTGCCGCGGGGTCCACATATGGGGACACATATTTCGGCAGCTTCTTGTTGTCCTTCGTCGCGAAGAGGTCTATCTGCAGTTCTGGGACTTGACTCAAGATGAAAGAGAATGATCCTGCGTCTAGGGACCATTCTGTCTCTATCGGTGTTACCCTCTATCGGTCACATTCCGGACTCCTTGAAGGTGAACTGCTGACAGGTGCCACTTCTTCTTCTCCGCCAGTCGGAATATGGCTAACATCACCTGGTTGAGAGGTGGGGATCTCGATCCCCGCCGATTCAGACATTTCACAACCACCTCGCTGTCCAGTACCAACCTTACGTGGATCGAGTGACGTGGGGATACTTTCTTCAGGGTCAGAAGTACTGCCATAGCTTCTAGAAAGTTTATGTGAAAGGTCCCAAATAGCTTGGACCAGATTCCTTGCACTTTTTTCCGATGGGAGTGACCCCCCCACCCTACCTTTGAGGCGTCTGTGTGGATTGTCACTGACGGGGGGGGTGGCTGAAGAGGTAGAGACCTCTTTAGACGACTGGCTTGAGACCACGGTCTGAGAAGAGAACGTAGCCGAAGTGGGACCGGTCTCTTTACGTCCCTTCGCTCTTTCGATGCAAAGGTTCTCCATACTCCCGCTGCATCTTTTAGCTGTGCTCTTAGCACAGGGTCTGTTACTGATGCAAACTGAAGAGAGCCCAAAACCCTCTCTTGTTCGCGTCTTGATATCCTCTCGGAACCTAGAAGTCTCCTGACAGACCCTGCTATTTCCTTCCTCTTTGACATCGGGATGGAAAGACGGTGTGACACTAAATCCCAGTGAATTCCCAACCACTGGAACCTCTGAGCTGGAGAAAGACGAGACTTCTTTCTGTTGATCATGAAGCCTAGATATTCCAGGAACTGAATCACTTGTAGGGAAGCTTGCAAGCATTCTGCTCTGGATGCTGCCCACACCAACCAATCGTCCAGGTAGGCTACTACCTGGAACCCTTTTAGGCGTAACTGTTTGAGAGCTGCGCTCGCAAGCTTCGTAAAGATCCTTGGGGCTATGTTTAGTCCGAAGGGCATCGCCCTGAAAGCGTAAAGTTTTTGTTGTAGCTTGAATCCTAGGTAGGGGGAGAGACGACGACTTATTGGAACGTGCCAATATGCGTCTGACAAGTCGATGGAGACGGTATATGCCCTCTTGGGCAGTAAGGCCCTTATGTGTTGTAACGTTAGCATTTTGAACTTGTGGTTCACTATGAACTTGTTGAGTGGTGACAAGTCCAGAATGACTCTGAGTTTCCCCGAGTCTTTCTTGGGAACACAAAACAGCCTCCCTTGGAACTTGATGGACTTTACCCTCCTGATCACCTTTTTCTCCAACAGATCTTGGATGTACTCCTCCAAAACGGGGGTGGAGTGTTGGAAAAATTGAGGGCACAGGGGCGGAGTACTGTACCAACTCCAACCCAGTCCATTTTTGAGAAGGCTGTGGGCCCAGGGATCGAAGGTCCAGCGATCCCGGAAATACTGAAGTCTCCCACCTACCGGCGACACTTCACTTTGACTGTCCTGCAGTCTTGCCTCCCTGGCCGCGACCACCTCTGAATCCTCGTCCCCTAGAGGGGCGTCTTGATGACCCTCTAGCTGCTCCTCTGGGTCTTGCACGAAACGTGGTCGACTGTCCCTCGAACACGGGATTGAATGCAGGGGAAGCTGATGACATTGCTTGGGGAACCCATTGGAAGGTGGTCGGGGTCTGGGCTACCAGTTGTGGAACCGGAGGCAAAGCTGGCTGTTGCTGCTGTGGTCTTTGCTGTTTGAAGGACTTGGCTGGACGGGAGGAAAACCTTGACTTCTTCGCCTTTCCTTTCGGCTGAGGGCCCTCATCCGGAGAAGACTTCCTCTTAAGGGACAGGCCCCACTTCAGGAGAAGATTGCGGTTCTCAGTGGCAGCCTTGTCCACGATCTCTTTGACCACGTCCTTGGGAAAGAGATCCTTACCCCAGATGTTAGATGAAATTAGCCTCTTGGGTTCGTGCCTCACTGTGGCCGAGGCAAACACAAACTCCCTACAGGCTCTCCTTGCTTTCACAAAGCAATAGAGGTCCTTGGTTACTGTGGCCAGATGGATTTTGGCCATAACCATGAACATCTCTGGCATCTTGGGGTCGCTAGCCATCGTCTCCATGTTGGTCTGGAGAGACATCGAGGCTGCCAGGCGCTCCTTTGTGTCCAATTCCCTCCGAAGAAGGAATTCCGACAACTTGGGAAGGTTTTCGCCGAACTGCTGTCCTGCAATGTCGGCGTCTAACTTCCCAACCGAGAAAGTAAGGTGCACCTCCTTCCAGTCCTTGCTATCCATTGGCAATGCCAGCGATAGAGGTTTACATTCCTCCAAAGACGGGCACGGCTTGCCAGCTTCAACTGCCTTGATGACGGCCGCAAACCCCTTTTGCATAAAGGGGAAGGCCCTAGCTGGGGAGGATACAAAGGAGGGGTGTTTCTTGCTCAAGGCGGCAACCTTCGAGTTTGAGAACCCCCTCTCCTTTAAAGCAGCTGTCAAGGTGGCTTGAGCCTTGGAGTGATCTAGGATAATCACTTCCTTTGGTTCCGTCTCCTCCTTCGAAGCCGGCTCCTTCTTCAAACGGACATAGCAGTCCGGGTAGGCCCCTCTACTGGGCCAGAATTCCACCTCCTCAAGGGGAACTGAACCCAGTTTCTCCGACATGACGATCTTCCCAATCGTCATCGGCATGTGCTCGGCATATCTCCACGGGTTGGCATCCGAGCACAGAGGAAGGTCCTTAACGTTGAGCTTCTTTGGAGGTCCACGTGATGCTGTGATCTTCTGCATCTGGAGCTCCAAAGTAGCGGCCTTCTGATTATTCTCCCTCTGCATCTGTTGGATCATACCAACGATGGAAGAGAGAGCCTGTCCAAGCTCTGCTGGAAGAGCGGACGAGGTAGAGGGGATAGGTTCAGGGACCTGAACCGGCACGTCTGATGAAACGGGAACCTCTTCCTCCACAGCAATAGGATCTCGATCTTGCTCCTCGCCCTCTGCGAGGAGATCCTGCTCCGCACGATCAGACAAGTCGGACATCTTGTCGTCCAACTGGATGTCCTGCAAGGCGTCAGCGACATCCTCCTCCACTGGGATCTGGATCAGAGGGATCTCCGGCCGAGGCTGGGGAACAACAGCATCAGGGGAAGCCTTGGGGAAAAGGTATGCCCTCATCTTCTCGTTAGGAAGATAAGGTCCAGTGGTGTTTTTCTGAAAACCCCTTACCCATACACGAAGCCTCTCCCTCGCTGCATCTCTTGACTCCGCCGACCTAGGGGATTCAAAAGCCTCTGATAGCAGGTTAGTACATACAGCACATACCTGCGGATCCCAGTAACGATGTTCATCATTGGAGGCTGCACAAGCTGCGTGCCTCCTACACGAGGTATGTCCGCAAAAGTTCTTACTGCGGACATTGCAGAAGACACTATCACACTTCGGATGCTCCTCCTGTAAAAGAAGAAAAATTTCCATGAATATCAAGTGAATTTTAATTCACATGTAACAAATGAGTATTCAACAAAAGAATAAGGGAAAGACACCTACTTGTGAAACCCACACAAACACCTGTGGAAGCCCACCGGCCAAGTCACATAGTTAGTCTTTACTAGAATAACCAGAGAACGTATTTCCAAGGGAAATTAGGTGTAGCTCACACCTAAGGTAAAATAATACCATTCTGGCCAAGAATAAAAGAATTATCTTTTATCCTTGTAAGGCGACACCAGGTGATTATACCAGTAACACAAGTAAGATAGAAAAGACAGTGTTGTAACCTACTACATCATGAACTCCCTTGGTTGAATATACCACCAAGAGAGGACTGATACAGTACCTGAGGGTGGTGTGCCAGCCGGCTATTGCCGCTCAGCACCCCCCCCCCCTTGTTTTCGAAAGGTAGATCTCAAGTACACAACATCAGATCACCTTTATTGGGGAGAACTCCAGAACCCATGCCTGAACCGGCCGGCAGTGGTTGCCAGACCGTAGCCACCCGGTTTGCACTGAGTTGCCGGCCATCATATTTAGTGGCCGGCTGACTGGGCAGTGTCGCGGGCCGGCCGGCAGCAGTAAACAAACCCTGCCGGCTAGCCCCCACACACTAGGCAGCACTCGGCTGCCGGCCCCACTGTAGTGGCCGGCAGATGAGCAATAGACCGGCCGGCAAAGGTATACACCCAACGCCGACCGACAGCAAGAGAACTGGAGAACACCCCTCCCCACCGACGGCCGGCCTGTAGGCCGGCAGACGGCAAGGACAACACATACTAAGACAAAAGAATGAGTGCCGGGTTAAGAGACTATAAGTCTCTGAGCCCGGCACCCGAAAGAGTGCCGAAAGGAAGGGGAAGACACTAAGTCAAGCTTCCTAACCGCTGCCTACTGAATTTTCAGACGGCAGCGATAGAGGGACCAAGAAAGGACCGGGCAGCACTCACAGTAATGGTCTCTGCCGGTCGGCACACTATGCCGGCCGACAGGAGACCACGTCAGTTCCTCATCCCAACCTAGGCTAGGCAAGGATGCAGACGACTGACACAATGAACGGAAAAAGAGAAGGGAAGGACAGAGGGTCCTATCCAACCTTACCTTGGTTAAGGGTCATTCCAAACTAAGACAGTTCATCTCAGTTAGAGAAAGACCCGAGAGGGAGGCCGGCACCACTGGCTGCCTCCCACGAACCACGGCAAGGAAGGAATTGCCTTTCCAGAAAAGGGAACATATCCCGAGACCGGAACGGCAAGGACAGTCTGATGAGTCACCGAGTAAAGGGATCACTACTGGAACCCAACAAGGTGGACTAAGGGGGGAACCCTTAGTGCCCGAGTCAATCGGCAAGGGAGACTCTGCCCCATGCCAGACAAACCGGGCTCAGACTAAACACTGTTGTACTGTCACCCTCTGAACCAATACTGTTGGAACGGGAAGGTACAGTACTACCCCAGCATAGATATATTTGAAGATTAATTCAAATAAACCACTAGAGTTAAGCCTAAGGCTTAAACAGAGGGAAAGGGTTTGCCCCTTCCCCTAAGAGAAGGGAGCAAACGGGGAACAGATAATATTATAATGACCTAAGACAACCTAGCCTAGGCACTAAGAGAATCGATTACCTAATTCACCGAAACTCACATCAATACTATCTTGGAAGGTACTCGAAAAGGACTAATATGTATAACGTTGCCTAACGCTTAAAGCAATAATTTCACATTTGGAAGACTAATTATCATGCAGGAAGTACATAGGCCAACAACTAGCCTACGAAGACTAGTGTTGGTAGCCTGGTAATTTCACCAGGCACATTACTATCGCATCATAACAGAATTCCTAAATAAGCTAAGTAGCTAATATTTAAGCGCAAAGGGGGCTGGGAACGTCGCTCTTGCTAACAAATAAATCCTATTCTAGCGAGCGACAGCATCCATGATGCCTCCAGCAGGCAACGGCTCTTGTATCAAAGATAACTCTTTTAATAACTTTAATTTTAACCAAGAGCCTACATTTATACATAAAAGAAATAATACTCAACTTATCCGAGGCAGAAGAAGTTGGAGAAAGCATTATTAACGAGAAAATTCCAAGATTGGGTAGTAAACAGGGAAAATACACCGAGTCGTAGAGCTACGCAAAAAGGAATGCAGATGGCGCCGTGAGCGGCGCAGGGCACGCTTTCGAAACGGGGAGGAGGGATGCCTTATGAACGGCTCCCCCCTTTCTTATCGTTTTCGTTTTCTTGCCATTTTACCCCTACGAAGTGTTAACTCTATTCGGGGTATAGATTGCTATGAGGCGTGTCAAGAATACGTCCACTGATATTTACGATATCCCTAAGGTCTTTTTTAGGGATACTCGCTCCAGGAGTTAGAATTCTGGGTACCTGAAGGTAAATTCTCTGGGAATATCGCTGTAGTTGTAATATACCCTAGGAAGCTGCCTTTAAGGAACTTCCATCAGGACGACATGGCTTGAGCCCAAAAATGCTTTCCAGATAACTTCAATAGGAGCAAAATTTGTGAATGAGGGCTATTTATGCCCACACTCAAAATCCAGGAGCAAATATACCCTGTTAGTAAATATATATATATATATATATATATATATATATATATATATATATATATATATATATATATATATATATATACATATATATATACATATATATATATATATATATATATATATATATATATATATATACTGTATATATGTATGTATGTATATATATATGAAGCTGGTCTTCATGAGAGTAGAATATTTTATTCACGTATTTTATTTGTGTATTTAAGAGATGTATAGCCAGCTCATAAGGTGAGTTCCACTCACGTAGGATTAAATTACATAAGACTTTCGTCATCCTTAATGTTATGTATTATTGTAATAATGTACTGTATTACCTCAAGTGGTACGTGTATTGAGCGCAACATTGCATCATATTGCATTGATAAAACATGTTATACATCGTACATGACTGAAATAATGTATTTTGATATTAGGGTTCAAGGATTTATTGATTACCTCAAAGATAGGAGGTGATTCTTTCTACTTTTGTATTGCAGTAGGATTTAAGTCTTTTAAGAGCGATGCTCTTATGTTTGTTCTGATGTTTTGGTTTGTGAGATTGTTTACGAGACGCTCGACGCTCAGTTGGGAGTTGGTTGTCAGAAGCCCAGAGCCAAGAGTAATGTAGCCTCTTATTATACATTAAAGGGTTACGTATACACCTGCGTTTGATTCAACATATCAACAATGAAAAATTGACGACGCAGATGGGATATCCCTGGATAATTACTAATAATTATTCACTCATTTACAGGTGACTAATATGCTGAAATCACCAGACAATAGTCAACCAACCTAAAATTGGGGACGACCTGATGACGAATACACGCAGAGATCATAGAGAAGCAGAAGAAAAATTTATTGCAAGAGAAGCAGAAGAAAAAGCTCAATGAGGATTTCATATGCAGCCGACCAGAAGAATTTCATCAAACACAAGCAAACAAAACAAGAAAACAAAGTGAATTTTAAAGTTGGGTAGGATACAAAAAAGGTAGGAAGTTACAAAGTGACTTTAGAACAGTAGCCTAACCTAATCCAGGTTGTAAGGACAGTGAGACAAGCGTCACCAAGATCAACTGATACTTTATTCAAATGTGCGTGGGAGTATATTACAAGGTGCGGACGGAAAGGTAGGATGGCGCTGGCGCCAAATCAGATTGAATTGCCCGCCAAAATATATGTGTTTTCTTACACTTACAAATATACGAATTAGGAGTTAACAGAAACATGTAATGAAATACCTGTAATACATATGTCAAAATGTAGCTCTGATAGAGCAGAATACATATACATGGGAAATCTGATAGAGCAGAATACATATACATGGGAAACCATGGTGTGGCGAAAGGAGAATTCAAATAAATAAACAGTTTGTTGATTTTCTGGACGACGAAGGGAGCGGTGTCCTTACAAGTACTCCCCCCCCCCCAAGACATCGGGCGGCATAGAGGGCTGATGATCAATCTTCGTAACTTTTCGGGCGTCGGAGGGTTCCTCTCGTTTTTGAACGGAGGGGCGCGCCGGCGGTCGGCGTAAGGATCTCTTCCTCTTGTCGTCGTTTGATGATTTTTCTTTCGTTGGGCGCCTTGTTTTGAGGTGGAACTCTGGATCTGCCAGGTCCGGCAGAGGCGGTGTCTCTTCCTTCGAGAAACGCTGGTTTCACGCGGTCTATTGAGACCCAGTCCTCTTGGCCATGGACGTCGAGAAGGAAGGCTTTCGTTGTCTTCTTAATTACCCGGTATGGGCCTCGATAAGGTCTAGTTAGTGGTTGTCGATGAGCATCGACACGGACGAAAACGTACCCGCAGTCATCCAGGTTTTTTGGCTTGAAGTACTTGGTTCTGTCTAGGTAAGTTTTGAGACATGGCCTGAACTTCCTGGCGATGTCCCTTAGGTGATCCAGCTGCGTGTCGTCGGTTGATGAGGGAAAGAATTGGCCAGGAACTGCGAGCGCCTCCCCGTAAACCTTTTCGGCGGGCGAAAGTTCGCCGTCTGCGCGAGGGGCGGTTCCGAAGGCCGAGGAGTACCCAAGGAAGTCGTGATTTCCAGTCCTCGTCGGTCCAGCTCGCCATCAGGGATGGCTTGAGTGTGCGGTGAGTTCTTTCGACCATGCCGTTCGCCGCGGGGTTGTATGCCGTGGTGCTGTGGAGCGTCGTCCCCATCAGGTTTGCCAAAGCGAGCCATATTTCTGAGAGGAAAGCGGGGCCTCTGTCTGTCGTGATGTCGTCAGGAACGCCAAACCTGCTCACCCAGCTTGACAGGAGGGCTTCGGCGCATGCTTGAGTCGTAGCTTTGGTCATCGGCGATGCCTCCAACCACCTCGTGGAGCGATCGATGATCGTAAGCAGGTAGCGAGCAGATCCAGAAGGGGGCAATGGTCCCACGACGTCGATGTGTATGTGACCGAAACGTCTTTTTGGTTGGGGAAAATCGCCAACCCCCGATTCGGTGTGATGGCTGACTTTGCTTGACTGGCAGTGGATGCATGACTTCGCCCATTCCCGGGCGTCCTTTTTTATCCCTGGCCAGACGAACTTTTCAGACAGAAGGCGAGCGGTGGTGCGTCCTGATGGATGTGAAAGTCCATGGATGATATCGAATATTTTCCTTCTGCAGGAGGCTGGTATCCAGGGACGTGGTGTCGCAAAGAATAGTTACTCCTGCTGGTCCGAGGGGAATCGCACTTATCTTGAGCGCGGATGGCCCCGTCAGGTGATCCTGTGCTTCTCGGTCTGTGCGTTATTCGGTTGCGAGATTGGCGTAGTCGATTCCCAGGTGGATTGCGTCAATTTCAATCCTTGAAAGGGCGTCCGCGACTGGGTTTTTCTTTCCTGGGATGTAACGTATGGTGCACCCGAATTCGGCGATTGTTGCGAGATGACGTTGTTGTCGGGAGGACCATGCGTCTGTCGATTTCGTGAAAGCGTGTACGTGGGGTTGATGGTCCGTCGCGATTGTGAAGGGAGTGCCCTCTAAGATGTGCCTGAAGTGGCGGACGGCGAGGTAGACGGCGAGGAGTTCCCTATCGAAGGTGCTGTATCTTGTTTCGGCGGGTTTCAATTTCTTGCTGAAGAATGCCAGCGGTCGAGGAAAACCATCGACGAGTTGCTCCAGCACAGCCCCACAGGCGACGTTGCTGGCGTCGGTCGTTAGTCGCAGGGGTGCGTTGTCGTCGAAAGGAGCCAGGGTGGTGGCATTCGCGAGATTATCCTTCGTCTGGGCGAATGCCTGTTGCTGGGGCAAACTCCACTCGAGTTTTTTTGCTTTTCCTTTCAGGACGTTGTCGAGGGGTGACAGGGTTTGTGCGATGTTGGGGATGAAGGGCCTGTAGTAATTGACCATCCCCAGGAACTCCTGAAGTTGGTGGATGGTCGTAGGTATCGGGAACTTTCTGATGGCGTCGACCTTGGTTGTCATGGGTTTTGTCCCGCACGAGGATACGCGGTGACCAAGGAAATCCACTCCTTCCGCACCGAACGTGCATTTGTCGAAACGTAAGACCAGGCCGTTCTCCTGTAGGCGTTTGAGGATGGTGCAGACGTGCGTCCGGTGTTCCTCCTTGGTTTTCGAGAATATCAGGATGTCGTCGACGTAGCAGACGCAGAAAGGTAGGTCACCCAGAATGCTATCCATTAGTCGTTGGAAGGTCGCCCCGGCGTTGCGTAGACCGAAGGTTGAGTTTGCGAAGGTGTAGGATCCAAACGGCGTTACCATGGCAGTTTTTGGGATGTCTTCCAGAAATACGGGGACCTGGAAATAAGACTTGAGGAGGTCCATCTTGGTAAAATACTTCGCGCCGTGCAACGCGTTCGTTAGGTCCTGCATGTTGGGCAGCGGGTAGTGATAGGGCGTTGTGATGAGGTTGAGGCGCCTGTAGTTGCCGCAAGGTCTCCAGGACCCGTCCGGCTTTTTTACCATGTGTAGGGGCGATGCCTAGGGGCTCGATGCTTTCTTACAGATACCCATGCGTTCCATGTCCTCGTAGGCGCGTTTGGCATCCTTCAGTTTCTGGGGCGGGAGGCGGCGGAATTTGGCGTGAGTGGGAGGTCCTGTCGTTGTGATGTGGTGGTAGATCCCGTGCTTGGACGGGGAACCTGGCGAGTGTCGGAGCTCGGGCTAGAAAACCTCGGGAAATTTTCGTAGGAGGTCGGCGTAGTGGTGCGTCGTTACGGCGGATACGGACATTGTTGCATGGCCGTATTGTAGGGCGCGGGACTGGCAGGTTCCCGTGTCAATGAGACGTTTGTTAGCGACATCGACGAGGAGTCCGTGGTGGGCGAGGAAATCTGCACCGAGGAGGGGCGATTGACGTCAGCAATAGCGAAGGGCCAAGAATACGAACGGCCCATGATAGATATCTTGAGGGTCTTGATCCCATAGCACCGTATGGGAGATCCGTTGGCGGCCATGAGTGAGGGAGCGTTTTTGTTGGGACGACGGTCTAGGTCGGACTTGGAAGGTGGGAACGTTGACTGCATTGCGCCGGTGTCTACCATGAGTCTACGGTTGGAAATGGTATCGAGGATATAGAAACCATTCTTGTTTTGGTTAACTGCGGCTGCGATGCTGGCAGGTGGATGCTTCTGGCGCCATCTTCTAGGGAAACTGCATGGTGCTCTGCATTTCTTGGCGTCGCTGCCGAACTGTTGGAGGTAGAAGCACCATGCTGGGTTATTCCTAGGGTTCGGTCGTGTTGGTTGCGGCGGTTTCTTTCTTGATAGAACTTTGATCTCGTCGTCTTCAGGGGCCGTTGCCGAGGAGTCTATGGAAGAGAAGCTGCTGAAGGAGGAGAACGAAGGCAGTGTTGACGATGATGCTCCGAGGCGAGATGCTTTGGAGGCCTCTTGGAGCTTCTGAGCCTCCGACAGGAGTTCGTTCATCGGGAGCGTGTCGGCGTCTGTCAATTGGGCCCTTACGTCCTGTGGTAGGCGTCGAAGAAAGATCTCGCGAGATAAGCTAATCTCACGTCGTCGGCCGTTGCTGTCTGTTTCGGGGAGCATAAGCAGGCCGGATAACTCGTCCCACACCTTGACAGGAGGGGTGTCACCCATGGGCTTGCCGGCGAGGTCCAGGACTTTCTTTGCCCTTGCTGAGACGGAGAGGGAGTAGATACCGATGAGTTTCGTTCTCAGGTCGTCGTATGAAACTTGGCCGGCCTGGGCGTCGAGCCATGGGGAAATCTTGTCGAATACCTCTTCAGGTATGGAGGTGAGAACGATGTCAGCCTTGGCGCAGGAGTCGCTGAGTCTAGCGACGCGGAAGAGTACGTCTGCTCTCAGGAACCAGGAAGCGGTGTTGTGTTGAGAAAAGGGCGGCAGTTTGACTTTGGGCGTGGAGGTGAGGCCGTTGGGTGCGATGGGCGTGTTGCTTCCTGCATCGTGGCCAGACGACGAGGCGGCGAAGAGGTGGGAAGTTGATATGTCGGTTAAGCTCATCCTACTGCCTTACATGCACCGAAGTGTGGGAGAACCAAAGGCAGGCTCACGCCTAAGGTAACGGAGTATAGAGAAGGTAGCACGGCCGTAATAAGTCTGTTAATGGCAAAGCCAAAACCGCTGATGCTACTTTCAACTCCGGGGTCACCAGTTGTAAGGACAGTGAGACAAGCGTCACCAAGATCACTGATACTTTATTCAAATGTGCGTGGGAGTATATTACAAGGTGCGGACGGAAAGGTAGGATGGCGCTGGCGCCAAATCAGATTGAATTGCCCGCCAAAATATATGTGTTTTCTTACATTTACAAATATACGAATTATGAGTTAACAGAAACATGTAATGAAATAATACATATGTCAAAATGTAGCTCTGATAGAGCGGGATACATATACATGGGAAACCACGGTGTGGCGAAAGGAGAATTCAAATAAATAAACAGTTTGTTGATTTTCTGGACGACGAAGGGAGCGGTGTCCTTACAAGGTAAGAAGTCAAAACGGATTTTGAGCAAAGCGAAAAATCTATTTTTGGGTGATATGGCCATGTCGTTCTGATGGAAGGTTCCTTAGGCAGCTTTCTAAGGGATATTTGGCTACAGTGATACTCCCTGAGAATTGACCACAGGTCTTCAGAATTCTCACTCCTGGCGCGAGTATCCTTAAAATAACTCTTAAGGATATCGCATAATATCAGGGGACGTATTTTTTAATACGACACATGGCAATCTTCACCCTGAATAGAGTTTTCGCTCTGAGGGGGAAGAGTGGTTTTGTATCTTCATTGCAACTGATACACAGCGGAAGGAAATACAGATAGCCTTTGACGTGGACAATGACATCACTTATGTGGGCGGCGCTTAGGCGCTGCAAGCAGCCTCATCTTACATCTTACGTCTTCCTCCCAAAATATTACGAAGGTAATATTTTCTAAACTTATAAATGACAATATCAAAAGCAGATATGACAAACGAAATGCTATACTCTCTTGATGAAAATCATCAGACATGTATGGTAAATCATAATCGTAATAATTAATGGTAACATGAAGATGAGAGAGAGAGAGAGAGAGAGAGAGAGAGAGAGAGAGAGAGAGAGAGAGAGAGAGAGAGCATTAACATAACCTCAAGTGAAACAATAAGTACATCAGCATTGCAAGATGTGCACTTAAATTGAGTCGTGAATCTAACGCCAACCTAACTTAAAATCTCATACAAAATATAATTTTGTAAATATGAAATCAATGCACGTCTAAGTGCAGTAAAATAAAACAGAAGTTGCTTTCATATTATAAATGCAGAATCAAAGTAGAGATAATTATACATAATCGTTCATCCAGACCGGGGCCTCTCTCTTCCTTGGAGGTCGTACCTCTAGCGCTGATGTGTAAGATGTAAGATGAGGCTGCTTGCAGCGCCTAGGCGCCGCCCACATAAGAGCAGATGGTCTCTCGAAACTGCCCAACTAGAAACGCAACACAACGATTGATCTTGATCTCAAAGTACATCTCGTCCAATTTTCAGGGAGCAAGCAACTCCAGCTGCACAGTGAGACTAATGCGGACCCGGTACTATCGCAACTGAGGGGCCAGATCCTGAGAGGATGGCCCAAGACACAAAGAGAAGTCACGAGTCAGCTCCGGCCCTATTGGTCCTACCAAGATGAACTGAGTATCGAGAACGGCATCATTCTCAAAGGAGAGCGAGTGTTAATCCAAAGAAGCATGAGGGGTGAGATCTTACAGAAGATCCACAGTGGGCACCAAGGAAGCGAAAAATGCAAGCTTCATGCAAAAAGCTGTGTTTTTTTGGCCTGGCATCAATAATGATATTGGTGAACTCGTACTAGGATGTTCGACATGCCAGGAGAACCAGAAAAGTCAAGGATCAGAGACACTACAACCTCATGAGATCCCAACTCGTCCCTGGCAAGTCGTCGCTACGGACCTCTTCCACTTCAACAGTCAGGAATATATGCTCGTGGTTGACTATTATTCCAAGTTCCCCTTCGCGCGACGAATCCCCCTTGGGGAGTATTCCAGCTAGTCGATCGTGAATATCACCAAACAACTATTTGGCGAGCAAGGAGTACCAGAACGTGTTGTGAGTGATAATGGACTGCATTATAATTCTTACGCATATAAGTCGTTTGCTGCAGAGTGGGGATTCGAGCACGTAACGTCATCACCCCGCTACGCACAATCCAATGGTTTGCAGAACGTGTAGTTCAGTCCATGAAGTCGGCCAAGAAGAAGGTGCTAGCGAGTAAACGCGACATGGATAGGGCTCAGGCCTGTCTACGCTCAACACCAATCGACCAACGTCACTCCCAGTCCAAGTGCGCTGCTGTTTAACCGGAAGCTGGTAAGTAATCTCCCAGTCCATTGTCGTAACAAATACGAGCACACAGATAAGGTACAGGAGAGACTCCAGCAACAGCAGAACACACAAAAAGCATATTACGACTGATGCGCCAATGATCTCCCGCCACTCGGGCCTGGGCAAGAAGTTTGAGTACAGAACTAGGAGTCTGGAAAGTGGTCACCAGCGACTGTGAAACAAGTGTGCTCCAACCACGCTCATATATAGTGGAAACTGCGGAAGGCAAAACACTGCGACGCAACAGGAGACAACTCCGGGACACAGTCGGGACACAATTCTACACGGTGAGGAAACCCAGCACACAACCCACAGACGACGGCGCAACAAGACCACTTGTGCACGAAATAGGCTCCGGTCAGTCACAACCTTCATCCAACCCCATCGTCCCGCCGCCGGCAGAAGTCAGCAACAACACGCCGTCCAAGAACACAAGCAGAATGTCAATCCAAGCCCCGCCAGTCCAGCATAACCCAAGGACAGCACCTGCGCCGGTCGCCACACGATCCGGCAGGGCAGTAAGAAAACCACAGCGTTATAACCAGTAACATTTTAATCTTGATCATATTTAAATTCTATTTTAGAATTAACAGGTTAATGTGTTGATGTGAAATTGTGTAAAGCCATAGTAGAAGTAAAAAGAAAAAAAAAATATGTAGCCTATACATTGTGTATCTTTTGTCCGTGTGTGTGGAAATTCTTTCCACGCTTTATTTTAGACACCCCCGTTATTCCATTTTTTATTTTTTGTTTGTTATTTTCTGGGTTTTACGCATCTCTTTTTTTCTTTTGTTTCTTTTGTAACCTTCATTATTATACCCTTAAATATTCATTGCTGCTAACATGTCCATCATTCCCCTGTAATGCTTTATCTTTCATCACCTCATTCCTCTGTAGATGATTTTCTCTCATTTCGTGAGCTCACAGTACATTGCTCTGACAATGCAACCGACCGTTGACAATTTTTAAAGACAGCGCTTGGTTGCGTTCTGTTCCAAATGCTCTTGAAACTTTGGATGTTTAACCACAATTGGTTTGTATTTAAGTAACTCTTTAATTTACGTAACTCATTGATCTTAGCTTATTGCTATTTACATCTCAGTACCTATTTATGAGTCTGTTTAGCTAGGATTGTTTCCTGTGTTATTGAACATCACTAAACGCCACTTAATTTTTTTGTATGTATATTAATTTTTATAAACCAGACAGTAAGATCTCTTTATAATTACTTTCCCCTGGAGTTTCAAGAATGATCCTTGTGTTTATTAAAAGCACCCTTCAGCAAACCACGTACTCATGGAAATTTGAAGAAGATGCACCCTTCAGCAAACCACGTAATCATGGAAATTTGAAGAAGAAGACTCGACCGGCTCGAACCAGCTCAGCAGCGGGAGGCAGAAGTGTGTGAGCGCCCCACTTAAAAACCAGGAAGCGTGGAAGGCGGACGTAGGCATAGCCTCTTCATCTGAGACGTCGTTTTAACATAGGCGTTGGTTCAACTACCTGTTGGTCAACCATTTACTAACCAACAGTATGCCTTACATTGTGCCATTATTTAGAAGATAAACTTATGAAGACAAAACACGTCAGTGCAGAACTGAAGATGCACCGTGTTCTTAACAGTTTACAAGATGCCTCCACTACGTCTACAATCAACCCTCAAGAGCGTGAGTACTAATTAACGGTGCTCAACCTTGGCCAAGGAACTGTCCCCCCTTTTTTTTCTAGCCTTTATTTGATGATGTGCACATTTAGCTAGGAAGTCATGTTCACACTGTCTGGTTTAATCATTTGTGGCGTGTCCATTAACATAAGTTGTGTTCCCGTTCCCCTCTATCAAGTTTGAAATTTTATTGCCCGAGAGGAATGTGTTCAAAGTAGTGAGTAGAACTTTTGGTATTATTTCAGTCACCATTTTTACTTTCATTGGTTGATTAGTCATTTGATTATTGATTTACGATTTAATTGATTTGACTGTAAGGACAGTGAGACAAGCGTCACCAAGATCAACTGATACTTTATTCAAATGTGCACGGGAGTATATTACAAGGTGCGGACGGAAAGGTAGGATGGCGGTGGCGCCAAATCAGATTGAAGTGCCCGCCAAAATATATGTGCTTTCTTACACTTACAAATATACGAATTAGGAGTTAACAGAAACATGTAATGAAATGATACATATGTCAAAATGTAGCTCTGATGGAGCGGAATACATATACATGGGAAACCACGGTGTGGCAAAAGGAGAATTCAAATAAATAAATAGTTTGTTGATTTTCTGGACAACGAAGGGAGCGGTGTCCTTACAAGTACTCCCCCCCCCAAGACATTGGGCGGCGTAGAGGGCTGATGATCAATCTTCGTATCTTTTCGGGCGTCGGAGGGTTCCTCTTGTGTTTGATGATTTTTCTTTCGTTGGGCGCCTTGTTTTGAGGTGGAACTCTGGATCTGCCAGGTCCGACGGAGGCGGTGTCGCTTCCTTCGAGAAACGCTGGTTTCACGCGGTCTATTGAGACCCAGTCCTCTTGGCCATGGACGTCGAGAAGGAAGGCTTTCGTTGTCTTCTTAATTACCCGGTAGGGGCCTCGATAAGGTCTAGTTAGTGGTTGTCGATGAGCGTCGACACGGACGAAAACGTACCCGCAGTCATCCAGGTTTTTTGGCTTGAAGTGCTTGGTTCTGTCCTGGTAAGTTTTGAGACATGGCCTGAACTTCCTGGCGATGTCCCTTAGGTGATCCAGCTGCGTGTCGTCGGTTGATGAGGGAAAGAATTGGCCAGGAACTGTGAGCGCCTCCCCGTAAACCTTTTCGGCGGGCGAAGGTTCGCCGTCTGCGCGAGGGGCGGTGTGAAGGCCGAGGAGTACCCAAGGAAGTCGTGATTTCCAGTCCCCTTCGGTCCAGCTCGCCATCAGGGACGCCTTGAGGCCGTTTGCCGCAGGGGTTGTATGCCGTGGTGCTGTGGAGTGTCGTCCCCATCAGGTTCGCCAAAGCGAGCCATATTTCTGAGAGGAAAGCGGGGCCTCTGTCTGTCGTGATGTCGTCAGGAACGCCAAACCTGCTCACCCAGCTTGACAGGAGGGCTTCGGCGCATGCTTGAGTCGTAGCTTCGGTCATCGGCGATGCCTCCAACCACCTCGTGGAGCGATCGATGATCGTAAGCAGGTAGCGAGCAGATCCAGAAGGGGGCAATGGTCCCACGACGTCAATGTGTATGTGACCGAAACGTCTTTTTGGCTGGGGAAAATCTCCTACCCCCGATTCGGTGTGACGGCTGACTTTGCTTGACTGGCAGTTGATGCATGACTTCGTCCTTTTTTATCCCTGGCCAGACGAACTTTTCAGACAGAAGGCGAGCGGTGGTGCGTCCTGAGGGGTGTGAAAGTCCATGGATGATATCAAATATTTTCCTTCTGCAGGAGGCTGGTATCCAGGGACGTGGGCGGCCTGTGCTGGTGTCGCAAAGAATAGTTACTCCTGCTGGTCCGAGGGGAATCGCACTTATCTTGAGCACGGATGGCCCCGTCAGGTGATCCTGTGCTTCTCGGTCGGTGCGTTGTTCGGTTGCGAGATTGGCGTAGTCGATTCCCAGGTGGATTGCGTCAATTTCAATCCTTGAAAGGGCATCCGCAACTGGGTTTTTCTTTCCTGGGACGTAACGTATGGTGCACCCGAATTCGGCGATTGATGCGAGATGACGTTGTTGTCGGGAGGACCATGCGTCTGTCTATTTCGTGAAAGCGTGTACGAGGGGTTGATGGTCCGTCGCGATTGTGAAGGGAGTGCCCTCCAAGATGTGCCTGAAGTGGCGGACGGCGAGGTAGACGGCGAGGAGCTCCCTATCGAAGGTGCTGTATCTTGTTTCGGCGGGTTTCAATTTCTTGCTGAAGAATGCCAGCGGTCGAGGAGAACCATCGACGAGTTGCTCCAGCACAGCCCCACAGGTGACGCTGCTGGCGTCGGTCGTTAGTCGCAGGGGCGCGTTGTCGTCGAAATGAGCCAGGGTGGTGGCATTCACGAGAGCATCCTTTGTCCGGGCGAATGGCTGTTGCTGGGGCAAACCCCACTCGAGTTTTTTTTGCTTTTCCTTTCAGGACGTTGTCGAGGGGTGACAGGGTTTGTGCGATGTTGGGGATGAAGCGCCTGTAGTAATTGACCATCCCCAGGAACTCCTGAAGTTGGCGGATGGTCGTAGGTATTGGGAACTTTCTGATGGCGTCGACCTTGGTTGTCATGGGTTTTACCCCGCACGAGGATACGCGGTGACCAAGGAAATCCACTCCTTCCGCACCGAACGTGCATTTGTCGAAACTTACGACCAGGCCGTTCTCCTGTAGGCGTTTGAGGACGGTGCAGACGTGCCTCCGGTGTTCCTCCTTGGTTTTCGAGTATACAGTGGAACCTCTACATCCGAACGTATCTACATCCGAATTTTCCAACATCCGAAGTAAAATTCGAGCAAATTTTTGACTCTACACCCGAATTTTATTTCGACACACGAAGTAAGCAAATTTCGTCGTACCGGTTGTATCCGAATTTTTCGACACGCGAAGTACAATTTGAACACTTTTCTACTCTACACCCGAATTTTTTTTCGACACCCGAAGTAAACAATACTCGTACGCGTAGTCGGTGCTCATAGCGCCTGATGTGTTGTTATTTCCGCCGATAGAAGGCAGCACTTCGACCTCGGAGGGACCCTCAATTAGCGTGGCTTGGGACATTCCTCTGTTCTCTCGGCTTCGTGTGGTTGTGCCCTGTGCGTTCTGCTATTAACTGTGTTTTAATCGTGATTTTTTACGTTCATCCTTTTACGGTATTTTACGTAAATCATGGGTCCTAAAAGGCTTAGTTTCGCAAGTGGTAGTGGTAGTGGTAAGAAAAGGAATAAGGGAATGCTTTCTTTAGAAGTAAAGAAAGGAATTATTGAAAAACATGAGCGTGGCGTCTGTATGAGTGAACTTGCAATAGGTTCGGCGCAAATAAAAGAGGTGTTAGGAAAATATCAAGACGTGGTTGACTTCATCGACAAATACCATCCAAAGAAATTGCAGGTTTGTCGTGTAGTTGCGCAGTTTGATGATGTTTCCCTAACTTATTTTCGAAACATTCTGAAAAGCTGTACCAAGCAACTTTCTATCGATAGCTTCTTTAAAAAAACTACGAAGCGAACTCGTGATGAAGAGGAAGGAAGTGGTTCAAACAAAAGAGCAAAGAGTGAAGAGAAAAAAATTCAATCAATTTCAAGTGTAGAGAGTGAAAGTGATTAAAATTAATCATCAAAAAGAAAAAAAGAAAATGTAAAAAGAAATATAAAATATAAAAATAAAAAAAAATAAGCTAAGTTATGTAAAAGTTCACTTAGTGTAAGTTAGAATAAGTTACGGTAATGTACGCTTATCGTAGTTAACCTCTCTACCTCCTCGCCGCCCATCCGTCTCCTCTCTGCGTAGCAAGATCAACAACACCTGCGCTGGAGTTTCTAAGGTAAAGTGACGCTAAAAACCCGTTTCTTATTTATCATTTTTTGATAATTCTTCTTTTTTACATGTCTATTATCTAATTTAGTGTGCATTATTCTCATGGGAAATTATGTGTAGTAGTTTATTAAGAAGTTATCATAGGTTTTTGGGCTCAACCACGGATTAATCCTATTTCAGTGTATTCTTATGGGAAAATTCGTTTCGACATCCGAACATTTTCTACATCCGAAGTTGGTTGTGGAACGGATTAAATTCGTATGTAGAGGTACCACTGTATCAGGATGTCGTCGACGTAGCAGACGCAGAAAGGTAGGTCACCCAGAATGCTATCCATTAGTCGTTGGAAGGTCGCCCCGGCGTTGCGTAGACCAAAGGTTGAGTATGCGAAGGTGTAGGATCCAAACGGCAGTTTTCGGGATGTCTTCCGGAAATACGGGGACCTGGAAATAAGACTTGAGGAGGTCCATCTTGGTAAAATACTTCGCGCTGTGCAACGTGTTCGTTAGGTCCTGCATGTTGGGCAGCGGGTAGTGATCGGGCGTTGTGTTGAGGTTGAGGCGCCTGTAGTCGCCGCAAGGTCTCCAGGACCCGTCCGGCTTTTTTACCATGTGTAGGGGTGATGCCTAGGGGCTCGATGCTTTCTTACAGATACCCATGCGTTCCATGTCCTCGAAGGCGCGTTTGGCATCCTTCAGTTTCTGGGGCGGGAGGCGGCGGAATTTGGCGTGAGTGGAAGGTCTTGTCGTTGTGATGTGGTGGTAGATCCCGTGCTTGGACGGGGAACCTGGCGAGTGTCGGAGCTCGGGCTTGAAAACCTTGGGAAATTCTTGTAGGAGGTCGGCGTAGGGGTGCGTCGTTACGGCGGATACGGCGGATACGGACATTGTTGCAGGGCCGTGTTCTAGGGCGTGGGACTGGCAGGTTCCCGTGTCGATGAGACGTCTGTTAGCGACATCGACGAGGAGTCCGTGGTGGGCGAGGAAATCCGCACCGAGGAGGGGGCGATTGACGTCAGCGATAGCGAAGGGCCAAGAATACGAACGGCCCATGATAGATATCTTGAGGGTCTTGATCCCATAGCACCGTATGGGAGATCCGTTGGCGGCGATGAGTGAGGGAGCGTTTTTGTCGGGACGACGGTCTAGGTCGGACTTGGAAGGTGGGAACGTTGACTGCATTGCGCCGGTGTCTACCATGAGTCTACGGTTGGAAATGGTATCGAGGATATAGAAACCATTCTTGTTTTGGTTAACTGCGGCTGCGATGGTGGCAGGCGGATGCTTCTGGCATCATCTTCTAGGGAAACTGCATGGTGCTCTACATTTCTTGGCGTCGCTGCCGAACTGTTGGTGGTAGAAGCACCATGCTGGGTTAGTCCTAGGGTTCGGTCGCGTTGGTTGCGGTGGTTTCTTTCTTGATAGAATGTTGATCTCGTCGTCCTCAGGGGCCGTTGCCAAGGAGTGTATGGTAGAGCAGCTGCTGAAGGAGGAGAACGAAGGCGGTGTTGACGATGATGCTCCGAGGCGAGATGCTTTGGAGGCCTCGTGGAGCTTCTGAGCCTTCGACAGGAGTTCGTTCATCGGGAGCGTGTTGGCGTCTGTCAATTGGGCCCTTACGTCCTGTGGTAGGCGTCGAAGAAAGATCTCGCGAGATAAGCTAATCTCACGTCGTCGGCCGTTGCTGTCTGTTTCGGGGAGCATAAGCAGGCCGGTTAACTCGTCCCACGCCTCGCCAGGAGAGGTGTCACCCATGGGCTTGCCGGCGAGGTCCAGGACTTTCTGTGCCCTTGCTGAGACGGAGAGGGAGTAGATACCGATGAGTTTCGTTCTCAGGTCGTCGTATGAAACTTGGCCGGCCTGGGCGTCGAGCCATGGGGAAATCTTGTTTAATACCTCTTCAGGTATGGAGGTGAGAACGATGTCAGCCTTGGCGCAGGAGTCGCTGAGTCTAGCGACGCGGAAGAGTACGTCTGCTCTCAGGAACCAGGAAGCGGTGTTGTGTTGAGAAAAGGGCGGCAGTTTGACTTTGGGCGTGGAGGCGAGGCCATTGGGTGCGATGGGCGTGTTGCTTCCTGCATCGTGGCCAGACGAAGAGTCGGCGAAGAGGTGAGAAGTTGATATGTCGGTTAAGCTCATCCTACTGCCTTACATTCACCGAAGTGTGGGAGAACCAAAGGCAGGCTCATGCCTAAGGTAACGGAGTAGAGAGAAGGTAGCACGGCCGTAATAAGTCCGTTAATGGCAAAGCCAAAACCGCTGATGCTACTTTCAACTCCGGGGTCACCAGTTGTAAGGACAGTGAGACAAGCGTCACCAAGATCAACTGATACTTTATTCAAATGTGCGTGGGAGTATATTACAAGGTGCGGACGGAAAGGTAGGATGGCGCTGGCGCCAAATCAGATTGAAGTGCCCGCCAAAATATGTGTTTTCTTACACTTACAAATATACGAATTATGAGTTAACAGAAACATGTAATGAAATAATACATACGTCAAAATGTAGCTCTGATGGAGCGGAATACATATACATGGGAAACCACGGTGTGGCGAAAGGAGAATTCAAATAAATAAATAGTTTGTTGATTTTCTGGACGACGAAGGGAGCGGTGTCCTTACATGACCATTTTCTTGGCATTTTTCATTTTTCATATGCCATGCGGTCTTTATTTAAATTTCAATTAGGCAGTTTTGCTGTTTTTTCCTGTGTCAGTTAGGTGAAAATTCCTGTTGTACTTTATGGAAATAAATGCCATTTTTAGGTTAAAATTATTAACTGTTTTTAACTTGACCTTTACATTTTGAAATGACTAAATGAGTTATCACATTAGGTGAGATATGACTTAAGGGTAAGTTTATATTTACGTCAATCTAAAGCTATCGGTGTCAATCCTTTATTGTAATGTTCTACGGTATTACCTCCCGGTGGTCCTTATGACGTTTTGACTTTAACAGTACTGCTCCCCCTAACTCTTTGTGAAACTGTCGTTAACGTAACTGATTCAGTTCAACCACACTTGATTGGGATTTACTATTCTGCGCCCTGGAGTAGCGTCTGAACATCAAGGTGATATCGGAGCCGACAGTCCCGGTATAGAATAATCTTTGGACTTAAATGTGTGTAGGGAAAACAAACCGTCTTCGTTGCGGTTCTCTAGTTTGTCAAGTGTGAGAGTGTTGGCGCTCTATCCTTCAGGCTCGGGTCCGGAAATCAGAAACGGGGAGGCCTTTCCCGGAATTATTTCCCACAGTGTGTATATTATGATGATTCTATGTGTCATATGTTCAATGCTTAATATTTTGGGTAACAAGTGATGCACATGATGTGAAAAGTTTTATATATCTCATGTACTCGTGAGTAATGTCAGATTATGGTTTTGCAAATTCCCCTCAATTGTAGATGTATTGTCATAAACGTTAAAATTATTCTTTTCTATGCCTAATTTCAAACCATTCCAGGCAACTTAAACAATTTGTTATGTAAAATTAACTAAACTTATATTGGATTAAAGTCTATTTTTATTGAAAGGGGGATGTAACATGATGTAAGTAATCCTGTAAGAAAGTAGTTTGTGCTTGTTTTCCGCGAATACATGCACGTACACAAATCAAGCCAGTCTGAATAAAGTTCACAACTATAGTTTATTTTTTATAGCGGTGCATATTTGCACTGACTCACAGGGGGTGCCCTTTTAGCTCGAAAAGGTTCCTGATACCTGATTGGTCGGAAGTATTTTTGTCCGAACACCTTCATTGTTCTCAAATAATTACCAAGTAATGTGAATCAAAACTTATTTACTAACCTATATTTCTTCATCACATATATGTTTTGTCAATAAACAATATGAAAGAATAAATATATTATAAAGTATCGTCATGGTAAGTCTAAATTTAATAACCCAATCTGCCGAAGTCAACAACAGCAGCTTATGTTCGGATGCACGCTTTGTAATTTTGTAATTTTTCACATATTTTAACACAAATTGGGATAAATTACACTCAGCATAAGGTAAACATGTTATTATAAACTTTCTTTGAATACCAGAATTTACCAAAAACCTGGAACTAATAAAACCCCATATTTGTAAAAAACTTATGGGGAGGTAAAAGAACAGCCTGCAGCGGCCTGGCGGGAAAACAATCACTTCTGATTATCATAGACGCAGTTTTTTTTTTCCCGTAATATAGTTCGGCCTATCCCTTTCAGTTAAAATAGTCTTGCATTGTCTCTCTAATTAATATTTTGCTTAGTATTTTCCCACATTCCTGTTTCTCACCTAATATCTATCTATTTTCCCGGATATCCCTTCTTTCATATAGGCCTATGTGATATCCGCACTACGATTCCTTATGTTTTGTACCTTACGTCAGTAAGCATGTAAATAATAATAACAGCATAAATTTTATGTTGTGTAGCAAGTATAGCCTATTTTGTAAACCTGTTCAGTAGCTCACATTATATCAAATGAAATTAAGCATAGTATTTTTTTTTTCTATTCCCACCTCTACACTATTTTAATGAGACTAGCACGCACTTCCCTTCAGGGCAACACTCTCCACAGAGACTAAAAAATAAGGAATCGTAGTTCGGATATCACATAGGTCTATATGAAAGAAGGGATATCCGGGAAAATAGATAGATATTAAGTGAGAAACAGGAATGTAGGAAAATACTAAGTAAAATATTACGAAGGGAGACAATGCAAGACTATTTAAACTAAAAGGAATAGGCCGAACTATATTACGGAAAAAAAAAAACTGCGTCTATGACAGTCAGAAGGGACTGTTTTCCCGCTAGGCCGCTGCAGGCTGTTCTTTTACCTCCCCATAAGTTTTCACAAATATAGGGTTTTATTAATTCCTATGTTTTTGGTAAATTCTGGTATCAAAAAATGTTTATAATAACATGTTAAACTTATGCTGAGTGTAATTTATCCCAATTTGTGTTAAAATATGTGAAAAATTACAAAATTACAAAGCGTGCATCCGAACATAAGCTGCTGTCGTTGACTTCGGCGGATTGGGTTATTAAATGTAGACTTACCATGATGATACTTTATAATATATTTATTCTTTCACATTGTTTATTGACAAAACATATATGTGATGGAGAAATATAGGTTAGTAAATGAGTTTTGATTCACATTACTTGGTAATTATTTGAGAACAATGAAGGTGTTTGGACAAAAACACTTCCGACCAATCAGGTATCAGGAACCTTTCCGAGCTAAAAGGGCACCCCATGTGAGTCAGTGCAAATATGCACCGCTATAAAAAATAGACTATAGATAACTTCGTCATTCTTAGACTCCCGACAACAAAAACCATTACAAAGGAGTGAATACCAGGATAATTTGAAAAGAGAAAACGACATTATAATAGTATTGGATGTCAAGGCAGGATAAGAGACACACGATGGTTGGGACATGTGGTTTAATGAGCCCTCAGATACAGACTGACTCAGTTGCTCTCTGCAACCGGCACACTCACTTGGCGCCTGCCCGCCATGGGAAAACATATCTTACTTGCAGGTACTCCATCATCCCCCCCCCGAGATTAATACATGGGTATACATGGAGAGGCAATGATAAAAAATAATGCATGGATAAACATGGATTAAATTGGGTGCATGTGCGAGAATAGAAAGACAGGTACATAGCTGTCAGTAATGCAAACACAATGTGCAGGTAATACATGTTCATAGGATAATATGAAAAGCAAAGGCAATAAAAAAAAATATGCAGGTGCGAGAATAGAAAGACAGGTACACAGCTGTCAGTAATGCAACCACAATGTGCAGGTAATACATGTTCATAGAATAATATGAAAAGCAAAGGCAATAACAAAAAAGGAAGAATATGCAGGTGCCGCTGTAATGTACGATGATCACATGTAGTCATCCATCCACGCAGGCCTTCTAGTGCGCCGTGATGGGCGTGGCTCCCGTACTGCATGTGAGCTGGGCGTAGGGTGACTGCCTGGTAGCTGCTCGGGCGTGGGCGTGGCTGGATGCGTAGCAGGTGTGGCCCGTCCAGGCTGGGGCCCCGATGATGTGAGACGCAGGTGCTTCCTGTTACGAAGGGAGAGGCGCCCGCTGCCATCTAGTTTGACTAGGTATTGTCGGTATGGGAGCGTTTCCGTCACGGTACCGGTGCGGTCCCACAGCTTGGTGGCCTGATTTTGCACTCGCACTTGGTATCCCGGGTTGATGGCTGGGAGCTTTCTGGATGGTCCGGTCCCGGTGAGGGCGGCACCACTGTCAGCCATCTGACGTTCTCTTTGCCGTAAGGTTGCCCCCCAGTGTTTGTCTACCGTGAGGTGCCAGCGGGCCGTAGGTACGCCATCTCGGAGCTGCCTGCCCGCTGCCATCTGGGCGGGTGACTTGTTTATTCCGCGGAGGGGGGTGTTGAGGTACTGCAGGATAGCCATAGAGGACTTGTCCGTGTCGAGGGTGCCGCTGCTGCCCGTGTTCGCCATTATTATCCGCTTCCCGATCTTGACTGCGGCCTCTGCCCTGCCATTGGACTGCGGGTACTGGGCGGATGATAGACGCACAGACACGCCCCATAACCTGAAAAATTCCCCCATTTCCTCGCTTGCCAGATTGGTGCCACCGTCCGTGGAGATTTGCTCCGGGGCCCCCCATCTGGCGAAGTAGCGACGTAGCTGAGTCTTGATGTGGGAGGATGAGGTTCCGTGGGGGAAGTGGGCCAGCTCCAGCCACCCTGTGAGCCTGTCTGCGTAGGCCATATACGAGTGTCCGTCATGCTGGAACATATCTGCTACCGTCATCTGGAAGGGGTACTCTGGGGGCGGCGTGATGATGAGTTCCTCCGCGGCCTGGGATGGTGCGTGTACGTCGCATTCTTCACACGAGGATCGGTGATACTGAAGGTCCCCCTCGAGTCCAGGCCAGTACACCGTCTGGCGCGCTCGTCGTTGCATCGAATCCAGGCCTTGGTGCACCGCGTGTAGGTTGGATGCCACCTGCTGACGGAGAGGCTCCGGGATAACTAGGCGAACGTTGCCCTGTTGGAACGTGTATGTCACCAAGTCTTGGATAACGGCTAGCCTCTCCCTGACACTGTAGAAGGGCCGAAGGCACGCAACTTCCTGGGACTTCCTATCGGCCCAGTCCCCGGCCAGGACCCTGGCCATGAGCAGCTGGTACACGGGGTCGCTGACAGCGGCGTGCCTGACTCTCACCTCGTCCACGACACAGCTGTCGTGCTCTACTGCTGCCAAGACGGCGGCCGCCATGGTGTCGGTGAGGTCTTCGTCGAGGTCCATGTCGTAGGTGCTGGGATCGGCTTTCAGAGCGGGGTATCGGGACAAGAAGTCCGCCGCGCTGTTACGCTTCCCCGGCAGGTACTTGACCCTGAATCGGTACTGCAGAGTTCTCTCCTTCAGCCTGAAGAGGCGGGGGTTCGAGATTTCCGTGAGGGCCCGATCCCCCAGTAACTTGGTTAACGGGCGGTGGTCCGTAACAACGGTGAGATTGGGGCACCCCAGCAAGAACAGCCTCGCCTTCTGGAGACACCAGGCTACCGCGAGGGCCTCCCCCTCCACGGCAGCGTAGCCAGCTTTGGCGACAGTGAGATGGCGGCTGCCGCATAGTGCCAGGCGACAGTGAGATGGCGGCTGCCGCATAGTGCCAGGCGCCACCCACCCGTGCAGCAAAAGGGCGTATTGGCGGAGCTGCATGAGCAATACTGTTGAAGGATTACAAACCCTATGCCTTCTTTGCTCCAGTCGGTGATCGCTGCTGTGGGGCGGCTCCTGTCGTAGTAGGCCAGTCCGTCTTTTGCTAATTGGCAGATCGTGTCTTGGGCGTGATGAAATTTGGTGCGGAGTGCCTCGTCCCAGTACACTGCCTTCCCAGCTGGTTTTTTAAGGAGCTCCCTCAATGGATTCATGATGGGGGCTGTTGCGAGGAATGGCGCCACCTGGTTGAAAAATCCGTACCAAGCCCTTATGTCGGTGATAGAGGGCTGACGTGGCATCGGGAAGTTCTTGATGGCCGCCAAACGTTCCTCTGTTGGCTTGTAGGCCTCCCAGCCCAGGTTGAAGCCCACGAAGTCTACTTCCCTTCTTGCGAATTGGAATTTCTCCGGCTTGAGCGTGATACCCTTGGCTGCGCACGTTTCGAGGAAGTTGTAGGCATGCCAGAAGGCCCCTTCGATGCTGTCGTCGTAGAGTAAGGTGTCGTCTACGCACTTATATTTCCTCTGGATGTCCTGGATGGCGTCGAATGTCGTCGTAGCGAAATGTTGCAGGAGCCAGGCTTCCAACCTGGCCGCATGTTCCTCCTGGGGCGGCATGGGCACATGGCAGGTCGGGGTGGTACCTGGGCGGTCCGTCTGGCTGTGCCATCGAACAGGCTCACGTGTGCCACCGCGTGGGAGGGATGGGGGAACTCCTTGGGTACCAGCGTTAAATCCCTGCAAGCATCCAACGACAGGAAGAGGTGCTTTGCCGACTGCACGAAGTACACGTCCTGCTCCGTGGTGCGACCTTGCAGGGTGACGTGGCACACGGCAGATCCAAGGCACTTCAGGGGAAGGTTTGCCACATCCCGCAAGCCAGCCCGGGGTGTAAGAGAAGCTGGGCGGACTTGGATGTGCGATAGCAAGGAGGGCCCAGCCACACATACCTGTGCCCCAGTGTCCGCCACGGCAGTGACTGGCACTCGTACTCCTGTGTCGTTGTGGACGACTGTCACCTCCACTACTGGGTGGCGGGCGAGGTTGGCGCCCGCAACAAGCACAGCGCTAGACGTAGCACTAGACACATCTGTCGGGGATCCTGCCAATTTTGTCTGTGACTTTCTGCAGCATCTGTGGTAGTGGCCTTGCTTGTGGCACCCGTTGCATACGACGGATTTAGCGGGGCATGAAGCTCTACCAGAGGCATGGCGCCCACCGCAGTTCCCGCAGGGAGGGGGTGGGGGACCCCTACCTGTGCCAGCGACGGTTGCACTCGGATGATCTGCCTCGGGTGTCTCGCTGCCAGCTGCACAAGCAGATTCCCTCCAGTTGCACTGGCGCGCAGCGGCGTCGACGCGGGCCGCCTCGTAGGCACAGCACCTGGCCCTAAGGGCACTAACACTATTGATGTCATTGCTACACTGGTATACATGGCGACGCATAGCCTCGTCGCTTAGGCCCACCATTAACTTAGGTAATAACATGTATTCAGCCAGATTACACTGACACTGAGGGCACTGGAAATTACAATCGGTGGCCTTTTGAGAACACTTTAAAAAGTAATCACTGACACTTTCTCCTGGGCCTTGTACCGCATTAAAAAACTCCGACCATAACACAGCACGGTTTGTAGAACGCAACACAATATCGCGAATAAAATCCATGGCTTCCGTGGCGGTGAGGTTGCTCCATTCCTGTGAGGTGAATCTGGCATCCAGCGCCCGTTGTAGAGGGGGTGTGCAGTATAGCCTGATGTGGTGGACGACCTCGTGGGGCGGTAGTCTGCACAGTTCGATCCAGCATTCCATCGACCTCCTCCAGGACCTGAATGCGGCGGGCTTCAGCTCAATTTCGCACTTCTCCGGGGCTGCAGACGCGGGGACACGAGGTGCAGGGGTAGCATGTGTCGAAAGCCGGTCACGGAGAACGTTGATCATTTGCTGCTGTGCCGCCATGGCCTGCCTGGCTTCTTGCAGGGCAGGGACGAGTCCACGGGGGACGACGGGGCGTGCGGCCCTTGGGGTGGACTGCACTGAGCGGCGCTGGAAGGGCATGGTGAGGGTCACGTTGGTCCTTGAGAATCACTGCGCCATATTGGATGTCAAGGCAGGACAAGAGACACACGATGGTTGGGACATGTGGTTTAATGAGCCCTCAGATACAGACTGACTCGGTTGCTCTCTGCAACCGGCACACTCACTTGGCGCCTGCCCGCCATGGGAAAACATATCTTACTTGCAGGTACTCCATCAAATAGTAAATGAATGTAGTATACCCAAACACCTAAGGGAGTATTATGATGCTGTACTAAATGTCAAAAGAGTAATTAAACCCATGCCTGCGTCTGAAATGAATAAAGGTAAATTAGAAAAATGCCTAAAGTGCCCAAAGAAAGGTAAAGCAGCTAGGCCAGATGGACTAAAGCCAGACTATTACAAAGCTATGATGATAAGTGATATATGTAAGAATACACTAGTGAACTGCTTCAAAGAGAGATTAGCCTGTAAAGAAAAGCCCAAAAGCTGGAAAGAATCCAGAACAAAAATGTTGAAAAAGAAAAACAAGCCAACAGCAAAGGAATTGAGACCAATAGCACTCACAAATGTATCATATAAAATATACATGGCTTTTATCAAGGATGAAATAGAGGGACACCTAAAAAGTAATAATGCCATAAAGATAGTCAAGCGGAATTTACAGAGGGAGGAAGGATTGAGGATAATATATTCATCTTACAGAACATGGTCGAAGAAACTTTAAAAAATAAGAAAAATCTCATAGTTGCCTCTTTAGATTTCAAAAAGGCTTTCGATCCATAAAAGGGAAGCACTGATAGAAACATTGAAGCAATATAAAGTACATACTAGTATAATAAACTCTATAGCTGAAGTAAATGTGGGAAACTACTACGTTAGACATAGGGGAAAGAGTAGAACAAAAAATTGAGTGTAAGTAGTGGAATAAAGCAAGGCTGTACTGGCTCTACAACATTGTTCAAATTGATTACTTATCAGATTATAAAACAAGTAGAAAAGGAAGGTAATGATTTTAAAAATGATATTATTAAGCTATTAGTATTATTCTTATATATAATATGAAGGGGAAACCAGATAACATAGAGGGAATAAGAGTAGTAAGCAATATTAAATACCTAGGTATGAAGGTAGATGACAGTAGGAATATGTTCAAAACACAGAAAAGTGAAATTATAGTTAAGGCCCAAAAGCTAGCTAATCTTACATATTCAATCATAGAAAAAAGTTGCAATAAAATACTGATAGGGAAAACATACTGGAAAAGTGTAGCGCTACCTTCTATATTATATGGAACAAATGCAGAGAATTGAGAATGGAGGGTATAGAAGGATATTAGGGGGTGTAAAGAATACAGAAATTGTAGCCTTGGGAGGGGATGTAGGAGCATCTGGTATGAAAACAAGGGTAATGGATGGAAAGCTGAGGTACCTTAATATCATTTATAAGGGAGAGAAGGACTTACTAACAGTAATAGTCAATGATATGGAAGAAAAAGAGAGGAAGTGGTGGATGCATGTGAAGAAATATGCTGAAGAATGTGGGATGGTGATAAGAGAAGTTAAGCGATGTACGAAAGATGGCATAGAGAAGAGAACAAGAGAATGAGACACAAGCAAATGGAAGAGTGAAGTGGAATGCATGGAAAGTCTAATTCTGTATAAAAACTGGAAAAGTGAAATCAAGGAGGAGGAAGTATATGACAACACATTTTCGTCAATTTTATTATTCGGAGCAAGGAAAAACACATTGGGCTTGAATATAAAAAAAACAGATACCAAGATGGAAATATAAACTGTGTATTCTGTGATGTAGAAGAAAATGCTAACCACTTTATGCTATTTTGTCCACAGTATAGTGACATAAGAATAAAAGCAATTGAGCTCCAACAACCATACGAAGAAGATAGTGCACAAACAGTTGGAAAATTCATTTTTTGTGAAGAAAATGTTGAAAATAAGAAAAGTGTACTACAACAAATGTGGATGAAGAGAGAAAAACTAATGAAAATAAGGAACACACAAATTTCACAAAATTAAAAGAGATAGAGGCGCCGTTACAAAGGCGAAGCCTCAACGTGAATCTGATCTGACTTGAGAGCAACGAGGAATCCTGCCTTGATCCCTTTTCTCCTTATGTAATTAGAATTCGTGTTTGTATTTTCAATTGGGATTTGGGATAAAAATATCGTTCTGTGCAATCGTTTGAAAGCTACTAATATACCTAGTATACTCTCCAATACTATGTTTAATCCGGGCTGCTTAAGGCGTTCAATTTGTGTTGGCAGTAATGTGATAACACTCAGACTATTTGGATCGAGGCCCATAACCTTAGAAGATAGAATGTTCAAGTTGCTACCATGTTATAAACGTAGTTATAATCACCAGATAAGAACAGTGAAGTGGTTTTCAACAACTCATGTCTTACCCACCGATAAATCCAAAGCAAGAGGGGACCGGAACCCTTTTGGCACTCCAAAGTCCACCAAGTCCACTCTGTATTATATAGCAGCTCTAGGCGTAGCCACATTAGGCTTAAGCTATGCAGCAGTACCGCTCTACAGGATATTTTGCCAGGTATGATTAATGTCTTTAAAAATTATGAGAGAATTGGGTAAATATATTATACCTTAATTTCTAGCCAAATACATGAACCATATATTTTTCGGTAAAGTTTTACTGTATTACAGATTCTGATTTCGACCAGAAAATATATGTTTTCCTGTATTAAATAACGTGACTTGACCGAATTTGACCTTCATTTCAACCGCAAACCAACAGTTCAAACAATTTGACTAACTTTAGGTAGCCAACCTGGTTGCTGTTATTACAGATAAAATGAAGGTGAAAACCTGTTAAATCATGTTATTTTCTACAGGAAAACATATATTTTCTGTTAAAATCTTTAAATATAATGTCTTTTATTATACATATTTTGTTAAAATGCTTAAATATAATGACTTGTTCAAATTCCGTGTCATTTCACTCACGCATGTACTGAAAACGGTAACATTAGCAACGTTACCAATGATACACAGCATTACCAACGTTACGGTGGCACTGCTAATGTTAGCAATGCTACGGTAATATTATCATGTGTATTTTAAAGAATTTTTCTATATACCCTTTACACAATATATAAAAAAGTACATAAAGGGTACAGAACCTAACAAACCCACCTAACCTAACCTAGAAGTTCCCAGGTCACAAACCCAATATAATGCCCTTTGTTATATATATCATGTTAATTCATATCACTTCACTCACGTTACGATAACGTTAGTACTGTTACGATAACATATCTAATGGTTCTTATTCTACCATTAGCTCGCTTCGCTCGCATGAAAATAAAACATTAAGCTCGTATGTTCTGGCAAGCGGTAATGTTGAGCTGCGCACGCTAACATTAGCAATGTTAAATATAATGGTTCTTGTTCCTCGCTTACGTTCACAGGAAAATAAAACATCAACCTCGTATGCACTGGCAAGCGGTAATGCTGAGTTCTGCACTCTAACAAAATATAGTAAAACTAACACATTAAAGTTAAAGAAATTAATGACTTACTTTTATGACCGTGACAACCTAACTTGTGGGTCACGGGGGTGAAGTCTGTGGCATCTTAACTGCTTTGCCTTAGTTTAGTAATGCACTTGGAACACTGTAAAAGTTGGTATATTACATTATGAGATTTAAGAAAATTACCAACCTTGGAATTCATCAAAATACTTTCAAGTATGGATTACTGAAGTCGTTACAATTTTTTAAAACTTTGATCGTAAAATAGGCAAAACGACGTCACTTGAATTAACAAAGACCTGACTTGGGCAAAGGTTTCCACAGAAAAGGGTTTGTTGGAAGGTGGGGCTAGGGAAATATTAACCCCCCTGTGCAAACTTCAGATACGTATGGGTTCGTGATTGGATAACGGAAAAGCAACGGAGTGTAGAGAGTAAACATGAATGAACCAGAATGGGAAACTTGTCCAGAGCAAGTATTTATGTGAAATCTGGGAGTGACAAGGTAAAAACAAAATGTATAAAAGTGAAATAGAAAGATAAAATGGAGTGTATGATAAATAATATTTGATGGGTACATAAAATGAGGTGATTTTATAAGGTATCAGATAATAAAACGAGTAATACTGGGGTCAAACGTAATATGTATACGAGGGTATTACATAACTGATCAAGTAATAGACTTGACAGAGTTGTTAGAGAAGAGGAATAGTTACATTTCATGACTAGAGAAGAAGAAATCCTATTGGTGGAGTCTCTGTGCAGGGAGGCGGGGTTTTTGCGCAGAAGGTCGAAACCTGCTATGTACAAACGAACGAACGGGAGCGACTACAACTGGCAAGTAGAATGAGAAAAATTAAATGAAAAACACTGTCAATGTTAGCATGTTATGCTAACATTTGATCTACATCACACGTTGGCAGTACTGGTTACCGTATTTTTTCATGAAATATAGCCTTTGCAATAGCGCTTCCAAAGTTTATCCAGTTATACTGTTTTGTCTTTTCCTCCGTATATTATACATCCAAGAAGGTAATTTTTAGAGAAGAAGAGGCTTTTTTTACGTTTATATATCGTTTCCCCAGTATGTTTGCCCCACCCAAAAACCCCGAGTTCCCACTGGGGCTCCCCCATTATCGTAGGATATACTGTAGATATATATATATATTTCTAAAACTATTCATTTGCGACGGGAATGAGTGTCATTTTCGAAGAGAGCTTAATTTTTTCCTAGGTTACATTGCCCTGTAATACAGTAAAATAATACTTATTTTTCCTACTCGCTATCTTGTGTTTTATGCATTTCTGACAGTGATTATTGGGGCCAAACACACGCTCACAAGTTTTTGGGGTGTATGTATGATAGCGGCCACCTGTATGCATTATTATGGCTAACAGAATACGACAATGTAACGGGGGTTGCAGGAAAGCATCATCCCCCCCCATAGGTAAGTAGGTAAGGAAATGGCTTGTAGGTTAGGTTAGGCGGGAAAGTATAATTGTTCCGTAACCGAAATACAAACCACGCTATTTAATATGGGTATTACTTTCGGCGTAGCTGAAATGACGAGCCATTAGAATTTTAATGAGGGTTTACTACCCCCTCGCTAGTTAGCGAGGGGGTAGGGAGGGGTAGCTAGCTACCCCTCCCCCCCTCACACACCTGTGACCAGCTCACTTTGCTTTTGGCTCGGGTGATTAACAGACGTGTCTGCTCCCACCCCCGCTTATTGACAGCCTTTGATCTTGTTTTGCTTTTTCTTTTCAGTGTGCTTGGAAGTTGGCCTCTACTATGCGGAAGTGTCCTGGATTACCTGACCGCCCTTGTGGTACATATATGTCGGCGGTCGAAACGGACCCTCACACCTTATGTCCTTTTTGCAGGGGCCAACGGTGTGACAGAGATAAAGTGTGTAGTGAGAGTAGGGAGTGGTGTACCTCCCAGTGGGAGAGGTTTTCCCGGCGCCGGAAGAAGTCCAAACGGGATATTTCTCCTTCAAGAGTTTCCTTGAAGAAGGAAATTTCCAAGGACTCTTCTTCTGTAGCCCGAACCTCCTCCAAAGCTCCCACTCAATCGGTCTCTCCCGAGAGACCGTCGAGTGGTAGCGTAGGTCATACTTATGTTGATCGACCTCGGGGTTCGGGAGAGGGAGTTGCCTCCCATATCGAGGCAGCTCCTCCTCCTCCCCCGGGGGAGGATATTTCTGATAACAATGTTGCTAATGATGATTTGTTACAGCTTTGGGGTTCCTTGGGGCTTAAGGGTTTGCCCTCCAAGGAAGCCGTGTTTGACATAATCAGGTTGGGGGCTGCTGTCAAACAGTTGCCGGCGGTAGCAGAGGTTGATCCTCTGTCTATTGTCGACGTTGTTGTGGCAGGGCCTTCCGACGAGTTAGGTTAAACCCCTGCTTTGGTCCCTGATGCAGCTGAAGGCTTAGTTCCCCCCTCCGAACATCCTTCGAGGGAGGAGCTAAGTCCAACGGTCTCTCCTGCAGGTGATTCTCCCCCTCGGGGGAGTTCACTGACAGAGACTCTTCTTTTGAGGACTGATGATGGTCTGTCTGCCGCCCCCAGAGGACGTATCAGACGGAAGGCGCCTTCTCCTCACAAGAGAGTTAGGAGGCGCCTCTTCGGTTCTTCACCTTCGCAGTCCCCCGCAGAGGATCCTCCCAGCCGTGCACCGACCGTTGCAGTTGCATCCCTGGACCTCCTTGCTGATCGTTCATGATCTTCTTCGCCTGCCAGACCTTCGGACCTGCCATCTCCGTTCCTGGCTGCTGACGCACTGTGGGCGCCCACGCACTCCGTTATCCAACGGGCTTCGGTCCCTTCGGGGCAAAAGGGGCTTTCTCACATTGTGAGTAAGTCCCTCAAGTGCCAGGTATCCCCTGCGCGCCAATGTTCTCCTGCGCGCAAGCGCTTGCCTGCTGTGAAGTCTTCTCACTGTAGACCTTCACCTTCAGAGACAACGCCCCAGCGACCTCCTGCAGCTGAGACTACGCGCCAGCGCTCTCCTGTTCGCCAGCGCACAACTGCGCGCCCACGATTTCCTGCGCGCCCTAATCTGGATGCGCGCCACGCGCGCCCACGATCTCCTGCTCGCCAGCGTTTGCCTGCGTGCCAACGTTCGTCTGCACGCCCACGATCTCCGGATCTGGGCGCAGGAGGGAAGAACCTTGCTTCTCCTTCCCTTCAGCGATCTCCTACGCGCCGTCGGACCTCGCCTGCTCGTCAGCCATTGCCTACTGCGCGAACCAGGGAAGATCCTATTGCGTGAGTGCCAGCGCGATTCCCATAGGGAAGCACAACGCGAGCCACTGCGCGAGCCTACAGGAACGAGAGCTGCCAGGTCATCATCCTCACGTCCCCCCCCCAAGCGCAGACCAGCACGCTCGCAGGAGGGAGGGAAGTGTCCAGATAGGTCCAGGAACCAACCTTCTTCTTCTTCCCTTTCTTTTCAGGCAGGCCCAGTTGTCGTTTCTACTCCGAAGGATCACCCGATCCCCCTCCCTCCAAAGGGAGTCTGACAGCACAGCTGTCAGTAAGCAGCCATGGTTCGGGTCCCTCATCAGAGCTGTCGTGCAGGTTGTCAAAGTGTCAAACCTGCCTTCGCTGAGATGGGCCTCAAATCAATGGCGGCTCTGACCCCACTGAAGAGGAAGAGAGGAGTAGAAGTCTTGGTAACTTCTCCAAGGGTCAAGCTGGCTCCTCGGACATCCTTGAGGAAGGCTTCCTCCCCCCCTCAGACTTTCTCTCCCTCTTCTGTGGACGAGGATTTTCTGTCCTCAGGGGAATCTTCCAAGGTGAGGCGTTCTCCCATCGCACCAATGGGAGAAACCCCGCCTCGTGCAGGAGAATCGTCCCGGTTTGAGGCGGGGAAGAGCCCTCAGACGTCGTTGTTGGAGTCCTGTATTCCTCCCAGGAGGGAACCTAAGGACTCCAAGACAGTACCCAAGTCATCCTCAAGAATTCGCCCGGAGCCAACAAGACCCGCAGAGAACGTCCACGTGTCCCCCCAAGAAGAGCCTTTGGGGACGGGAGACTTTGCTGCCAGTTCCCCAGGAGGGGAGCCACAGGAGTCAGAGCATGCCTTCTGGCAGTTTCTGACCCTGATGAGGCATTCGCCTCTGCGCCCCGCGCCGACAGTCCCCTCACAGGATTCCACGCGTCGCCCTCTTGCTCTCCAGCGATCACCAGCTCGCCAGCGATCACAGACGCATCAACATTCGCCTGCTCGTCAGCGATCTCCTGCGCGTCAACGGTCACCTGAACATCGGCGATCTCCAGGCCGCCCGCGTGACCTATCGCCTGCGCGCAAGCGTTCTCCAACGCGCCGTCGCCCAGAGGATCTGGAGGGACATGGGTCGCCTTCTGTTAGCTCGCCCTCGCGCGGTCATTCACCTACGCGGTCTACGCGCTATTGCTCGCCAGCGCGCCATCGCTCGCCTACGCGCCAGCGTTCACCAGCGCACCACCGATCGCCTGCTCGCAATCGCTCTCCCACGCGCTACAGGTCTCCTGAACAACGTCGTCAGCGGTCATCGGAGCGTTCTCGTTCGCCCACCCGTCAACGCGCTCCCTCGCCGACGCGCCAACGCATTCGTTCACCAGCTCGCCCACGCGCTCGTTCGCCTGTACGCCCTCGCGCCCACTCACCGGCGCGCCGGTGCGACCACCGTTCGCGTCGCATTTCGCAGCCCGTGACAGCAGCAGGAACGCGTGTCGCCAGACTGCAATCAGGATCGCCTCCACCAAAGCGCAGGACTCTTGTGCAGGATAGGGAAGACACTTCAGAGAGGTCAGTGCAACTTTCTTCCCCTTTTCCTTTTCAGGCAAGTCCAGTGGTGTCCACTCCGAAGGATCGCCCGATCCCCTTCCCTCCAGCGGGAATTTCGGACTCTGTGTCCGTGGAGCGGCAGACTTGGTTTGGTCCTCTGATGCGGGCGTTAGTGAAGGCTATGAAGCCGGCACTCGCCGATCAAGGACACAAGCCAACGGCTACCTCGCCCCCGCTGAAGTGAAGGAGAGGAGTGGACGTCGTTGTGACTTCCCCCAGGGAGAAGTTGGTTCCTAAGAGGTCTGTCAGGAAGGCCCGATCCCCTTCGCAGGCGTTTTCTCCTTCTCCCGTGGACGAGGCTAGGCCGTCCTCGGGTGAGTCCAGTGAGGTGATAGTCTCCCCCTCGGCACTAAGGGGGGAGCCTTCTCCTCATGGAGGAGAATCGTCTCGCGCGGAAGGTGCTCTCCGAACCTCTTTGTTGGGATCCTGTATCCCTCTCAGGAGGGAACCCAAGGACTCCAAGACAATCCCGAAGTCGTCTTCAAGGATTCGCCAGGAACCCGCTGCTCCCCGGGAGAACGTTCACGCTTCGCCCCAGGAAGAGATTCCGGGGACGGGAGACTTAGCTGCCAGTCCGCAAGGAGGAGACCAGCAGGAGTCTGAGCATGCCTTCTGGCAGGTCCTGAGCCTGATGAGGCAACTCAACGGGTTCATGGACCCCGTAATCGTCCCCCGAGAAGGCAAGGACACGGTCCTGGACCAGGTGTTCGATGTTCAGAAGCCCCCTAAGACCAGTGCGGCTCTGCCCTGGTCTCGGAGGTTGAAGAGTGCCAGAGCCAGGGCCAATGCCCAACTTGCGACTCTTGCTTCCTCCAGTCGTTCCTCTGCCGGGAACAAACTCATCCCACCTCCTCGTCTCCAGCAGAGGAGGTATTTTGAGATCTTGGGTGAGTCTAGTCTCGCTCTTCCTCTCCATCATTCCGTAGAAGAGCTGGCTAAGGGAGTTCCTCTCGAGAAGCTCTCCGCCCGGCAGGTGACGTTCTCGGCGTCGGAGATCCTGAGCCATGAGAAGGTCGCGAAGTGCGCCATGCAGGCCACTTCGTGGCTGGATATATGGCTAGGGACTCTGGGCATCCTATTGCGCTCCGAGGACTTGTCTAAGGAGACCAATAGGAAGGCCCTGGAGACCTTCTTACTCTCGGGCACCCGCTCCATCGAGTTCCTGGCACACCAGGTCACCACCCTGTGGGCCAACTCGGTATTGAAGCGGCGCGATGCGGTGACCGAGAAGTTCCACCCGAAGGTCCCTGCCGTGGATGTCTGTAGGCTGAGACATGCTTCCCTCCTTGGGGAGGATCTGTTGGAGCCACAGGATATGGAACGAACAGCTGAGAGATGGAGGAAATCTAGCCAGGACTCCCTCCTCCATAGGGCCCTTACAGCTCGGCCCTATAAGCCTCCAGCTCCGCCGCAACAGCAGCAGCAGCCTCGCAAGGCACCGAAGCAGGCACCGGCAGCTAAGAAAGTGGTGTCTAAGCCCCAGCCCTTTCCAGCCAAGGTCAAGAGGGGCGGTAAGTCCTCCAGGGGAGGCAAGGCTCCTAGAGGGAGCGGCCGCGGCCGCAAACACTAGGAGTGGCAATCCCCCCGCGTGTCCACCTGTGGGGGGATGCCTTCGACGTTGCGTGCACAGGTGGCAGCAACACGGGGCCGATGCTTGGACGGTTTCTGTGATCGACCAAGGCTATCGCGTCCCATTCATAACATCTCAACCTCCCCTGACAGCGAATCCAGTGTCGTTGAGCTCCTATGCCAGACTTCATGTGCACACTGGATCTAAAGGACGCGTACTTCCAGATCCCAATCCATCCGTCTTCCAGGAAGTACTTGAGATTCTGCCTAGACGACAAGATCTACCAGTTCAAGGGGCTGTGTTTCGGTCTCTCCACAGCACCTCAGGTGTTCACCAGAGTGTTCACCCTGATTTCATCTTGGGCGCACAGGAACGGCATCCGTCTCCTTCGTTATCTGGACGACTGGCTGATCCTAGCAGACTCGTAGTCGACCCTTCTTCGGCACCGAGACAGGCTTCTGGGTCTTTTCCAGGATCTGGGGATCGTGGTAAACCTTGAGAAGTCCTCTCTGCAGCCGTCCCAACGACTGGTTTATCTAGGTATGTTGATAGACACCAATCTCCACAAAGCCTTTCCATCAGACGACAGGATAGCAAGGCTTAGGAGGGTGGCGGAACCCTTCCTCAGGCGAGAAGAGCTTCCCGCCCAATCGTGGTTGCGTCTCTTAGGTCACCTGTCCTCCCTGGCTCGTCTGGTTCCAAACGGCCGCCTCAGGATGAGATCCCTGCAGTGGCGGCTCAAGTCCCGGTGGAATCAAGGGTCCGATTCCCCAGACATACAGGTCCCAATAGGATCTTTGGAACGGACGGACCTGCGGTGGTGGCTGGTCGACGAGAACCTGCGAAAGGGAGTGAGTCTTCTCGTCCTCCCCCCGGAATTGACACTGTTTTCGGACGCGTCAAAAGAAGGGTAGGGGGCGCACGTTCTGAACCAGAGGACCTCAGGCCTTTGGTCAGAATCAATAAAGTGCCTGCACATCAACCTGCTAGAGTTGAAGGCCGTCTTTCTGGCTCTTCAACAGTTCCAACGGACCCTGCCGGGTCACTCCATGGTGGTGATGAGGGACAGCACCACGGTAGTGGCTTATATCAACAAGCAGGTAGGCACTTTTTCGCAGCAGCTATCCCATCTTGCAGTAGATTCTGAGGTGGACCGAAGTCCACTCGATAATACTATCAGCTCGCTTCATTCCTGGCAAGAGGAATGTGCTCGCCGACAGTCTGAGCAGGGCTTCGCAGATAGTGAGTACCGAGTGGTCTTTGGATCCTCAGATAGCCAACAAAGTCTTGACTTTGTGGGTTTCCCAGACCGTGGACCTGTTCGCGACAGCGTTGAATTTCAAGCTGCCTCTGTACTGCTCCCCAGTCCCGGACACCAAGGCTCTCTGGCAAGATGCTATCCAGCAACGGTGGGACAACATCGACGTGTACGCCTTCCCACCGTTCTGTCTGATGAGAAGGGTGCTCAACAGGACCAGACTATCGGTCAACTGTTCGATGACTCTGGTAGCTCCGCTATGGCATCACGCGGAATGGTTCCCGGACCTTCTGCAGCTCCTGACAGAGCTCCCGAGAGAACTTCCTCCACGACGCGAGCTTCTCAGACAACCCCACTCCAACATCCCTCACAAGGCCATGGCCTCGCTTCGGCTTCACGCCTGGAGACTGTCCAGCGTCTCCTCACGGAGAGAGGCTTTTCGCAACAGGTTGCGGAGAGAATGTCTCGGCACCTGCGGGAGTCTACCAGGCGAAGTGGAGAGTCTCTTGTGGTTGGTGTCGTGGGAGGGGTATCTCTCCACTCGATGCCACTATTCCAGCAATAGCGGAGTTCCTCGTATATCTGCGGGAGGAAATGCGCCTTTCTGTCTCGGCAGTGAAAGGCTATCACTCAGCCTTAAGCTTGGCTTTCAGGCTGAAAGGCGTGGACATTTCTTCCTCGCTAGAACTCTCTCTACTCATACGGAGCTATGAGCTTAACTGCCCCCAGTCGGAAGTGAGACCTCCTCCTTGGAACGTGGTTCGGGTCCTCAGGGCTCTTAAGGGACCTCCCTTCGAACCATTACGCCAGGCCTCTGATTGCCACCTATCTTGGAAGACGGCTTTCCTGCTCGCTTTGGCTTCGGCCAAGCGAGTTAGTTAACTTCATGGTCTCTCGTACGACATCGCCCATTCAAGGGGATGGGGGGAGGTAACGTTCAGGTTCGTCCCTGAGTTTGTTGCCAAGACTCAGAATCCTGGAGTGCCGGATCCATGATTCGACTCTTTCAGGATCGCGAGTCTCCGTTCTGTAACAAGCGACCCAGACCAGCTGCTACTATGTCCAGTGAGGTGTCTGAGGTATTACTTGAAGAGAACAGCTACAGTCCGTCCTCAAGTGCGAGCATTGTTTGTAAGCACAGGCAGGACGAAGAGGAGGGTCACCAGGAACACCATCTCGGCTTGGATTCGAAGGGTTATCCACCACGCCTTGAATCCAGACCCTCCTCCGTCATGTCGCCCGAGGGCACACGACGTCAGGGGCGTTGCTACGTCCCTGGCCTTCAAGAGAAACTTCTCTGTGACGCAGGTGCTTCAAGCTGGGGTCTGGAAGCGTCAGACGACCTTCACAGCCCACTACCTGCAGGACGTGACCCACAGGAGCCTCGATACGTTTTCTATCGGCCCTGTGGTGGCTGCACAACAGCTGGTCTAACCTGAGGCTCCTTTATGGACAAGTAGCAGTAGGTTGAGGGCGTTGTTACCTGGTTTTAGTCTGCGTGAATGAAAGAGTATGTCTGACCCTTACTTCTTTCTTCATTCTCCCCTCTCTTGGGAAGCAGCATCCTGGGCTTCGCATAGCTGACCTCGACCTCTGCAGGTAACCCATGCTTCCTTGTGCTCCTAGTATTAAGCTTAATACTGTCGCGTCCCCAATACCCTGACGAGGTGGTATTGGGAACGTCCTATCCTAGATTCCTATTTAAAGGTCTCAAGGTCAACTTCATAGGACGAGTCACACTTTCCTCCACACACAACTTATGTAGGCCACTCGTTCCTAGCGAAGCAAGGAACTTGAGAGGTGCAGGGGCTCCTCCTCTCAAGTGCTACTCACTGGGAGGCGGAGTCCCCGGGCAAAGCCAAAGTCAGTAAGGCTGGGGACTTTCCACCCTTCCTAAGGGGTAAGTCACCCAATGTAAATAGCGTGGTTTGTATTTCGGTTACGGAACAAATGACAAATTCGGAGATAATTTGTATTTTTCCTAACCATACAAACCTTAGCTATTTACACATATTTGCCCGCCAGCCCTGGCCCCCAAGTCAAGTCCTACCTCTAAGTGAAGTGAAGCAAATCACCGGTGGGTGGGGGGGAGGGGTAGCAAGCTATCCCTTCCCCTACCCCCGCTAACTAGCGCGGGGTAGTTAACCCTCGTTAAAAACTATTGTCTCGTCATTTCAGCTACGCCGAAAGGTAAACCCAATGTAAATAGCTAAGGTTTTTATGGTTAGGAAAAATACAAATTATCTCCGAATTTGTCATGTTACCTCAGCTCCCTTACAGGACAAGTAGCAGTCGGTTGAAGGAAGTTGTTACCCTCTTTTATTCTGGGATGAATGGACAGAATGATTTGCCCTTTCTTCCTTCATCTTCCCCTATCTTGGGGCCCAGTATCTGGAGAACTCTGCAAGCTGGCCTATCTCTAACTGTAGGTAATAACCCATTTCCCTTGTGTAGCCTGAAATATGTTATATGTTTTGTTATGTCCCCTTTCTTCCTGCGAGGGGGAGTCGCACAATGTCTAAGTTTAGAAAGAGGAGTGTTACTCATTCCAATTTTCTTACCTGGTCAAGTCACAGTGCTAAGTTTCCACACATTCACCACTATTGCCTTGGTCGTCAACTTTAGGGTTTTATACCGAGAGTTTGCAAGGTGACACAATACTCCTCTAACGCTTGCACAAGCTTAAGAGTCTTACCCGAGGTCAAGTTCCCAGCAAGTGGGGTTTTAGACTTCCACTCAACTAAGGGTGAGTCTCCACAGTAAAGAGCTAATGGTTTATATTTGTGTAGGAACAAAAGATAAATTTGGAAGTAATTTGTATTTTTCCTTACCATACTAACCTGAGCTCTATACTCATACTTGTTCTGCCATCTCCTATCCCCTTAGAAAGTACTGCCTGCAATCAAAAGTGGATAAATAGACTAGTGTGTGAGCAGGGTGGTTGGTCTATCCCCTGCTAATCTCCGCTACCTATCAGCAGGTTGTATACCTTGTATAAAAAGTTTATGGGCAGTTTCCGGCTTTGTCAGAACAGCATATCCATAGTAAAGAATTAAGGTTTGTACAGTTAGGAAAAATACAAATTACCTTAAGATTTGTCATTTTGAAATGCCTGAATTAAATTTGATTGTAGAGTAATTTTTGTTTTTATCTTAATTAGGCTAAATACAGAATTCATTAGTATGGTGAAAGCATTGCTTTTATAACTCAAATCTTTATAGAATGTATTGCAGATTAATTTTTCAGGCATATAGCTATGGTGGTACAACTCAGAAAGGTCATGATAGCGAGAAAGTTGAATCAATGCAGAAGGTAGAAGATAGAGTTATTACGGTACGCTTCAATGCAGACACTGCAGCCTCCATGACTTGGAATTTTAAGCCTCAGCAATCTGAAATTAAGGTAGTTATATCTTCGTAAAAAGTGAAGTTTTTTAGCACTAGTCTGTCTTGCTTTTATTGATTTTTTTTTTTCAGTTTGGAGCTTAAATGTGGCATTTGAAATTGATAAAAATATTATATGGGTCCAGCATACTGTCACGTTTCGTAAGGACCAAATATGCTCAGTATTATTAAAAAACTTTACCTTAACATAATTTATGTAGCTCTAAATCTCCAAACCCACCCAAAAATACAGTATACAATTTATCTAGCCATAAATCTCCAAACCAACTAAAAAATTTAACCACATTGACAACCCAGCTGCCTCCTATTTTCTCCCCCCAGTTGGCAACACTTCTGACTGAACCCGCTCTCCACCCCCTGAGAAAATCAGTTGTTTACTAGCGCTCGTGTTGTAAACATCATGGTCGCTCTGTTAAGTTTCCAATCTTTTTAGCCCAGAAAGAGCTTTTATTCTTCAGTGTTTGATGGCTAGTTTAACAGCCAATCAGCATTTTTAATGTTTTTGGTAATATCAACGATCGGCATCTTCATTAATTTTGGTGATTTTTGTGTAACCCAGATTTGGATTTTCTCTTCATCATAGAGTCTCAGGAGAATTCTGCCATCCCTCCTTCGAATCCAGCCAGGAGCTGTTTTTCATTTGGTTTCAGGATGAATTACAGGGAATGTTACCCTCATGACAATTGTATTAGTTGTAGCAGTAAGGTATAGGATTTGATTATCAATTGTGATTTGTGTAAGTCATGGTCTTATAGTAAAATGGCTACTTACGTGAAACATATGAAGTCTTTGCAGCACAAGAGGGCTCAAAAGGAATAGGAAGTCAAATGTTAAGTCCTTAGTGAGTAATGATTTTTCAATATTAATCTTACCCGATAATCATGTAGCTGTCAACTCTGTTGCCCGACAGAAATCTACGGTCGGGATACGCCAGCGATCGCTATACAGGTGGGGGTGTACACAACAGCGCCATCTGTGGTCAGGTACTCCAGTACTTCTTGTCAACACCACCTCAATTTTTCCTCTGTCGTGCCACCGGCTAGACCTACATGGATACGCTGTTGATTCTGGAGTTATTGTTCACGATTTGGTGATGTATTTGCTCTAGAGTTTAGCCTTCGCTATTCAGGAAGCTTTATCATTAGCTTAGCAAGTTTTTGGAATTAATTTGATTTAATTTTTTATTTAATTTTGGTGACGAAGAGAGTATGAACTCTCTTTCACTTTTAAATGGCCGACCCTTCCCTTAGACGGAAGTGTTGGTGTCGAAGAGAGTATAGACTCTCTTTCTTAATTTTGCTTAACAAAGTTATAGATTTATTTTATATCTCTCCGCCTTTTATAGGCCTCTTCGATTAACTTCCTTTTATTATAAACTTATTAAAATTAATTTTTATGTTTGTTTATATGCGACCTTTCCTAATAGTAGGCGGTCTTTTCTTGGAACCGAAGTTAATTAACATTGAGCCCGTCATTTCCTTTTTACCTGTTAACATATTATGCTATTTTAATGTTTTTGAAAGAATTTCTTTGATAGTCTCGTACTGTTTTCAAAGTTGAACTAACGTTTTGTTTTGTCTCTGCAGTTGTTGACGTTCAGAACGTTCAACTTGCGCTCTATCGTTACGATAGAGAGAGAGTATTCACGGTTTCACGTTGCAGTAAGAGTAAACCGATTCTAGCGTTTTGTTCATTCTTTCTTAGCTTAAATGGTTTTAATTCTAATAAAGGAACTTTTTATTTGGGAAATCTTTCAGTTGTTTTCCTTTAACAATAATATGTTTTAACGATATATATAATTGGGCTCATCTCTCAGGTTCTAAGTCAAGAGAGAGAGAGAGAGAGATAGAGACGGAGGGAGAGAGAGGAGGATAAACGTTTCGTTCAAGCGGGTAACGTTGTTATCGTTTTTGCTCTTCTCCCTAGTCTCTTTAGGGGAAGAAGGTAAACGTTTCTAGAGTTTTATTCTTGTTCCCAGGCTTTATGCGGTGAGAGATTTTAAACGTAGTTTATTTGATCTAGTGTTTAGTCTCTTTTCCAGCCACTGAATTATTTATCTTTCATTATGTTTTTCTGTTACATTGTAATACTGTTTTCGCAATTACTAACTTTTAATGAAGGATAGAATTGCGTGTTTCAGGTACAAACCACTTAAAGTTTCGAGTTCAGTGAAATAAGTGCAAACAGAAAATCAAAAGTGATAAAGTGATAAGCGCAAAGTGTTACAGTGTTGCGTTCGAGGGTTCGTCTGTTCGTGCCAGTTGTTCGCCTAGTCTGGGACCTCTTACAAGCTCCCAAGCCCAGGGGAGAAGTAACGTCGAAGGACTTATGGGTTCATCAGGCCTTGATCGACGAACAGACGTTTCCCTCCGTGGTTTCGGGTGTAACCAACTCATGTAGCCGACGTGATCACCCCACCCACACAAAGACGAGAGAGCCCATTTATTCCTCGTCTGCGGAAGAGGTTTCTCGCAGAAACCATGGACCAAATCTTGCAGCTTTTAAGTGCAAGTCGGTCCCTTCCGCGCAAGTCCAACTCCTAGGTGTAGCCATTAGCACTGGGTCAGTTCGGACTTGCTGCAGTACGACAACTGCACACCTCCCAGAGAGGCAAGGTGGTACCGCAACAGGCAGTAACTCCGTCTGTTGCCGCACCAGCTGTTTTAGACCCTCAGTCTCAACAGACAGTAGCTCCGTTTGTTGTTGTCTTTCATAGACCCTAGTGGTCCATGCTGCAGACTATACAGTCTCAGCTTGCTCCTTCATACAGGAGTATCATGCTGGAAGGTTGACAATGTAGCCTGTTAACCTACAACCCGCCGAGGTTGTGCGCTCAGCAGATACTGCGGCTGCCTGCTCCCACCCTCCACCTGTGAGAGCTCCACCTCCGATGCGCAGTCCACCCTGCCAGACGCATGTTCTTGCTGCGCCTCCTGCTTTCATGCGTGAGTTGCCGCATCGGGAGTTGCCGGGTTCCAGCACTATGAGGCAACCTCCTCAACCCATGAGGCAGGAGCCTCATGCTATGCGGCAACCTCCTCTACCCATGAGGAAGGAGCCTCATGCTATGAGGAGCCTCATGCTATGCGGCATCCTCCTCAACCCATGAGGCAGGAGCCTCATGCTATGCGGCAACCTCCTCTACCCATGAGGCAGGAGCCTCATGCTATGCGACATCCTCCTCAAACCATGAGGCAGGAGCCTCATGCTATGCGGCATCCTCCTCAACCCATGTGGCAGGAGCCTCATGCTATGAGGAGCCTCATGCTATGCGGCATCCTCCTCAACCCATGAGGCAGGAGCCTCATGCTATGAGGAGCCTCATGCTTTGCGGCATCCTCCTCAATCCATGAGGCAGGAGCCTCATGCTATGCGGCAACCTCCTCTACCCATGAGGCAGGAGCCTCATGCTATGCGGCATCCTCCTCAACCCATGAGGCAGGAGCCTCATGCTATGCGGCATCCTCCTCAACCCCTGAGGCAGGAGCCTCATGCTATGAGGAGCCTCATGCTATGTGGCATCCTCCTCAAACCATGAGGCAGGAGCCTCATGCTATGCGGCAACCTCCTCAACCCATGAGGCAGGAGCCTCATACTATGCGGCATCCTCCTCAACACATGCGGCATGAGCCTCATCCCTTGCAGCATGAGCCTCATCCCATGCAGCATGAGCCTCATACCATGCAGCATGAGCCTCATCCCATGCAGCATGAGCCTCATCCCATGCAGCATAAGCCACACGCCATGCAACATGCTCTGCATACCGTACAGCATGCTCTACATACAGCATGCTCTGCATACAGCATGCTCTGCATACCTTACCGCATGCTCCTCAGTCACACATCTTTGGTTGTTGCCAACTCACAAGACTGTCAAGCAGTTTCATAACGTTGCCTTCTGGTCTGCTGCTTTTGCACCAGTGAAACCCTTACTGAGAGAACTTAGCTTTTCTCGGATATGGTTCCTGTAGATGAGAAAGTGCTATTCTCCCTCCTTCTGATATTCCCTTTAGGACTCTGTCATTTGGAGAGGAGCCTTTAGCTGCTTAGCCTCCTATGGACTTTTATTTAAGCATAACATGCTTCCAGGGAGGGTAATGGTTCCGCTTCAGTCGCTAACCCCGTCTGTTACCACACCTGCTCCCATAGACCTTGAGCTTTGTTGCAAGACATGCAGTCCAAGCTTAGTCCTTGTTAGAGGATTTTTTGTTTACGGAGTCAGTGTGTCACTGGAAAGACGTTCAACAACCAGCAGAAGTGACTTGTTGTGACGCAGTGCGGCAACCTCAGCAACCCGATAAGGAGTTGTCTGTACGACCCAGACAGTCTAGACAGTTTCGGGTTGTCGCTGTACTTCCTCGCTTCCCCATGGTTGACAGTTCACAGACTGTGCAGCAGTACCATGATCTTGTGTCCGACTCCGTCAGACGACTGGCTTTTAAGAGCTCCCACAAGTCGTCGCTGTCTGGAGATTCTCAGATGGACTATGGATCTGACCAAGGAACTGGGCCTCCTGGTCAATTTTGAGGAGTCCCAGCTCGTCCCATCCCAGACCATTGTCTACCTGGGTATGGAGCTTCAGAGTCGAGCTTTTCGGGCTTTTCCGTCGGCCCCAAGGATCTACCAAGCCCTAGAATGCATCCAGAGCATGCTGAGAAGGAACCGATGCTCAGTCAGGTAGTGGATGAGTCTAACAGGGACACTTTCATCGCTGGCCCTGTTCATCGAGTTAGGGAGACGCCACCTCCGCCTCCTTCAGTATCATCTAGCTGCTCACTGGATAAAGGACATGACGCTAGAGACGGTCTCAGTTCCTGTTTCCGAAGAGAGGAGGTCTACTCTCACGTGGTGAAAGAACAGCTTTCTTCTCAAGGAAGTCTACCTTTGGCTGTTCAGAAACCCGACCGCCGTCTCTTCTCGGACGCATCAGACACGGGCTGGGGTGCGACTTTGGACGGACAGGAATGCTCGGGAACATGGAATCAGGAGCAAAGGACACTTCACATCAATTGCAAGGAGCTGTTGGCGGTTCATCTGGCCTTGATAAACTTCAAGTCCCTCCAGCTTAACAAGGTGGTGGAGGTGGACTCTGACAACACCACAGCCTTGGCTTACATCTCCAAGCAGGGAGGGACTCATTCGTGGAAGTTGTTCTAGATCGCAAGGGACCTCCTCATCTGGTCAAAAGATCGAAAGCTCACGCTGGTAACGAGGTTCATTCAGGGCGATATGAATGTCATGGCAGATCGCCTCAGCCGGAAGGGTCAGGTCATCCCCACAGAGTGGACCCTTCACAAGAATGTTTGCAGCAGACTTTGGGCCCTGTGGGGTCAGCCAACCATAGATCTGTTCGCTACCTCGATAACCTAGAGGCTCCCGTTGTATTGTTCTCCGATTCCAGACCCAGCAGCAGTTCACGTGGATGCTTTTCTGCTGGATTGGTCCCATCTCGACCTGTATGCATTCCCGCCGTTCAAGATTGTCAACAGGGTACTTCAGAAGTTCGCCTCTCGCAAAGGGACACGGCTGACGTTGGTTGGCTCCGCTCTGGCCCGCGAGAGAATGGTTCATAGAGGTACTGCAATGGCTGGTCGACATTCCCAGGACTCTTCCTCTAGGAGTGGACCTTCTACGTCTACCTCACGTAAAGAAGGTACACCCAAACCTCCACGCTCTTCGTCTGACTGCCTTCAGACTTTCGAAAGACTCTCAAGAGCTAGGGGCTTTTCGAAGGAGGCAGCCAGAGCGATTGCCAGAGCAAGGAGGACATCCACTCTCAGAGTCTATCAGTCTTAAGGGGAAGTCTTCCGAAGCTGGTACAAGGCCAATGCAGTTTCCTCAACCAGTACCTCTGTAACCCAGATTGCTGACTTCCTGTTACATCTAAGGAACGTAAGATCCCTTTCAGCTCCTACGATCAAGGGTTACAGAAGTATGTTGGCAGCGGTTTTCCGCCACAGAGGCTTGGATCTTTCCACCAACAAAGATCTACAGGACCTCCTTAGGTCTTTTGAGACCTCAAAGGAACGTCGGTTGTCCACTCCAGGCTGGAATCTAGACGTGGTCCTAAGGTTCCTTATGTCATCAAGATTTGAACCTCTCCAATCAGCCTCTTTTAAGGACCTCACATTAAAAACTCTTTTCCTCGTGTGCTTGACAACAGCTAAAAGAGTAAGTGAAATCCACGCCTTCAGCAGGAACATAGTTTTCACATCTGAAACGGCTACATGTTCCTTGCAGCTCGGTTTTTTGCTAAAACGAGCTTCCTTCACGTCCTTGGCCTAAGTCGTTCGAGATCCCAAGCCTGTCCAACTTGGTGGGGAACGAACTGGAGAGAGTACTTTGCCCAGTTAGAGCTCTTAGGTACTATCTAAAAAGGTCATAACCTTTACGAGGACAATCAGAAGCCTTATGGTGTGCTATCAAGAAGCCTTCTCTTCCAAGGTCTAAGAACTCAGTTTCTTACTAATTCAGGCTCCTGATTAGGGAAGCACATTCTCATCTGAAGGAAGAAGACCTTGCTTTGCTGAAGGTAAGGACACATGAAGTGAGAGCTGTGGCTACTTCAGTGGCCTTCAAACAGAACCGTTCTCTGCAGAGTGTTATGGATGCAACCTATTGGAGAAGCAAGTCAGTGTTCGCATCATTCTATCTCAAAGATGTCCAGTCTCTTTACGAGAACTGCTACACCCTGGGACCATTCGTAGCAACGAATGCAGTAGTAAGCGGGGGCTCAGCCACTACATTCCCATAATCCCATAACCTTTTAACCTTTCTCTTGAATACTTTTTATGGGTTGTACGGTCGGCTAAGAAGCCTTCCACATCCTTGTTGATTTGGCGGGTGGTCAATTCTTTCTTGAGAAGCGCCGAGGTTAAAGGTTGTGATGAGGTCCTTTAGTATGGGTTGCAGCCCTTTATACTTCAGCACCTAAGAGTCGTTCAGCATCCTAAGAGGACCGCTACGCTCAGTAAGGAAGACGTACTTAATAAAGGCAGAGTAATGGTTCAAGTCGTCTTCCTTACCAGGTACTTATTTATTTTATGTTATTTTTGAATAACTAATAAAATAAAATACGGGATACTTAGCTTCTTTGTTAACATGTATGCTGGTCTCCACCCACCACCCTGGGTGTGAATCAGCTACATGATTATCGGGTAAGATTAATATTGAAAAATGTTATTTTCATTAGTAAAATAAATTTTTGAATATACTTACCCGATAATCATGATTTAATTGACCCACCCTTCCTCCCCATAGAGAACCAGTGGACCGAGGAAAAAATTGAGGTGGTGTTGACAAGAAGTACTGGAGTACCTGACCACAGATGGCGCTGTTGTGTACACCCCCACCTGTATAGCGATCGCTGGCGTATCCCGACCGTAGATTTCTGTCGGGCAACAGAGTTGACAGCTACATGATTATCGGGTAAGTATATTCAAAAATTTATTTTACTAATGAAAATAACATTTTCCTGATATGTGTACTCTGAGTTCTGGTTCTTCTGCTTCCAGATTAGGTGATTCTGATTCAGTGGTCTTTGTTGTCCCTGCCCTTTCACAACAGCCTGTAGAGTTTGCAGAATTTGAATCCAGACTTGTTTCACTTGCAGCTAGCTGGGGTCAGAAGATAGAATCTTTGCAATGTAATTTAGACAGGAGACATTTCAGTCAAGTTTTACAATATGGCAGAAAATCTTGAGATTACATGTGCTAGGAGGTCTAATAACCTCATGGATTCTCTTGCAGCTCCGTGTCAGGCAGGCTACTTGTCAACTATACCCAGGGTAATGGTGCGCCAGATCCCCCGGATTGTGAACCCCAATATGGTGTAGGACTTGGGGGGTAACAGGACTGGGCATTTGCCTCATGTTAATTTGCCCATTGAGTCCTCTCTTGATTCTGTAACAGTAACAGAACACTAGGCCAAAGTCATGTAGGCATCATGGCTCAGCTAGAAGTGTTGGGAATGGGTCGGTCAATGACGACAATGGTTATACAATTAGCTTTCGGTATTCGCTGGTTCTGTCTTTACGGTTCAGAGATCCATATTATATTTAGATAAAGTTTCGAGTATTTGCGATTAGGACAGCTGTGTGCAGCCTGATGTTTTTGTATCTGTGCACCCATCTTCTGCTCCGTTTCCCAACCTGCCAAACACAGTAATTAAAAATAGGCAAATATACATGATAACTTTATAGCTAACACTTGTAAACTATTTGATGATAAACCCATTGCTTAGAAATTTTGATAATAAAAAGGATTAAAAGAGGTTCATACCTCTTTTGATATGTAATATAAAATCTGATGAAAAATATAATTGTTCCTTTACTTAAATTAGAATAGATAACAGCGAAGCTGGAACATGGTAGCTACAATTATAACGAAGTGTAACTAATGAAAGGTATTTACCTATCAGTAGCAGGGAGGTGACCGCCCCCCTACCAACTCACTGACAGTTTGCTCGGATCTCTTAAATTGCTTAGATGTTCTTGATGGTTGAAATTTTCGGCATAATGGATTTTTTTTCTTTCTTTTCCAGTGTGTTTATGAATTGTTTGAAGGCTTCTGGTGATTGTTCAGTGGCTTCTCAAATGTAAGAAGTGTGTTTTCCTCCGTGTTCCTTTCCCCCGAGATGCTAAAGCCTTGATGAGGAGGGGGGCCATAGGGATTAGCAACTGGGTTCTGATGAATGGTGAGAACTGCTTTCCCACTGGACCTTGGTGCCCAATTGTTGGTCCAACTAAATTGTTAAGCACTTTTTCGCTTTCTTATGATTACTTCTTTTATTCTCCCATCCCTCTTGGGCATGAACTTGTTGGCTTGTTTGATTATAGTTCAACTGTTTCTGTGGATTTGGCACAGTTAGGGATGGATGGCATGCCATCTCAACCTGTATAAATTTTGATGCCATCACCCTCTTGCAGACCCCATTGGGAACAGACTATGTCTGTTAAGAGTCGGGCTCCAGTGATCCAGTTTTAAATCACCCATATTTTGCGTGTAATTGGCGACGCCAGGCATTGGAGTCGTCGGTGGGAGGGCTAACTACCCCCACTGACCAGTGTACGCCCACCTAAAGAGAGGCAGCCCCTCTCTGTGAGAGGACTGGTCCCCGCTGAAGCCTCTTCTCGTGTTGGGCCACATGGGATAGGAGGATTGACAACCTCTGATAAGAGGTGGATAACCCGACTTGCTTCTTCTATATAAACCAACCCCTCTATTGACGACCTGGAAAATACAACCATGGACCTCGGTACAGACAGCTCCAACTCAGGTTCTAATATTGTAACATTAGCACCTTATTCACATTTTGTAAAGAATGATTATTAGAAAGCACTGGAGAAGAAGAAAGGGAGAGAGAAATGATGACAGTACAGAAAATATAGAAAAGTAGATGTATTACCTGGTCACTATGAAGTAGTGAATTATGAATTTTTTTTTACTTTGAAATTCGAAAATGGAAGACATAAGCATGTGAGTGTTTTTAAAGCTAATATGGAAATAGTTAATATGTATAGAGGGAAACCAAAAACTCTTCCCTAGGGAAATGGAAGTCTTTTGATAAAGACACTATCCCTGATACAAAGCAAAAGATTAAAATCACTTTCAACATTGGATGGTCATAGTGTTAAATACGTTTCGCACCCCACTTTCAAACAGAGTAGGGGTGTGATATACGCTCCAGAATTGCTAGACAGAGGAAAAAGAAATTGAGGATGAACAGAAAAGTCAATAGTAAAAGTAATCAGAATGCGAAAGAGAGTTAGAGAACAACGCATTCCTCTTGCTACTTTGGTTGTAACATTTAATCTGTATAGACCACCTAATGTTATTAAGGCTGGTTGGCTATCTTTGAAGGTGAAACCATACATCCCTTCACCATTGGGATGTTATCATTGCCAAATGTATGGCCATTTAAGCCAGAAGTGCAAGGGAAAACTGAATAAGCCAGCTGATTGCCCCAACTGTGGAAAAACAAAATACTCATGGAGCATGCACATAAAATCCAAGTTGTATACATTGAGAGGAAGCACATCCAGCTACATCTAAAAGCTGTATTAAGTTTATTTTTAGAAAAGAAATTCAGGCCATTAGGACCATGGAAAGGGTTACTTTTAAAGAGACTCGTAAAAGAGCTCTTCAAAAGCAGATAAGGCCAGGCCAACCTTCTTCAATGGTTTTGAAAAAAACTTGCCAGAGCACACTGATGAAAATAATATACTCACCTCTAACATAAAGAGAGATATGAAAGTACAACAGTTACAGAGGATGAAAGTCCCACTGAAAATTTATATCTAGAAAGTGTAGAAAATCAAAACAGATACTTAAAGAGCTGAAAAATATTCAAAAGCCATCTACAGTTAACTCCCCATTAACACGAGGGTTATGTTCCTAGAGAGGTCGTGTTAACGGAAATCGTGTTAACAGAACATAATTTCTCCATAAGAAATGATGGTAATAGGGGCTGTTATGTTCCTGGATGTTGGGAAAGTCTGTTTATTTTGGGATTTTGTTATTATGAAACTCAAACAAACACATTATTGATGTATTTGAAGGTCACAGAAACAATGAAAACACATTCTTACGCTACTTGTATTTATTTTATAGTAAAATAAGTTATTACCCATGTACATTCACACACTATGACGCATCTCTCTCTCTCTCTCTCTCTCTCTCTCTCTCTCTCTCTCTCTCTCTCTCTCTCTCTCTCTCTCTCTCTCTCTCTCTCTCTGTATTTGCTAGGAATTTTATATCATTAAGTACATTTTTTAAGTTAAAAAACATACTAAACAAAACTATTGTAAGTACAAACGCACAATGCTATGACGTATGCATATCAAACACATTAGCGATTTATTTTTCTTTCATTTCGGTAAATAAATAACAAATCGCAACATATTTTTCCTTTTAGTAGAATGATTATTTATTTGAAATTAATATTATATCAATAAGTACATATTTAAGTTAAAAATCACAATGAACAGTACTGCGTGGTATGAACAAATGCACAATGCTACAACATATGCATATCATACGCATTAGCGATTTATTTTTCTTTCATTTCGGTAATGAAATGAAAGATTGTATCATATTTTTCCTTTCGTTTTAATAATTATTTATTTATAATTAATTTTATATCAATAAGTACATATTCAAGTTAAAAAGACAATGAATAGTACTTTCTGTTATGTACGGACGCAAAATGCTACTGAACATATCAAATACATTTTTGGGCTAAGCCATGTCGTCCTGATGGAAGGTTCCTTTAGGTAGCTTTCTAAGGGATATTCGGGTACAGTGATACTCCCAGAGAATTAACCACAGGTTTCCAGAATTCTAACTCCTGGCGCGAGTATCCTTAATATAACTTTTAAGGATATCGCATAATATCAGGGGACGTATTTCTTGATACGACACATGGCAATCTTCACCCCGAATAGATTTTACACTTTGAGGAGGAAGAGTGGCGAAATTGAAGGGGAGCTGTTATCAAGGTTACCCGGTGGATCCCCTCCCAGTACTACTACGGCGTATTATCCTTTTAACGTAGCCATTTAAGCACGGTGTTCTCCCATGTTCCTCTCGGTGTTGTTACTTATTTGAAGGAATATTACCATGCAATCTTCAGCATCATCCTCTGGAAAGTTGAGTTTTCAATATTAAACTTACCCGATAATCATGTAGCTGTCAACTCTGTTGCCCGACAGAATTCTACGGAAGGGATACGCCAGCGATCGCTATACAAGAGGGGGGTGTACTCACAAGCGCCACCTGTGGCCAGGTACTTCAGTACTTCTTGTTGACACCACTTCAATTTTTCCTCTGTCGTGCTTCCGGCAAGACGTTCATGGATACGCTTATAATTTTGGAGTCTTGTTCACGGTTTTTGGTGAAGTATTGCTCTAAGATTTCAGCTTTCGCTATTCAGGAAGTTCTATTATTAGCTTAGCTAGCTTTTGGAATTAATTTGATTAATTATGGTGACGAAGAGAGTATGAACTCTCTTTCACCTTTAAATGGCCGACCCTTCCCTTAGACGGAAGTGTTGGTGTCTAAGAGAGTATAGACTCTCTTTCTTAATTTTGCTTAACAAAAGTTATAGATTTATTTTATATCTCTCCGCCTTTTATAGGCCTCTTCGATTAACTTCCTTTTATTATGAAATTATTAAAATTAATTTTTATATTTGTTTATATTCGACCTTTCCTAATAGTAGGCGGTCTTTTCTTGTACCGAAGTTAATTAACATTGAGCCCGTCATTTCGGTTTTACCTGTTAACATATTATGCTATTTTAATGTTTTTGAAAGAATTTCTTTGATAGTCTCGTACTGTTTCAAAGTTGAACTAACGTTTTGTTTTGTCTCTGCAGTTGTTGACGTTCAGAACGTTCAACTTGCGCTCTATCGTTACGATAGAGAGAGAATTTTCACGGTGTCACGTTGCAGTAAGAGTAAACCGTTTATAACGTTTTGTTCATTCTTTCTTAGCTTAATGGTTTTAATTCTAATAAAGGAATTTTTTTTGGGGGGAAATCTTTCAGTTTTTTTCCTTTAACAATAATATGTTTTAACGAGTATATATGATTGGGCTCTTCTCTCAGGTTCTAAGTCTAGAGAGAGAGAGAGAGAGAGATAGAGACGGAGGGAGAGAGAGCTGGATAAACGTTTCGTTCAAGCGAGTAACGTTGTTATCGTTTTTGCTCTTCTCCCTAGTCTCTTTAGGGGAAGAAGGTAAACGTTTCTAGAGTTTATTCTTGTTCTCAAGCTTTATGCGGTGAGAGATTTTAAACGTAGTTTATTTGATCTAGTGTTTAGTCTCTTTCCAGCCACTGAATTATTTATCTTTCATTAGATTTTTCTGTTACATTGTAATTCTGTTTTCGCAATTACTAACTTTTAAAGAAGGATAGAATTGCGTGTTTCAGGTACAAACCACTTAAAGTTTCGAGTTCAGTGAAATAAGTGCAAACAGAAATTCAAAAGTGATAAGTGATTAGCGCAAAGTGTGTCAGTGTTGTGCGTGAGGGTACTTCTTGCGTGCCAGTCGTCCTCCCAGTCCGGGACCTCTTGCAAGCTCCCAAGCCCAGGGGAGAAGCAATGTCGAAGGGCAAAAGGGTTCGGCAGGCCTCGATCGGCGCACAGAAGTATCCTCGGTGGTTGCGGGCGTGTCTTACAGAGACCGTCACTCCCACCCGCAGACGATTGAGCCCTTATTTTACTCGTCTGCAGAAGAAATTTCGGGGAGATAACGCTGGACTCAGGTCTCAAGACCTCTTAAACGTAAAGTCCAGACCTCTAGAGTTCAACAACCCGGATGCAGTCATTGGGTTAGCTCTGACTCTCCGCAGTCATCAGGTGACTGCACACCTCCTAAGAGAGGTAAGGTGATGCCGCAACAGACCTCATCTTCTGTTAAGGCTTTGCCTCAGCAGACCTTAGCGTCTGCCGACCCCAAGATGACTTTGCTGCAGTCCATGCAGTCACAGCTTGCGGTCTTATTGCGTGAGTGTCAGGCTGAGAAGGTTACACCTCCTCCTGCGATCGCTCCGCCTCACCGCAGTCCAGTCTGCCAGGCGTACGATGTTGAGGTTCCTCAGGATACCTTACCGCGTACTGAGTTGCCAGTTACCAGCGGTGTGCAGCAACCTCCGCCTTCCTTAAGGCAACCTCAGCAATGGGAGCAGGAATCTTATGCCTTACTTCCTCCGCTTCCGCTTGCGGTTCCACCAGCGAGGCAACAATCTCTTGAGGTACGACAATGAGGCAGCCACCTCAGCACTCGCTGCAGCTTAGGCTAGCACCTCAGGAACCTCAACTCGCGAGACAAGAACTGCGTTCTGCGCAGCCGCTACCTCATCTCTCGCAGCTCACACCTCAGGAACCTTAACTCGTTCCTCAGGAACCTGCTACTGCGCATCCGCAACCCTTACAGCAAGCGCAACTCTTGAGGCAGCAACCTCATGCTATGAGTCAGCCACCTCAACGCATGCATCTGCCACTTTCTCCTCTACTTGAGCCTCTTCCCATTCAACTTGGAAATAACAAATGACAATAATAACACCTCATTACTTTCATAACTTGCATTTGTAATCATATACATGTATGCCTACACAAACATTATGATAATGGAGGTTATTTGTATTACTTATATAAAAATATATATGTATTCCTTGCAATATATTTTTAACAATATCGCAAAATATGGCAAAAATATCTTCAAAACAAAAATGAATCATGAGTTATGAATGTAAGGTAAATATTATGTTGATATTAAAACCCCATGCAAGCATGCATGAAGTAATGCAGTGTTGCCAACAGGGCGAGTTTCCCTTTCCTGAGGTGAAGTAGATTATAGTACATTTAGTGTAGCTTAATTCTACGATTATCATGCCGGCTATCAAATTCATCAACAAAACAGTCTAAATCAATTCCCTCGGCACGTGCACTTTCAATGGACGGTAATGCGATATTACTCACTCTAGCACTGGTCATGGAATTTCTGAGAAATGTTACACGCCATGCAACACGCTCTGCTTACCTTACAGCATGCTCTACATACAGCATGCTCTGCATACAGCATGCTCTGCATACAGCATGCTCTGCATACAACATGCTCTGCATACAGCATGCTCTGCTTTCAGCATGCTCTGCATACAACATGCTCTACATACAGCATGCTCTGCATACAGCATGCTCTGCATACAACATGCTCTGCATACAGCATGCTCTGCATTCAGCATGCTCTGCATACTACATGCTCTGCATACAGCATGCTCTGCATTCAGCATGCTCTGCATACAACATGCTCTACATACAGCATGCTCTGCATACAACATGCTCTGCATACCTTACCGCATGCTTCTCAGTCACACATCTTTGGTTGTTGCCAACTCACTAGACTGTCAAGCAGTTTCATAACGTTGCCTTCTAGTCTGCTGCTTTTGCACCATTGAAACCCTCACTGAGAGAACTTAGCTTTTCTCGGATATGGTCCCTGTAGATGAGAAAGTGCTTTTCTCCCTCCTTCTGATATTCCCTTGAGGACTCTATCATTTGGAGAGGAGCCTTTAGCTGCGTAGCCTCCTATGGACTTTTATTTAAGCATAACATGCTTCCAGGGAAGGTAATGGTTCCACTTCAGTCACTAACCCCGTCTGTTACCACACCTGCTCCCATAGACCTTGAGCTGTGTTGCAAGACATGCAGTCCAAGCTTAGTCCTTGTTAAAGGATTTTTTGTTTACGGAGTCAGTGTGTCACTGGGAAGACGTTCAACAACCAGCAGAAGTGACTTGTTGTGACGCAGTGCGGCAACCTCAGCAACCCGATAAGGAGTTGTCTGTACGACCCAGACAGTCTAGACAGCTTCGGGTTGTCACTGTACTTCCTCGCTTCCCCATGGTTGACAGTTCACAGACTGTGCAGCAGTACCATGATCTTGTGTCCGGCTCCGTCAGACGACTGGCTTTTAAGAGCTCCCACAAGTCGTCGCTGTCTGGAGATTCTCAGATGGACTATGGATCTGACCAAGGAACTGGGCCTCCTGGTCAATTTTGAGGAGTCTCAGCTCATCCCATCCCAGACCATTGTCTCCCTGGGTATGGATCTTCAGAGTCGAGCTTTTCGGGCTTTTCCGTCGGCCCCAAGGATCTTCCAAGCCCTAGAATGCATCCAGAGCATGCTGAGAAGGAACCGATGCTCAGTCAGGTAGTGGATGAGTCTAACAGGGACACTTTCATCGCTGGCCCTGTTCATCGTGTTAGGGAGACTCCACCTCCCCCCCCTTCAGTATCATCTAGCTGCTCACTGGATAAAGGACATGACGCTAGAGACGGTCTCAGTTCCTGTTTCCGAAGAGAGGAGGTCTTCTCTCGCGTGGTGTAAGAACAGCTTTCTTCTCAAGGAAGTCTACCTTTGGCTGTTCAGAAACCCGACCGCCGTCTCCTCTCGGACACATCAGACACGGGCTGGGGTGCGACTTTGGACGGACAGGAATGCTCGGGAACATGGAATCAGGAGCAAAGGACACTTCACATCAATTGCAAGGAGTTGTTGGCGGTTCTTCTGGCCTTGATAAACTTCAAGTCCCTCCAGCTTAACAAAGTGGTGGAGGTGGACTCTGACAACACCACAGCCCTGGCTTACATCTTCAAGCAGGGAGGGACTCTTTCGTGAAGTTGTTCTAGATCGCAAGGGACCTCCTCATCTGGTCTAAAGATCGAAAGCTCACGCTGGTAACGAGGTTCATTCAGGGCGGTATGAATGTCATGGCAGATCACCTCAGCCGGAAGGGTCAGGTCATCCCCACAGAGTGGACCCTTCACAAGAATGTTTGCAGCAGACTTTGGGCCCTGTGGGGTCAGCCAACCATAGATCTGTTCGCTACCTCGATAACCTAGAGACTCCTGTTGTATTGTTCTCCGATTCCAGACCCAGCAGCAGTTCACGTGGATGCTTTTCTGCTGGATTGGTTCCATCTCGACCTGTATGCATTCCCGCCATTCAAGATTGTCAACAGGGTACTTCAGAAGTTCTCCTCTCGCAAAGGGACACGGCTGATGTTGGTTGGCTCCGCTCTGGCCCGCGAGAGAATGGTTCTTAGAGGTACTGCAATGGCTGGTCGACATTCCCAGGACTCTTCCTCTAGGAGTGAACCTTCTACGTCTACCTCACGTAAAGAAGGTACACCCAAACCTCCACGCTCTTCGTCTGACTGCCTTCAGACTTTCGAAAGACTCTCAAGAGCTAGGGGCTTTTCGAAGGAGGCAGCCAGAGCGATTGCCAAAGCAAGGAGAACATCCACTCTCAGAATCTATCAGTCTCAAGGGGAAGTCTTCCGTAGCTGGTACAAGACCAATGCAGTTTCCTCAACCAGTACCACTGTAACCCAGATTGCTGACTTCCTGTTATATCTAAGGAAAGTAAGATCCCTTTCAGCTCCTACGATCAAGGGTTACAGAAGTATGTTGGCAGCGGTTTTCCGCCACAGAGGCTTGGATCTTTCCACCAACAAAGATCTACGGGACCTCCCTAGGTCTTTTGAGACCTCAAAGGAACGTCGGTTGTCCACTCCAGGCTGGAATCTAGACGTGGTCCTAAGGTTCCTTATGTCATCAAGATTTGAACCTCTCCAATCAGCCTCTTTTTAGGACCTCACATTAAAAACTCTTTTCCTCGTGTGCTTGACAACAGCTAAAAGAGTAAGTGAGATCCACGCCTTCAGCAGGATCATTGTTTTCACATCTGAAACGGCTACATGTTCCTTGCAGCTCGGTTTTTACTAAACGAGCTTCCTTCACGTCCTTGGCCTAAGTCGTTCGATCCCAAGCCTGTCCAACTTGGTGGGGAATGAACTGGAGAGAGTACTTTGCCCAGTTAGAGCTCTTAGGTACTATCTAAAAAGGTCTTAACCTTTACGAGGACAATCAGAATGGTGTGCTATCAAGAAACCTTCTTTTCCAAGTTCTAAGAACTCAGTTTCTTACTATTCAGGCTTCTGATTAGGGAAGCACATTCTCATCTGAAGGAAGAAGACCTTGCTTTGCTGAAGGTAAGGACACATGAAGTGGGAGCTGTGGCTACTTCAGTGGCCTTCAAACAGAGCCATTCTCTGCAGAGTGTTATGGATGCAACCTATTGGAGAAGCAAGTCAGTGTTCGCATCATTCTATCTCAAAGATGTCCAGTCTCTTTACGAGTACTGCTACACCCTGGGACCATTCGTAGCAACGAATGCATTAGTAGGCGAGGGCTCAGCCACTACATTCCCATAATCCCATAACCTTTTAACCTTTCTCTTGAATACTTTTTATGGGTTGTACGGTCGGCTAAGAAGCCTTCCACATCCTTGTTGATTTGGCGGGTGGTCAATTTTTTCTTGAGAAGCGCCGAGGTTAAAGGTTGTGATGAGGTCCTTTAGTATGGGTTGCAGCCCTTGATACTTCAGCACCTTAGAGTTGTTCAGCCTCCTAAGAGGAACGCTGCGCTCAGTAAGGAAGACGAACTTATTTAAGGCAGAGTAATGGCTCAAGTCGACTTCCTTACCAGGTACTTGTAATTTCATTGTTATTTTGAATAACTGATAATATGAAATACGGGATACTTAACTTCTTGATATACATGTACACTGGTTTTCACCCACCTCCCTGGGTGTGAATCAGCTACATGATTATCGGGTAAGTTTAATATTGAAAAATGTTATTTTCATTAGTAAAATAAATTTTTGAATATACTTACCCGATAATCATGATTTAATTGACCCACCCTTCCTCCCCATAGAACCAGTGGACCGAGGAAAAATTGAAGTGGTGTCAACAAGAAGTACTGCAGTACCTGGCCACAGGTGGCGCTTGTGAGTACACCCCCCTCTTGTATAGCGATCGCTGGCGTATTCCTTCCGTAGAATTCTGTCGGGCAACAGAGTTGACAGCTACATGATTATCGGGTAAGTATATTCAAAAATTTATTTTACTAATGAAAATAACATTATTCAATCTTTCCTGTGTATAATTTTTGGCTCCCTTCTCACAGTTGAATTAACATAATTTAGGTGTGTTAAGCGGAGCAATGCCATCACCGTAGGCGGCCATTTTAGGACCGCTGTCGTACGTCATAAATGCTTTATTTAGTTAGTAGTACGACGTTCCTGGTATTTAGCTATAAAGAAATTCTAGCTAGTTAGGCAAAATTATACTAGTGAAGATAAGATTTACACATGTAATATTTCCTCTTTCGAATAAACATTTCTATTGTACTGTATACGATAGGGCCTCGGTGGCACTAGCGTAGCCGAGATCCCGACTCGAGTTAGGCTAGCCTAACGCGTTTTAGTATACTTTAGTTACGTTACCCCCCCGTTTAACCTCTAGTATTGTTTTATTAATTCGGTCGGAGATATAGATATCTCCTAGAATTACTAGCATAATTCGATACTCTTCTCTTTTAGAGAAATGAGAATAAACCCTTCCTGTCATCCCCATTGAGTAGTGTGCTCCGGCTTGATTGGGATAGTGTTTTCTGTCGATCTTCTTTGCCGGTGAGTAGCCCGGCTTTGGAAATACGACAGTAACTCAGGGTATTCTGTCTTGATGCCGTCAGCGCTACCGGTGGGAGAATAGTCATCCCTCTGCCGGTTACACCGTTGTCGACGTAGGAAGTTTGGCTTCCCTAATCCACAACCAAAAGTGGGTAGCATAATTGCCGCCACCTTTTTCCCTTGTGGACTAGAAGACATGTCTTACTGTATATCCGGCAATGTCTCAGGCTAGGGAGTCTTTATTCCTCTGCCGCCCAAGACGGCGCCGGTATAGGAAACTGTTTCCTTGATTTACAGCCGAAAGTAGGAGGCACACCTGCCACCACCTTTCTCTGTAAAATATAAGACCCTTTCCCTTCCCCTTCTGTCCTTTAGTGACGGCTTAGCTGTCACGATTCCTGTGGCCGGTATTGTACAATCACCCCGCTTGTCGGGCTGACTGAGTTACCGGCCGGGCTCCTACAAAGGCGGTTAGGTTGCTGCTTCGACCATCTCCCTAATGGAAGCAAAGCTCCGGGAAAGGTTGAACCGGCCCTGACAGCTGCCGGTGGGAAACCCATTACACTTTGAGTATTCTTCAGTCCTCCCTTGGACTGCCATCCACAAACCCTGTAACCGGCAATATAGTCGGCAACAGAAATTGTGGCTGGATGTAAGCTAGAATCAATGCATTCCTCCCCTTCCATTTGAATCCTCATTCTGGAAAGAAGGCAGTAGAGACAGTAGTCCCTACAACCCTAATTATATTACTAAACTATAATAATACGGTAGTCCTTCTCTCCATTCTTTCTCTCTCTCTATCGGCTAGTGCTGCCAGGTACTAGCCTAGCCCGGTAGCATACCGACAAAACTACAGTATAAGACAATACAGTAGCCAGTATTCCTGCAGTATAACAATACAGCAGTTAGAAAACTACAGTATATAATGATACAGTAGTATGAAATTTCCAACATACTCCGTGTATCCTCTCACGGTCCATTGTTGAGACCGATTAGAAAATGTTGAGGTGAAGTATTCCTTCAACATTCTGATGTATTCTAGATCATCGGAACACCAATGATTACCCTTCAGTATTAATATTCTACAAGTGGTTGAGTTAGAGTTAGTATCCACTGACTCCGGCTCTACGTACGAGAGTTATTCCACTCTGTATTTTCCCTAATAAGGAAATGAAAAATATTATTGTAGGAGGTCACAGCAATTGCCTGGAGGGGAAACACAGATATGTGTCTTTCCTATTTCCTTTCTAGCTTATTATCCTAAGCTATGATAATAATAGTAATGTATACTATTTTATGCATGTGAAAATTTATCAGTGAGATAAATTACCCCATACTTATTTCACTCTTTCTTTCCTTACTGGAGGAGGTCAAGGTGAAGTGTGCAGTCCTGTTCTGCAACTACAAAAGTAGGGACTTTTGTGGCCACAAGATGTGCAGGTCTCATGCCCCCTGCTCCATCGCAACTGAAACCATGAGGTATTGGGATCTGAAGGGTTGCACCGTCTGCTCGGCCTTGATGACCGACGGATTCGGTGCAGACATCCCTGAGACGACGTAGTCAAGGGATACAGCGAGGGAAACGCTTCGAAAGTTGGTAAGAGGGTTCCAAAAGAACTCTCCGGGACCTTACATGCTCAACGAAGCTATGAGATGCCTTCTGTTCCTTAAGGCCCAATCCGACGCGGTTGCAAGGTCAAGCCTCCCTTCATCCAGCTGACGATAGAGGTTGACATCAGTAAGGCTCTTGAAGGCATGGACATCCATCAAGAACGGATGTCAGAGGTGTCCTCAGACACCGAAAAGGATATTCTGCAAGAAAATTCTGAAGAAGAGGTGGCCTAGCCACCCACGGAGGAAGAAGGATCCGTATCAACGATAACGAAAGACAATCAGTTTTCTGTGACGGCATATCAACCTGTGTCGTCAACTTCTTCAGCCCCAACTCCTCGTTTGGACCCGCTGATAACCTAGGGTGAGGCGCTCCTATAGCAGCTTCAATAAATGATGGAATCGTTCCAAAAGGAACAACAAGAGATGAGGAGGGAAGTTAGAGAAACGAAACGCTCTGGCGTTCTCAGAGGCTCTCACTAGCCCATCAAAGTCTCTGACTTACCTCAATGCTCGGAAACCAACCGCTGGAGGTATGCGGAGTATATGCCCATGATGAATGGGAAACTGTACATCTCCGAGAAGATGGGGGCCAAACCCCTCGAAGATCTCCAATTCTGCCCTAACATTTCAGCTTACCCAGAATGTTACGTGAGATTGCGGGATGAACCAGCATCTCGTGAGGAGACGGAACCTAAGGAGGTCATGATCTTTTAACATGACAAGGCGCAGGCTCTTTTGACAAGTACCCTAAAGAAAGCCGGCTATACCAACTCAAAGGTTTCAGCTTTGAGCAAGAGGCATCCTACCTTCCTTGCTCCTTCCTCCAGAGCTTTCCCCTTTTCAGCCAAAGCTCTCAACTGTGTGCTGAAAGCAGTTGACGCGGGCAAACCATGCCCTACGCTAGAGGAGTGCAGACCATTGTCTCTAGCTCTGCCTACCTGCGAGAAGGAATGGAACGAGGTTCATCTAACCTTCTCAATCTCAAAATTGGATCCAGAGATAGCAGGACAACAGTTCAACGAGAACCTTCCAAAGTTGTCGGAACATCTTCTGAGAAGGGAACAAGAGACAAAAGAGAGATTACCTGCCTCTTTGTCTCTCCAGAACTGTATGGAGATGTGTGCAGGCCTTTCAAATACCCCAGATATGTACATGGTCCTAGCCAAGACTGACTCACATGACTACCCTTGTTATGGACATGTACGCTTTTGTAAAGGCCAGGAGGGCCTGTAGAGAGCATGTGTTTGCCTACTCAACGGTCAAACACGAGCACAGGAAGTTGATCACTTCATGCATCTGGGGCAAGGACCTCTTCCCTAAAGAAGTGGTCCAGGAGGTCTTTGCTGAAGCTGCCACGGAAAATAGGAACAATCTCCAGGAGTGGGGCATGTCTTCCAAGAGGAAATCATTCTCTGATGCTGGTCCCCAACCCAAGAACAGGAAGACAAAGAAACCACGTGTCTCACAGACCTGCACAACATCCAACTGTCACCATGACCACAGTGCCCCAAATGGTTGCCCAGCCGCAAACCACCTTCCAAATGGTGCCCCAGCAGCTGGTAGCTCAGTCGCCGGTTTTTAATCCAGGCTTCGAGAGGCTCACCACTACCTTTCGCCCTAGAAGCAGAGGCTCTAGAAGAGGCTCCCCAAGAAACCCCTCAAGGGGTAGAGGAGGATGTGGTCAGGGTAGCAAACCCTCTGGAACATCTCAGCAATGAGACGCTCCAGGTAGGAGGAACTCTTCCACTTTCGGGATCGTTGGACCATCGATCCCTGGGCCCACAGCCTAATCAAGATTGGACTCGGGTGGAAATGGAACAAAACTCCACCCCCTTTTCCTCAATTCTTCCAACACTCCACCCCCTTATTGGAAGAATATACCTTAGAGCTCTTGAGCAAAAAGGTAAAAAAAGGTAATAAGAAAAACGAAGTCCATCAAATTCTAGGGAAGGCTGTTTTGTGTTCCCAAGAAGTCATTCTAGACTTGTCTCCACTCAACAAGTTCATCGAAAACAAGTTCCGGATGCTAACCCTACAACACGTAAGGACCCTGTTATCAAAAGGGGCGTACACAATCTCAATAGACCTGGCAGATGCTTATTGGTACCTACCAGTCAGCCGCCCCCTCTCCTCCTACCTAGGATTCAGGCTACAGAAGACAAGTTATGTCTTCACAGCCATGCCCTTTGGAATAAACATAGCCCCAAGGATATTCACAAAACTCGCGGACACAGTCGTCCAACAGCTACGCTTAGAAGGCATTCAGGTAGCGGCATACCTGGACGACTGTTTAGTGTGGACAGCATCCAAGACAGCTTGTCTGCAGGCAGCCACAAAGATGATTCAGTTACTGGATCATCTGGGCTTCAAGATCAACTACAAGGAGTCTCGCCTCTCTCCAGCTCAAGAGTTTCAATGGTTAGGAATCCATTGGAACTTGCAGTCACACCGCCTCTCCATTCCACCGAAGAAGAAGGGAGAGATTGCGGGATCGGTCAGGAGACTACTGAAATTCAACAAGATTTCAAGACGCCAACAGGAAAGAGTACTGGGGTCTTTCCAGTTTGCAGCAGTGACAGACCCAGTGCTAAAAGCACAACTAAAGGATGCGTCAGGAGTCTGGAGAAGATACGCATCAAACGCTCGAAGAGATCAACAGAGATTGACACCGACCCTACTGCGATCGCTTCTAAGGCCGTGGTCAAAGGTCAAGAGCCTGACAAGGACAATTCCCTTACAACCACCTCAACCTTCAGTGGTCATCCACACAGATGTCTGACTGGAAGGATGGGGAGGCCATTCCCATCAAAGGAAAGTGCAAGGGAACTGGTCGCACCAGTTTAAGACTTTTCACATCAACATTCTGGAAGCTATGGCAGTCTTCCTAACGTTGAAGAAACTATCCCCTCACAGATCAGCCCACATCAGGCTGGTCTTGGACAGCGAAGTAATTGTGAAATGTCTGAACCGACAAGGCTCGAGATCACCTTACATTAATCACGTGATGTTAGCCATCTTTCGCTTGGCAAGGAAGAAATGATGGCACTTATTAGCAGTTCACCTGCAAGGGTTCCGCAATGTGATGGCGGACGCTCTATCCAGGCAAAAGCCGATAGAGACAGAATGGTCCCTGAACGCAGACTCATTCTCCTTCATCTTGGAAAAAGTCCCGGAATTGAAGATTGACCTCTTCGCAACGAGTGACAACAAGAAACCCTCGATATGTGGCCCCTTACGAGGACCCTCGGGCAGAAGTGACGGACACCATGTCCCTCGATTGGAAGAGATGGAATCATATCTATCTGTTCCCACCAACAAATCTCCTGCTGAAGGTCCTCAACAAGCTGAGATCCTTCAGGGGAACAGCAGCAGTAGTGGCCCACAAATGGCCCAGGAGCAATTGGTTCCCTCTAGTTATAGAACTGAAACTGAAGCTGCTTCCTCTACCGAATCCAGTACTATCCCAGCTGGTTCAGAAGTCGATTGTTTACGCTTCATCATTGAGAACCCAAAACCTACATCTCGTGATTTTCTCGCCTTAGCAGCCAAGAAAAGGTTGGGAATCTCAAAAGACAACCTCGACTTTATAGAAGAATAAAAGTCAAAGTCAACCAGAAGACATTACGAATCGTCTTGGAAGAAGTGGGTTTCCTTTGTGAAAACCAAGAGACTGGCAGAAATCTCAATAGACTTCTGCCTTTCCTTCTTCATCTACCTTCATGAACAAGGCCTGGCTTCCACCACAATAACTACATGTAAGCCAGCTTTGACTAGACCTCTTCTTTACGCCTTCCAGGTGGACCTGTCAAACAAAATCTTCAATGAGATTCCGAAAGCATGCGCTAGACTCAAACCAGCAACCCCTCCAAAGCCCATATCATGGTCCTTGGACAAAGTCCTACACTATGCTTTGAATTTGAACACCGAAGATTGCACCCTAAAGGATCTAACACAGAAAGTGATATTCTTGTTCGCTATAGCCTCAGGGGCTAGAGTTAGTGAAATAGTGGCTCTATCTAGAAACAAAGGCCATATTCAGTTCACAGAAGAGGGAGAACTGAATCTTTTCCCCGATCCTACCTTTCTCGCCAAAAACGAGCTGCCTACCAAAGGGTGGGGTCCTTGGAGAATCTGTCCTCTGAAGGAAGATGTCTCTCTATGTCCAGTAGAGTGTCTTAAGGTCTATCTTCGAATAACTTCAGACTTCAAGGAGGGACAGCTCTTCCTAGGCAAAACTTCAGGATCAAACTTATCCCTAAAACAACTGAGGGCAAAACTCACCTACTTCATTCGCAGAGGAGATCCTGACAGTACACCCGCAGGTCAGGATCCTAGAAAAGTTGCTTCCTTGTTGAACTTCTTTCAACATATGGACTTTGATAGACTCCGCTCATATACATAAACATTACGCGAAGCAAGTGCATGAAATAAAACACTTTGTGGTGGCGGCAGTTTATTGGGTGAGCAGGTATTAGCACCTTCGAGTGTAATACCTTTTAATGAAAATCACTATGGTGATTTTTGGATTGATCTATATAGGTGTAGAATCTAACCAATAACTCCAGTGCCGTGTGAACATTTGTACACAGTGTTGAAACATATCCAACATCTAAGTGAAATCAATCAAGTAATTTCACAATAGTGAGTGGCATTTACGAATGAACTAACATATATGTATTTTCTTCCCTTACATGTTAAAAATATATATACCCAGAGATGTAGATATGTTACAAAGATTCTTTTTGGGCTCAAGCCATGTCGTCCTGATGGAAGGTTCCTAATAATAGTTTCCTAAGGGATATATGTACTTCAGTGATATTCCCAGTGAATTTACCTTTAGGTCCAAAATTCTAACTCCTGGCGCGAATATCCTTAAAATTACTCTCAAGGATATCGCATAATATCAGGGGACGTATTCTTGACACGCCACAGCAATCTTCACCCCGAATAGCGCTTACGCTTCGAGGGGGAAAGTGGCAAAATAGAAGGGGAGCCGTATCAAGGTTACTTCCCATACTACTATTGAGTATCAAGATGGCGGACATTCCTAATTTTGTAGCGAATTCGCACGGTGGTGTTCCCTGTTGATCTAACTTTTTCGATAGATTTTCAAGGATTATTATGCAATATCCAGCTTTTTTCGCCCCTGGAAAGTTGAGTATTGATTCTTTACAATGTGTGTATTTTAGCTCCAGTTTCACAGTGAAATTTGAGTAATTTATTGTGATTAGGAGCTAGGCCTGTTACCGGAGGCGCCATGGGCGCTGTCGTTCGTTAGGCATGTGTTATTAAGTTAGTAGAACAACATTCCTGGTTGAAATAGCATTAATTAATTGATTATGAATCTATTTAGGCAATTTATACTTGTAAAGATATTTATGATATCCATAATTTTCCTTTTTCTATGTCGATCGTATAAGTCAGAGTTTCGGTGATTTAGGTAACCGAGATCTCGTCTTGCCTAGGTAACCTAGCCTAGGTGATATAGTATACTTTCAGACATTTCCCCGGTTACCCTCGTGTATTGTTTTATCAATTCAGGCGGAGATAGATATCTCCTAGAATTATTATATAAACCGATACTCGTCTCCAGTGGAGATTTAAGGGTAATCCCTCCTTCCCTCTGAGTGTAGCCTTTGGCCACAACCCTAGTAGGTCGTGCCTCGAGTTTTCATTCAGGCATGACTAGCCTAGGGTTCTCTGTCCCTTCCCTTAGCCGCAAATAGCAGGTTTTGGGATTCGGTCAGAACCTCAGAGTATTTAGTCTTGTGCCGGCAGCCGGCTGGCAGGGTGAATAGTCATTCCCCAGCTGGCTAGGCTGCCGGCATAGGAGGCTAGCCCTCCCTAGGCCGCACTTGAAGTGGTTGTATGATGCCACCACCTTCTCCCTGCGGTCTAGAAGACTAGTCCTGTGCTCGCAGACCCTAGGCTGAAGAATAGCATTCTTCTGCTGCCTAGGATGGCGCCGGCACTGGAACTCTGTTTCTCCTTTGTTGAGAGGAGGTGGCAGTGCCGCCGTCCCCTTAACTGTATTGGCAGACCCTAGGTTGGAGAATAGAGATTCTCCTGCCGCCTAGGATGGCGCCGATACTGAAACAGAGTTTTTTAAGGATGTGTAGGACCGGCAACCTTGCCGGCTAGTGATGGCCTAGGCATCGTATCTCTTTGGGCCGTCGTCCTGCAATCTCACCGTTTGCCGGTGGGTTGTGGGGCCAGCCGGGCTCCTACCAACTGCTGGCGGCTATGCTGGCTGTTGGCGGCCACGACGACTACTGGCGGCCATGTTTACTACAACTGCCGGCGGCTATGCAGGCTGCTGGCAGCCATATCATCTGCCGGCGGCCATGACGATTGTCGGCGGCTGGCGGCTGCTGGCAGCCATGATTGCTGTTGGTGGGAAGTCTCTTCTGTCACCAAGGTTCTTCAGTCCTCCCTTGGACTGCCAGCCACACGTGCTATTGCCGGGTATACCGGCGGCCTGACCGGCACAGACCGGTGCTGACTCAGCCGGCAGTATGCCGAAGGTACCAGTGCTGCCGAGTGCTAGCCTGCCGCCTATGTGCCGGCCGGACCTTGCCGGCAATGGTACTGGTGGCTGGATGGAAGCCTGAATAATACATTCTCCCCTTCCATTTGAACCTTCTTACTGGAGAAAGGCAGTAAATTAGATATTTACATCCTTAATTATTGTATACATACACAGTAATAAGGCAGCCTTCACTCCATGCTGTCTCTCTCTCTTTTAGCTAGCATGCTGGCCGGGCTGTGCTGGCAGGGACTAGCTATGCCGGCTATATGCCGGCTGAATTACAGTATATGTTTATACAAGTAGTCAGTATATTTGCAGTATAGGATATACTGCAGATAGAAAACTATTGTACAGTATATATTATACTAGTAGTTATCTTCCAATATATCTTGGGTATCCTTGCCCAGGTGTTTGCTGAGACCAATCCTATATTGAAAGAATAGAATTTCTTCAATATTCTGATTAGAAATCAGTTTACGTTTTACCTTACAATATTAAATAAATTGAAGGGCCGGTGGTAGTACACTTCTATCCTTAAAAGGTTAGAACCCTTATCCTTGAGTTTCCCTGATCAGGAAACTCTATGATTTTAATATTGGAAGGGAAGGCCACAGCAAATGGGCTGGGTAGGATACACAAATATATGTCTTTTATATTTCCTAGTCCAGTCGGCGTCATGCCGGCTGGACCGTGCCATCAGATGCTAGCCATAATGGCAGCACACTGGCTGAACTACAATATATAATTATACAGTAGTTGGTATTTTGCAATATAGTATATACTGCAAACAGAAAACTATAGTATGATTATACAGTAGTTAATTTCTAACATATCTTGGGTACCCTTGTGCGGGCTTCTGCTGAGACCGTTCCTATATTGAAAGAATAGAATTCCTTCAATACTCTGATTAGAAATCAGTCATCCTTACCCCACAGTGTTAAATAATAAAAAGGGGCAGTGGCATTGTACACTTTTTCTACCCCTAGGGGTTAGAACCCTTTTGTTATAGTTAATACTGAGGGGAGGTAACAGCATTTGCTTGCAAGGAATACACAAGTATGTGTCTCCCACTATCCCTTTCTAGCTTACTATCCTAAGCTATTTTAGTTAAAAGATAACTCTTACATATTGCTTATCAGTGATATAATCAATTGTATACGCATTCTGCTTTCCTTTCTTTCCAGGAGGAACCCCAGATGACATGTGTTGCAGTTTTCTGCAATATTAAGAGTTAAGTACTTTTACGGTCGTAATACATCCAGGTTTCATGCCCCCTGCAATATTATTTCCGAATCCCTGCATTATTGGAATCCCCAAGTTTGCAATATATGTCGGACCCTAATGTCCGAAGGTTTCGATAATCCCAAGTCAATGGAGTCTAGGGATGCAGCTCGTAAGAAACTACGCAATTGGGTAAGAGGGTTCCAGAAAATCTCTCCGGGACCATACCTACCTAATGATAGGATGCGTAGCTTACTATTCCCAAAAGCAAGTAGGGAAATAGTGGTGCCCAGGCACGATTCACACCTCCCTGCGTCCAGATAGCCCCTGGGACGGAGGGCAGGAAGCCCCCACGGGAAGAGGTGGACAATGTCGTGTTGGAATTGCTTCCGTCTGTGCCGGCTCTAGAGCCGTTAACCTCGACATCTTCACCTTCTACCCCTCTCTTAGACATTATGGACCAGTTACTGGCCCATATGAAGGGTCTAATGGAAAACTTTCGCAAACAAGGCGAAAAGAAGGAAGCAAAATTCAAGATAGAGCTCTGTGAAGCTCCACTTGTCGCTCCGCAAGGGTCATACAAGCGACCCAGAGACCAAGACCTTCCGACATGCTCTAAAACCAATCCCTGGAGGTATGCGGAGCTTATGCTGATTTTAGACGGCAAACTCTACATCTCGGAGAAGATGGGTGTTGTTCCTTTAGACGAAATCCAGTTTTGGCTAAGCTTTAACGCTTTCCCTAATTGCTTCATTCGACTGAAGCATGATCCAACGTCAGGAAAAGAAATGGAACCGAAGGAGGTCATGATTCTCGACCATGATAATTCACAGGCTATCTTGTCAAGTAGCCTGAGAAAGGCGGGTTACTCGGTGTCGAAAGTGTTCACACTAACTAACAGACACCCTACCTTTCTTGCTCATGCTTCAATATCATTCCCCTTTACGTGGAAGGCATTTAAATCTGTTGCCAAGGCAGTGGAGGCAGGCAAACCATGTCCGGCACTTGAAGAGTGCAAGCCTCTGTCACCTGCCTTTCCCATGAAGGAGAAGGATTGGAAGGAAGTCCAGTTAACCTTTTCAGTAGGGAAACTAGACGTGGATGTCGCTGGACGACAGTTTAGCGAGAATCTCCCTAAACTTTCTGGTTTCCTTTGTGCAAGGAACAAGAGACAAAGGAGAGACTTGCAGCCTCCCTATCCCTACAGAACTGCATAGAGTTGTGTTCAGCCCATCAAAGTACCCCAGACATGCTCATGGTCTTGGCCAAAATGCATATGGCCACCTTAGTAAAAGACCTTTATGCAGGCTAGGAGAGCCTGTAGGGAGTTTGTGTTCGCTGCCACAACAGTGAAACATGAAACCAGGGAGCATATCTTCCAACTCTGGGGTAGAGACCTCTTTCCAAACGAGGTAGTCAGAGAGGTGATTAAGAAAGCCACCACGGAGAATATGGGACTTCTCCAGAGGTGGGGCATCTTTTCAAAGAGAAAGTCTTACACGGATGTGGGTCCCCAACCTAAAAGGAAGACGGAAAAGTCTAGAAATTTTCCTCGGGCTGTTCAACAACATCCCACAGTTTCGATGACCAGAGTGCCAAAGGCAGGCGGTCGAAGAGGTAAACCTTCTGATCAGTCGAAGCAAAGAGACGCTTCTGGTAGGAGGGAGGTTCCTTCAGGATCGCTGGACCTTCGATCCTTGGGTCCAAGGCCTAATCAAGATGGGACTAGGATAGAAAGTAGACATGCCTCCACCATCATTTCTTCAACTCTTCTTACACTCCAACCCCGTCTTGGAAGAGTATACCTTAGAGCTCTGGAGCATACAGGTGGTAAGGAAAGTATAGTCCATCGAATTCCAGGGAAGGCTGTTTGGTATTCACAAAAAGGACTCAAGAAAACTCAGAGTCATTCTGGACATGTTGCCACTCAACAAGTTCATATAAAACAGCAAGTTCAGAATGTTAATCCTCCTGAACATAAGGACCCTATTTCAAAAAGGGGTGTTCACAGTCTTGTCAGACCTGAAAGATGCCTATTGGCAGCTTCCAGTCAGTCGCCCCCTCTCCTCCTACCTAGGATTCAAGTTATAGAGGATAACGTATGTCCTAGGAAAGATACTTGTCGGACTAAACACAGTCCTAAATATCTTCACGGAATTGGCGGACACAGTCACGCAAAAGCCAAGCCTAGAAATGGTTCAGGTAACAAAGTACCTGGACGAAAGGCTGGTGTTGGCAGCACCAGAAGTGGCTGGTCTATGAGCATTCAAGGAAGTGATCTGGTTCCTGGAACATCGGGGATGCAAGATCAGCTTCAAGAAGTCTCGATTCTCTCCAGCTCAAAGGCTTCAATGGTTAAAAAACCATCAAAACCTGTGGTCACACCGGCTCTCCTTCACCTTAGGGATGTAAAAGGAGATCGCAGGGTCGGTCAAGAGACTATGGTAATCAGTCAGGATTCCAAGGCGCTAACAGGGAAGAGTTCTGAACTCTCTCCAGTTCGCAATAGTGACAGACTCCGTGCTAAGAGCACAGCTTGCGTTAAGAGTCTGGAAGAGATACGCATCAAACACTCGAAGAGATCTAAAAGGACCAATATCGGTCTTTCCTTAATCGCTTCCCAAACAATGGTGAGAAGAATTTCTCACTGTTACACCTTGCTAAAAGCCTTATGGCTAGTCTTTCAGTTTCCCTGAAAGTATACACACATATATACATATACCAAGGTACTTCCCCCAATTTTGTGGGGTAGCCAACATTAAACAAATGAAAAAAAGAGGAACTTTCCTCTCTACGTTCCACCCAGCCTGACATGGGACTCAACTGAGTTCGGCTGGTACTGCTAGGGTGCCACAGCCCACCCTCCCCCAATATCCACCACAGATGAAGCTTCATAACGCTGAATCCCCTACTGCTGCTACCTCCGCGGTCATCCAAGGCGACTGGAGGAAGCAGCAGGGCCTACCGGAATTGCGTCACAATCGCTTGCCATTCATTCCTATTTCTAGCACACGCTCTCTTGCCTCTCTCACATCTATCCTCCTATCACCCAGAGCTGTCTTCACTCCATCCATTCACCCAAACCTTGGCCTTCCTCTTGTACTTCTCCCATCAACTCTTGCATTCATCACCTTCTTTAGCAGACAGTCATTTTCCATTCTCTCAACATCGCCAAACCACCTCAACTCATTCATATCCACTCTAGCTGCTAACTCATTCCTTACACCCATTCTCACCCTCACTACTCCCTATAAATATCTCAAAGTTTGTATTGTTAGGAAAAATACAAATTATGACCAAATTTGTAATTTTTTCTTCTCGATGTTAATCGGGCCAGCTCTGTAAGAGTTGAGGTTGGCTCATTGGGCTAGATAATTTCCTCCTTTCAATAATAAAATCATTCATAATATGTAAGTATGGACTATTCTTTTTGGTGGTGGTTGTTGATAACTTGGCCCTTGTGGGTCATGAATTTACCTTTTTAAATATTAAACTTAGCCGGTGAATATATAATAGCTGAATATATAATAGCTGCAACTCTGCGGCTCGACAGACAACATACTCAAAAAACTCGCGAGCGATCGCTATGCAGGTTGCGGGTGTGCCCACCAGCGCCAACTGTCGGCCAGATACCACTCTTGTATGTAAACAAAACCTTCAATTCTTCTCTGTCGACGTTGACGACAAGACGTACTTATACTCGCTGTAGAACCTGGAGTTTTCCCATCATATTTGGTGAAGTACGTACTTTATTTTGGTTTGAGCTTTCGCAGTACAGGTGTTTTTCCTCAACATAAACTCTTGAACTCTTTATTGAATCGGATTATTTGTTGATGACTTGGATTGTTTTTGGAATTTTCTTTGACTAATTCAAAATGGCTGACCCTTCTCAAGTACCTAGATTTCGAAAGTGTAATGCTAGGGACTGTAATAGGCGTCTTCCAAAGGCTTCTCTCGACCCTCATACTGTTTGTTCCAATTGTCGGGGTAAAACCTGTCAATTGGGAGATCGGTGTGAGGAATGCGTGGGCCTTTCGGAATTCGATTTTATCGAATATGATAAGTATACACGCAGACTAGAGAGAGATAGGGTAAGGAGAAGTTCATCTAGGTCCGTAGATTTTTCCTCTCCACATGCCCCTGAACCTAATCCTTCCCCTGTAGTGGTTGTTCCTAACCCCCCTTCTAGCACTCAGGAACCGTCCAAGACATGTTACGTGCTATTCATGCCTTGGGGGAGAGAGTTGAAGCGTTAGCAAGTGACCGTAATCAACTCATGGCTGACGTGAAGGAGCTTAAGTGCCACAGTGCCACGGCGGAAAGTGGGAAAGTGATTAGTGCGCAAAGTGTTGTGAACAGTGTTGCGACCGAGGGTTCGTCTGTTCGTGCCTGTCGTTCACCTAGTCCGGGACCTCTTGCAAGCTCCCAAGCCCAGGGGAGAAGCAATGTCGTACGACTTATGGGTTCGAGAGGCCTTGATCAGCGAACAGACGTTCCCTCTATGGTATCAGGCGTATCTCGTCAAGATCGCCCCTACCATAAGACGAGAGAGCCCATTTTTACCTTGTCTTCCGAAGGCGTTTCACGCAAGAAACCATGGAGCAAGGTTTCTAGGCCTTTGAAACGCAAGTCAGTCCCTTCAGGACAGGTCCAACGTCCCGGATGTAGTCATTGGGACAGTTCGGACCCGTTGCTGTCATCGGATGACTGCTCGCCGCCTAAGCAAGGCAAAGTTGTGCCGTCTCAGACGCTAACCCCGTCTGTTACCGCACCCGTTACCGTAGACCCTAAATGGGTTATACTGCAGGACATGCAGTCTAAGCTTGCGTCCCTTATGGAAGATTACAACGCAGAGAAGGTTTCCGTTGAACCTAGCCGTTTATCTCATGGAGATCCTGGCCGTCAGCCACCCAAGCGTTCTGTTGTGCGTCCTGTTGACGTTGGTGTAGCCAGCTCACGTCAACCAGTTGGGGTTGTACCACCCCCGATGCGGTCTCGTGGGGATTTTCAGCCGCATGTGGACGTTAAGCAACTCACTGATGCGCCTGGTGACGTTCAGGACGTTCGCCAACCATCAGAGTTGACTTGTTTTGACGCGGTGCGTCAACCTCCGCAACCTAGAGTTGTTTTGACTGCACAACCCAGGCGGTCTAAGCAGTCTCGGGTGGACGCTGTGCGTCCTCACGCACCTGTTGTTGTTGTTGACAGTTCCCAGACTGTTCAGCAGTTTCAGGACGCTGCGTCCTGCTCCGCCACTTATGCACCAGTGCGGGCGGACGCTGCGTGTCAAGCATTGCCTACCCCTTTGCTTGTTTCTCATCAGTTATCAGATGAGGAACTTTCGGATGAGGACGTTGCTGACCCTCAGCCTGAGGATCATCCTTCAGATATTGATGAGCCTAGAGCAGTTCCGCCATCTATGGACTCTAAAAAAGTCATGCTCATTTTTAAAGAGTTGTTCCCTGAACACTTTGTCTCTGTGGCTCCTCGTTCGCTGCCGTCTGAGTTTGTTTTAGGCGTACCTGCTGCCATGCCAGCCTTTACAAAACTCGTTCTCTCTCGCTCATCCAAGAGAGCTTTACGGCTGTTAGGCGATTGGTTGGAAACCAAGAGGAGTTTAGGGAAGACGGCCTTTGCCTTCCCCCCAACTAAACTCTCGTCTAGATCGAGCGTCTGGTATGCCACGGGAGAAGTTCTCGGCTTGGGAGTTCCTGCCTCTGCCCAGGGCGACTTCTCAAGTCTTGTAGACTCTCCCCGCCGCCTAGCCATGAGACGCTCGAAGATTAGTTGGTCTTCCTCAGACCTGGACCATCTACTTAAGGGCATCTTTAGGGCTTTTGAAGTTTTTAACTTCCTTGACTGGTGTTTGGGAGCCTTGAGTAGGAAAATCTCATCAGCCGATAGAGATGTCTCCTTACTCATTATGTCCTGCATGGATAAGGCCATCCGCGATGGATCCAACGAGCTCTCCGCCTCGTTTACGTCAGGAGTCCTAAAGAAACGAGAGTCTCTGTGCTCTTTTCTGTCAGCAGGAGTGACGCCCTGTCAACGATCTGAGCTACTCTTTGCCCCTTTGTCTAAGTTCTTGTTTCCTGAACTTTTAGTTAAGGAAATATCGTTGTCTCTTGTGCAGAAGGACACCCATGACTTGGTTGCGTCCTCGGCTCGCAAAGGGACCCCTTCGTCTGCCTTGTCTGCTAGACCTAGGATAGACACTCCAGCGTCCAGGTTTATTCCGCCCTTTCGTGGCAGAGCCCCCAGCAGGGGAAGTACTCGTGCCGAAGGGAAGAGAGGAAAGAGGAAAGGAGCCAAGTCCTCGCGAGGCAGAGTCTGACTGCCCGCAGCTTCAGACAGCAGTAGGTGCCAGACTCAAGAACTTCTGGCAAGCCTGGGAGAAGAGAGGCGCAGATCAACAGTCTGTGAGGTTGCTCAGAGAGGGGTACAAAATCCCATTTGTACGCAAACCTCCTCTAGCGACGTCTCCCATTGATCTCTCTCCCAGGTACCGAGAGGAAGCAAAGAGACAAGCCCTGAAACTAGAAGTGTCTCTTTTGCTAGAGAAGGGAGCGGTGGTCAAAGTCTCGGACCTTCAATCACCGGGGTTTTACAACCGTCTCTTCCTAGTACCGAAGAAGACAGGAGGTTGGAGACCGGTGCTAGACGTCAGTGCTCTGAATGTCTTTGTCACAAAGACAAAGTTCACCATGGAGACCACGAAGTCAGTCTTAGCAGCGGTCAGAAAGGGAGACTGGATGGTCTCTCTCGACCTAAGAGACGCTTACTTCCACATCCCCATTCACTCAGATTCCCAACCTTTTCTGAGATTTGTGTTCGACAATGTGGTGTACCAGTTTCGGGCCCTGTGCTTTGGCCTAAGTCCTGCTCCTCTCGTGTTTACGAGGCTTATGAGGAATGTGGCAAAATTCCTACATTTATCGGGTATCCGAGCCTCCCTTTATTTGGACGACTGGCTTCTCAGAGCCTCGTCCAGTCATCGCTGTCTGAAGGATCTCAATTGGACTTTAGATCTGACCAAGGAATTGGGACTTCTGGTCAACTTGGAAAAGTCCCAGCTGATCCCATCCCAAACTATTCTGTATTTAGGGATGGAGATTCGCAGTCCAGTTTTTCGGGCTTTTCCGTCGGCCCCCAGAATAGATCAAGCCCTGCTCGTAATCCAAAAGATGTTGAAGAGAGAATGTTGCTCAGTCAGGAATTGGATGAGTCTAGTAGGAACTCTATCATCCCTGGAGCAGTTTGTCTCGCTAGGAAGGCTACACCTCCGACCTCTACAATTCCATCTAGCTTTTCACTGGAAAAAGGACAAGACGCTAGAGGCGGTCTCGATCCCGATTTCCGAAACAGTAAAGACTTGCCTGAATTGGTGGAAAGACAATATCAGTCTACGAGAGGGACTTCCCCTAGCAGTTCAGAAACCAAACCACGTTCTCTTCTCAGACGCATCGGATTTGGGTTGGGGTGCGACACTGGACGGTCGGGAATGCTCAGGTCTGTGGACCTCAAGTCAGAGGAGCATGCATATCAACGGCAAGGAGCTTTTGGCAGTTCACCTGGCCTTGATAAGCTTCGAGAGTCTCCTTCGAGACAAAGTGGTGGAGGTCAACTCGGACAACACCACAGCCTTGGCGTACATTTCCAAACAAGGAGGTACCCAATCCCTGACACTGTACGAGATCGCAAGGGACCTGCTCATCTGGTCAAGAGATCGAGGCATCTCCCTAGTAACGAGGTTTATCCAGGGCGACTTGAACGTTCTAGCAGATTGTCTCAGTCGGAAAGGTCAGGTAATTCCAACCGAATGGACCCTCCACAAGGATGTGTGCAAGAGTCTTTGGGCGACTTGGGGTCAACCCACCATAGACCTCTTTGCAACCTCGATGACCAAGAGGCTTCCAATCTATTGCTCTCCAGTCCCAGACCCAGCAGCAATACATATAGATGCCTTTCTCCTAGATTGGTCTCACCTAGCCCCTATACGCATTCCCACCATTCAAGATTGTCAACAAGGTACTGCAGAAGTTCGCCTCTCACGAAGGGACAAGGTTGACGTTAGTTGCTCCCCTCTGGCCCGCGAGAGAATGGTTCACCGAGGTACTTCGATGGCTGGTAGACTTTCCAAGAAGTCTTCCTCTAAGAGTAGACCTATTACGTCAGCCACACGTAAAGAAGGTACACCAAAGCCTCCACGCTCTTCGTCTGACTGCCTTCAGACTATCAAAAGACTCTCGAGAGCTAGAGGCTTTTCGAAGGAGGCAGCCAGTGCGATTGCAAGAGCGAGGAGAGCTTCTACCATTAGAGTTTACCAATCGAAGTGGGAAATCTTCCGAGACTGGTGCAAGTCAGTATCTGTATCCTCGTCCAGTACCTCTGTAGCCCAAATCGCTGATTTTCTCTTATACCTGAGAAGAGTTCGCTCCCTTTCGGCTCCCACGATCAAGGGCTACAGGAGCATGTTGGCTTCGGTCTTCCGGCATAGAGGCTTAGATCTTTCCAACAATAAAGATCTACAAGATCTCCTTAAGTCTTTTGAGACCTCTAAGGAACGTCGTTTGGCTACACCTGGATGGAATTTAGACGTGGTCCTAAGATTCCTCATGTCAGACAGGTTCGAGCCTTTACATTCAGCCTCCCTGAAGGATCTCACTCTTAAGACTCTTTTCCTGGTGTGCTTGGCCTCAGCTAAAAGAGTCAGTGAGCTTCATGCCTTCAGCAAGAACATCGGTTTTTCGACAGAAAAAGCCTCTTGTTCTCTTCAACTTGGTTTCCTAGCCAAGAATGAACTGCCTTCTCGTCCTTGGCCTAAATCTTTTGATATTCCTAGCTTATCAAAGATCGTAGGCAACGAGTTAGAGAGAGTATTATGCCCCGTTAGAGCTCTTAAGTTCTATTTAGCTCGTACTAAGCCTTTAAGAGGTAAATCTGAAGCGTTATGGTGTTCGGTTAAGAAACCATCCTTACCTATGTCAAAGAATGCTTTGTCATATTTTATCAGATTGTTAATACGAGAAGCTCATTCACACTTGAGTGAGGAAGACCGATCTTTGCTTAAGGTTAAGACGCACGAGATTAGAGCTATAGAAACTTCCGTGGCCTTTAAGCAATATAGATCTCTGCAAAGTATCATGGACGCGACCTTTTGGAGAAGCAAGTCAGTGTTCGCGTCATTTTACTTGAAAGATGTCCAGACTCTTTACGAGGACTGCTACACACTGGGTCCATTCGTAGCAGCGAGTGCAGTAGTGGGTGAGGGCTCAACCACTACACTTCCCTAATTCCATATCCTTTTAATCTGTCTCTTGAAATGTTTTTAATATTGTTTTTATGGGTTGTTCGGAAGGCTAAGAAGCCTTTCGCATCCTGGTTGATTTGGCGGGTGGTCAAAGTCATTTCTTGAGAGCGCCCAGATTAGGGGTTTGATGAGGTCCTGTTGTATGGGATGCAGCCCTTGATACTTCAGCTCCTGGGAGTCTGTCAGCATCCTAAGAGGATCGCTGGGCTCCGTGAGGAAGACAGACTTACAAGGCAGAGTAATCGTCTAAGTCAACTTCCTTACCAGGTACCTATTTATTTTGGTTTTGTTATATTGATAACTGTCAAAATGAAAAAACTCTTAGCTTATACACTGTAAACATATTAACTCTGGCCTCTACCCACCTCCTTGGGTGTGAATCAGCTATTATATATTCACCGGCTAAGTTTAATATTTAAAAATGATATTTTAATTATAAAATAAATTTTTGAATATACTTACCCGGTGAATATATAAATTAAATGACCCTCCCTTCCTCCCCAATTGAGACGCAGCGGGACGAGAAGAATTGAAGGTTTTGTTTACATACAAGAGTCGTATCTGGCCGACAGTTGGCGCTGGTGGGCACACCCGCAACCTGCATAGCGATCGCTCGCGAGTTTTTTGAGTATGTTGTCTGTCGAGCCGCAGAGTTGCAGCTATTATATATTCAGCTATTATATATTCACCGGGTAAGTATATTCAAAAATTTATTTTATAATTAAAATATCATTTTGATGCTGTGGTACAAGTCCTTAGGAGGTTTGATGAAGGAGAAAACTATTTTTGGGGAGTTGCTGTGTGGTCCATAAGTTCCTCTCGCCTCCCTAAACTTGTTAAAGGAGGCAGTATATAACTGAGGCATATTCATATGGAAAAAAATATGGCTTTTGATGGTGGTCAAATGCTCAGGTGGCTTTGTTGGTCTTCCTTGAGAATAGTAATTATTCTCTGGCAAATGTGTTATCCGCTATAATAACACATTGGAGGTGCTGTGAAAGGTTTCAGATAATCTTATACACTAGCCCTAGGACAGAGAAGGAAATGCAAATTAATTTCAGACAAGTATTGAAATTATAATTCTATTTTGAAAGTTATATTTTTCGAAAGAAGTACAGTATGCACATATCATTTTAATGGAAATAATATAAAGAAATGAAAGTAATGTAATAGTAATAAAAAAAGAAAATAAACAGGTAATGAAATAGAAAAGAAAAACAAATGGAATACAAACAGAAAAATAAATTTATTACTTAATCACCAATACTCCAACCAACTTTTCTATTATCAGCAGTAAGTAAGAACATACTTCCAATCAAAAGAAAATCATAGTAATGAAAATGTGTGAACACATTTAAATTAACAAATAAATAAGAGTACAAGAAAATAATTAGGTACTCCCTGGTAGATCACAATGTTAAAGAAAATTAAGTCATGAAAGAGGGTTGTAATAAAGGGGAAGTTAAAAGATGACAATAAAAGAGAAAATGATTACACATTGAAAGAGAGAGATTGGCTGTCCGCATTGGGCTTTCTACTGACTTGAGAGCTAGTATATTATTATTATTATTATTATTATTATTATTATTATCATCTTCATCATCATTATTATTATTATTATTATCATCTTCATCATCATTATTATTACTAGCTAAGCCACAGCCCTAGTGGGAAAAGCAGGATGCTAAAAGCCCAAAGGCCCCAACAAGGAAAAACAGCCCTGTGAGGAAAGGAAATCTCTCTCTCTCTCTCTCTCTCTCTCTCTCTCTCTAGAAATGTATTATTTGAATGTTTTAACTTTGATATGTTATAAAGTCATAATTTTCAAGTAATCTAATATTTTACAATTATGAAACATTTATATTATTTTCCTTTCAATAGGTACTGCCAGGAGAAACTGCTTTAGCTTTCTACACAGCATGCAATCCTACTGAACGACCAGTGATTGGAGTTTCTACATATAATGTTATTCCATTTGATGCCGGGCAGTATTTCAATAAGATTCAGTGTTTTTGCTTTGAAGAGCAACTCCTCAACCCACATGAAGTAGTAAGTTAAGATTTTATAAAAGCATGTGCAAACTTAAAATGATCTTTTCATAAAACATCTTTTTGTCCTTAGGGAAATAATTGCAATTACATCTCAGATATCAAAAGGATATGATTTTACCTGCTTGAAGAAGTTAGGTGAGCTACTACTGATATTTGTTCTTCTGTAAATGCAGTTGGAATTCTTACAAAATCACTGACCCTATAATTTTTTTTTTATTTGAGAAGTAATTTTTAAGAAATTGAGACTTATTCAAACATCCATTAATATTAAATTTTTAAATATTTAACTTAGCCGGTGAATATATAATAGCTGCAACTCTGCGGCTCGACAGAAAACACACTCAAAAAACTCGCGAGCGATCGCTATGAAGGTTGCGGGTGTGCCCACCAGCGCCAACTGTCGGCCAGATACCACTCTTGCATGTAAACAAAACCTTCAATTCTTCTCTGTCGACGTTGACAAGACGTATCAATACTCGCTGTAGAACCTGGAGTTTTCTCAACATATTTGGTGAAGTACTTCATTTTGGTTTGAGCTTTCGCAGTGCAGGTGTTTTATCTTCATCTTAAATCTTGAACTCGTTTTTGGATAGATTTAATTTTTGATGACAAGAGAGAGAGTATGGACTTTCTTTGACTTTTAAATGGCCGACCCTTCCCTTAGACGGAAGTGTGTTTTAGGCTTTTAGCAATTATCTTATCACGTTATAAATTAATTATAGATTTTCCTCTATATATTTTATATCTCAACCGCCTTTATTAGGCCTCTTCGATTAGCTTTCCATTTATAATAAACATCAAAATAAATTTTAATGATTTATTTATATGCGACCTTTCCTGAGAGTAGGCGGTCCTAACGTGGAAACCGAAGTTAAACAACGTTGAGCCCTTTTCAATCGTAAATAACTTTTACAGAGCTAATGATTTAAAACTTATTAAATGAAATATTTTTAGTAAATATTTTATGATAGTTTTTTTCTTTGAATAGTCTTCGTACTGTTTCAAAGATGAACTAACGTTTAGTTTATTTATGCTACGCAGTTTGCGCTCTATCGTTACGATAGAGAGAGAGAGTATCACGGTTTCACTTTGCAGAAAGAGTAAATCGATTCTGACGTTTTGTTCTTTTTTCTTTCAAAGCTTAAATGTTTTAAAGACTATTTTAAAGGAACTTTTAATTGAAAAACCTTTCAGTTTTTTTCCTTTGGTCAAATAACCTGTTTATTGACGAAAGGTAAGTGGGCTCTTCTCTTCGATGCGAAATCAAGAGAGAGAGAGAGAGAGAGAGATAGAGACGGAGAGAGAGAGAGGAGAGAGAACGTTCCGATCTTTATCTCGTCCCAAGCGAGTAACGTTGTTCTCGAGTTACTCTCGTCCCTAGTCTCTGTACGGGGAGAAAGGATAAAACGTTTTTAGTTTTTATTCTCGTCCCAAGGCTCTGTACGGTGAGAGATTGAAAACGTAGTTTTGAATGAACTAGTGTTTAGTCTCTTCCCCAGCCACTGATTTTTTTATCTTAAAATATGTTTACTGTTTTTTGCTGGTATTAATGTGCTTACATTATACGACTGATTTCGCAATTACAACCTTTTGATGAGGGTAGAATTGCATGCTTCAGGTAGAAATCAGTTTTATTCATACCTAATGTGAATTGTTAAAAAATTCGATTTCAGTGAAATAAGTGCAAAACAGAAAATCGTAGTGATAAAGTGATATTGCGCAAAGTGTTATCAGTGTTGCGACCGAGGGTTCGTCTGTTCGTGCCTGTCGTTCGCCTAGTCCGGGACCTCTTGCAAGCTCCCAAGCCCAGGGGAGAAGTAATGTCGTACGACTTATGGGTTCGAGAGGCCTTGATCAGCGAACAGACGTTCCCTCTATGGTATCAGGTGTATCTTACCAAGATCACCCCTACCATAAGGCGAGAGAGACGATTTTCTCCTCGTCATCCGAAGGCTTTTCGCATAAGAAACCGTGGAACAAGGTTTCGAGGCCCTTTAAGCGAAAGTCAGTCCTTTCAGGACAGGTCCAGCGTCCTGGTTTTAACTATTAGGACAGCTCTGACCCTATGCAGTCATCGGAAGACTGCTCGCCGCCTAACAAAAGCGTAACACAGACTCCGAGAGTCTTTTTGTAGGCAAGGTTTTGCGGTCACAGACGTTACCCTCGTCTCTTACCGCAACCATTCCCGTTGATCCTAAATGGGTTGTACGGCAAGACATGCAGAATAAGCTTGCCTCCCTTATGGAAGACTATTCTGCCGATAAGTCCGTTGAGCCTAGCCGTTTATCTCATCGAGATCCTGGCCTTCAGCCACCCTAACGTTCCTTTGTGCGTCCTGTTGACGTTGGCGTAGCCAAGTCACGTCTGTCAGGTTGTTTAGAACCACACTCGATGCGGTCTCGTGTGGATTTTCAGCCACATTTGGACGTTAGGCCACTTGCTGATGCTCCTGTTGACGTACAGGACATTCGCCAACAATCGGAGTTGACTTGTTTTGACGCTGAGCGTCAACCTCCGCATTCTAGAGTTGTTTTGACTGCTCAGTCTAGGCGGTCAAAGCAGTCTCGAGTGGACGCTGTGCGTCCTCACGCACCTGTTGTTGTTGACAGTTCACAGACTGTCAAGCAGTTACATGACGTTGCGTCCTGGTCCGCTACTAATGCACCAGTGCGTGTGGACTCTGCTTGTAAAGCATTGCCACCACGGTAGGTCTCTCCCTTGCTTGAGACTCGGCTATTATCGGACAAGGTTCCTTCAGATGAGGAAGTTGCTGTTCCCCCTCCTACTGATATTCCCTTGAGGACTCTGTCAGACGGAGAGGAGCCTAAGCTGCTTAACCCTCTATGGACTTTAAATAAATCATGCTGATTTTTAAGGATCTTTGTCCGGATCTTTTTGTAACTGCTGCTCCTCGTTCGCCTAAACGTCAGAGCTTACACTAGGCCTAGCTACTTCGAAGCCGTTGTTTTATAAGCTAGTGCTCTCTCGCTCTTCTAAGAGAGCTTTACGTTTGCTAGGCGACTGGTTTATCACCAGGAGGAGTTTGGGGGAGACAGCCTTTGCTTTCCCTTCTTTTAAACTGGCTTATAGAGCGAGAGTCTGATATGACTCGAGAGAAGTTCTCGGCTTGGGAGTTCCTGCCTCTGCCCAGATAGACTTCTCAAACCTCATAGACTCTCCCTGGCGCCTGGCCATGAGACGCTCCAAGATTTTACAGGTCGTCTTCACAGCTATTTTCGAGCCTTTGAAGTTTTGCTGTACAATTATGTCATGCATAAACAAGGCTTTCAGAGATGGCTCCAATGATCTGACAGCCACGTTCTCTGCAGGAACAAGTCCCTCAGGGATGGCTCCAATGATTTGGCAGCCATGTTCACTGCAGGAGTACGTAAGAGGCAAGTGCGCTCAATGTGTTCATTGTCAAGACAAACTTCACGATGAAGTCTACCAGGCTGTCTTGACAGCATTTATGGAAGGCGACTGGATGGTCTCTCTCGACCTTCAGGAGGCATACTTCCACATTCCTATACACCCGGATTCCCAACCGTTTCTGAGGTTTGTTTACAGGAATGTGGGGTACCAGTTTCGAGCCCTGTGCTTTGGCCTCAGTCCTGCGCCTCTCGTGTTTACGAGGCTCATGAGGAATGTGGCAAAATCCCTCCATCTATCTGGGATCCGAGCCTCCCTGTACTTGGACGACTGGCTTCTCAGAGCATCGTCCAGTCTTCGCTGTCTGCAGGATCTACATTGGACGTTGAGTCTGGCCAGGGAGTTGGGACTTTTGGTCAACCTAAAAGTCCCAACTGATCCCATCCCAGATTATTCTATATTTGGGGATGGAGATTCGCAGTCAAGCCCTGCTCGAAGTCCAACTAATGCTGAAACGAAACGTTTATTCAGTCAGGAGTTGGAACAGTCTCGTAGGGACTCTCTCATCCCTGGAGCAGTTTGTCTCACTAGGGAGACTACACCTTCTGCCTCTCCGGTTCCATCTAGCCTCTCACTGGAACTAGGACAAGACATTAGAGACGGTATCATTCCCAGTCTCCGAACCAGTAAAGGCATGCCTGAAATGGTGGGACAGCAATATCAGTCTGAGAGAAGGACTATCCCTAGCAGTCAAGAACCCAAACCACGTGTTGTCCTCAGACGCGTCGGATTTGGGTTGGGGTGCGACCCTGGACGGTCGGGAATGCTCGGGTCTGTGGACCTCAAGTCAGAAGAGCATGCACATCAACGGCAAGGAGCTATTAGCAGTCCACTTGGCCTTGATGATATTAGAAAGCTTCTTCGAAACTTAGTGGTAGAGGCAACTCAGACAACACCACAACTTTGGCGTACATCTCCAAGCAAGGAGGCACACACTCCTTCACGCTGCTCGAGATCGCAAGGGACCTTCTCTTATGGTCAAGAATTCGAGGCATCTCCCTGTTGACGAGATTCATCCAGGGGGACTTGAACGTCTTGGCAGACTGTCTCAGTCGGAGGGGTCAGGTGATACCCACGGAATGGACCCTCCACAAGGACGTGGGCAAGAGTCTTTGGGCTACTTGGGGTCAACCCACCATAGACCTCTTTGCCTCCTCGTTGACCAAAAGGTTACCAATCTATTGCTCTCCAGTCCTAGATACAGAAGCAATCTACATAGACGCGTTTCTACTGGATTGGTCTTTTCTGGACTTATATGCATTCCCACCATTCAAGATAGTCAACAAGGTACTGCAGAAGTTCGCCTCTCACGAAGGGACAAGGTTGACGTTGGTTGCTACCCTCTGGCCCGCGAGAGAGTAGTGCACCGAGGTACTTCAATGGCTGGTAGACTTTCCAAGAAGTCTTCCTCTAACGGTAGATCTGTTACGTCAGCCCCACGTAAAGAATGTCCATCAAAGCCTCCCCGCTCTTCGTCTGACTTCCTTCAGACTATCGAAAGACTCTCAAGAGCTAGAGGCTTTTTGAAGGAGGCAGCCAGTGCGATTGCAAGAGCTAGGAGAGCTTCTACCATTAGAGTATACCAGTCGAAGTGGGAAGTCTTTCGAGACTGGTGCAAGTCAGCATCTGTGTCCTCGTCCAGTACCTCTGTAGCCCAAATCGCAGATTTTCTTTTACATCTGAGAAAGGTTCACTCCCTTTCAGCTCCCACGATTAAGGGCTACAGGAGCATGTTGGCTTCGGTCTTTCGACATAGAGGCTTAGATCTTTCCAACAATAAAGATCTCCAAGATCTCCGTAAGTCTTTCGAGACCTCTAAGGAACGTCGTTTGGCAACTCCTGGATGGAACTTAGACGTGGTCCTAAGGTTCCTCATGTCAGACAGGTTTGAGCCATTACATTCAGCCTCCCTGAAGGATCTCACCCTCAAGACACTTTTCCTAGTGTGCTTGGCTTTGGCTAAAAGGGTCAGTGAACTTCATGCCTTCAGTAAGAACATCGGCTTTTCTACAGAAAAAAGCCACTTGTTCACTTCAACTTGGTTTCCTGGCCAAAAATGAACTGCCTTCTCGTCCTTGGCCTAAATCTTTTGATATTCCTTGCTTATCAGAGATCGTAGGCAACGAACTGGAAAGAGTATTATGTCCTGTTAGAGCTCTTAAGTTCGATTTAGCTCGTACTAAGTCATTACGAGGGAAATCTGAGGCATTATGGTGCTCAGTTAAGAAACCTTCATTGCCTATGTCAAAGAATGCTTTGTCATATTTTATCATATTTTTTTTATACGAGAAGCTCATTCTCACTTGAATGAGAAAGACCGATGTTTGCTTAAGGTTAAGACGCACGAAGTTAGAGATATAGCAACCTCCGTGGCCTTCAAGCAAAATAAATCTCTGCAAAGTATTATGGACGCGACTTTTTGGAGAAGCAAGTCAGTGTTCGCGTCATTTTACTTAAAAGATGTCCAGACTCTTTACGAGGACTGCTACACACTGGGTCCATTCGTTGCAGCGAGTGCAGTAGTGGGTGAGGGTTCTACCACTACACTTCCCTAATTCCAATATCCTTTTAATCTGTCTCTTGAAATGTTTTTAATATTGTTTTATGGGTTGTTCAGAAGGCTAAGAAGCCTTTCGCATCCTGGTTGATTTGGCGGGTGGTCAAAGTCATTTCTTGAGAGCGCCCAGATTAGGGGTTTGATGAGGTCCTGTTGTATGGGTTGCAACCCTTTATACTTCAGCTCCTGGGAGTCTTTTAGCATCCTAAGAGGATCGCTGGGCTCCGTGAGGAAGACAGACTTACAAGGCAGAGTAATCGTCTAAGTCAACTTCCTTACCAGGTACCTATATATTTTGGTTTTGTTATATTGATAACTGTCAAAATGAAAAAACTCTTAGCTTATACGCTGTAAACTTAATTAACTCTGGTCTCTACCCACCGCCTTGGGTGTGAATCAGCTATTATATATTCACCGGCTAAGTTAAATATTTAAAAATGATATTTTAATTATAAAATAAATTTTTGAATATACTTACCCGGTGAATATATAAATTAAATGACCCTCCCTTCCTCCCCAATAGAGACGCAGCGGGACGAGAAGAATTGAAGGTTTTGTTTACATGCAAGAGTGGTATCTGGCCGACAGTTGGCGCTGGTCAAAGTCATTTCTTGAGAGCGCCCAGATTAGGGGTTTGATGAGGTCCTGTTGTATGGGTTGCAACCCTTGATACTTCAGCTCCTGGGAGTCTTTCAGCATCCTAAGAGGATCGCTGGGCTCCGTGAGGAAGAGAGACTTACAAGGCAGAGTAATCGTGTAAGTCAACTTCCTTACCAGGTACCTATATATTTTGGTTTTGTTATATTGATAACTGTCAAAATGAAAAAACTCTTAGCTTATACGCTGTAAACTTAATTAACTCTGGTCTCTACCCACCGCCTTGGGTGTGAATCAGCTATTATATATTCACCGGCTAAGTTAAATATTTAAAAATGATATTTTAATTATAAAATAAATTTTTGAATATACTTACCCGGTGAATATATAAATTAAATGACCCTCCCTTCCTCCCCAATAGAGACGCAGCGGGACGAGAAGAATTGAAGGTTTTGTTTACATGCAAGAGTGGTATCTGGCCGACAGTTGGCGCTGGTCAAAGTCATTTCTTGAGAGCGCCCAGATTAGGGGTTTGATGAGGTCCTGTTGTATGGGTTGCAACCCTTGATACTTCAGCTCCTGGGAGTCTTTCAGCATCCTAAGAGGATCGCTGGGCTCCGTGAGGAAGAGAGACTTACAAGGCAGAGTAATCGTGTAAGTCAACTTCCTTACCAGGTACCTATATATTTTGGTTTTGTTATATTGATAACTGTCAAAATGAAAAAACTCTTAGCTTATACGCTGTAAACTTAATTAACTCTGGTCTCTACCCACCGCCTTGGTTGTGAATCAGCTATTATATATTCACCGGCTAAGTTAAATATTTAAAAATGATATTTTAATTATAAAATAAATTTTTGAATATACTTACCCGGTGAATATATAAATTAAATGACCCTCCCTTCCTCCCCAATAGAGACGCAGCGGGACGAGAAGAATTGAAGGTTTTGTTTACATGCAAGAGTGGTATCTGGCCGACAGTTGGCGCTGGTGGGCACACCCGCAACCTTCATAGCGATCGCTCGCGAGTTTTTTGAGTGTGTTTTCTGTCGAGCCGCAGAGTTGCAGCTATTATATATTCACCGGGTAAGTATATTCAAAAATTTATTTTATAATTAAAATATCATTTTTTCTTGCAATTTAGTTTGCAAAGCCAAACTCTTTCATATTAGAAGATATTGGTTCCATTGTATTATAGTAGTCTACCTAAAACTCTACTTCAAGTAGAAATGTCTTTCCATATAACCTAGTGTCCAACAAGAGGGTAGATATGTGTCCTCTCTGGGTCTTTTACCATTTTTTTTTTTCTGCTGGCCCAGGGGAAATTCTTTTGAGAAATGTTACTATTATTATTACTAGCCAAGCTCCAACCATAGTTGGAAAAGCAAGATGCTATAAGCCCAAGGGCTCCAACAGGGAAAAAATAATTCAGCGAGGAAAGGAAATAAGGAAAGGAATAAACGAATTGAGAAAACATTAACAATAAAATATTTAAAAAGCAGTAACATCAAAACATATACTGTATGTCATATTTAAACTATAAAAAGACTCGTGTCAGCCTGTTCAACATTTATATATATCATTTTAAAGTAATATTTGTGAATGAAAGAATATGTAGGGGTGATTTGGTGATGAAGGCTTTATAAGAGAAATTCTTGATAAAGCTTAATGAATTTCAGGGTCCCAGTGCTTCAGTTTTGACCCAAAGTCATACATACTGTATAGGGTAATTTAGTTTAGTAATTTGATCCTCATTACCTATGCTTCTTGCCTTTCTCAAATTTTTCCCCATCACCTGTCACCTGGGATATTAAGAACATGCCTGGATAGGGAGTTTGGGATTTAGACAAAGTTGATACCTCCAAGAGTTTCCCTCTATATTTTTTTTTCTTCTCTTACTTCAGATTTATTGGTAGATATATTTGGAGGGCATAAAGCTAAATTTTTACTCAGGTAACCAAGTAACTTAGATTTCACTAATCCAATATCCTTTTGTAAATTTTGTAAATTGGAATGGCCAGATGAGCGTCAATGCCAATAGATTAAGTTTTTTGTTTGATACTGATTATGTAACATTTTGATATATTTCGGATGTTTATAATTAAACACCACTAAAGTAATGATTTAATTTATCAGTGACAAATTGCATTTTCTAATTATAATTCTGATATTTTATTCTTTTCAGGTACACATGCCTGTGTTTTTTTATATTGATCCCGAGTTTGTAGATGATCCTAAAATGGAAAATGTTAATCAATTAACACTTTCTTATACCTTTTTTGAAGCTCGAGAGGGTGTTCCAATCCCTATTCCAAATTTTACAACGAAGTAAGACATATAGGCTAGTACTGTGAATAATGTAGTGTACAGTAAATGTTCTTTTTATTGAATTTGTTTTAATTGAATCCTGAAAAATATTTCAGTATGCTGTAACTTTCATTGCAAAATTTGGTAATTTTTCAAAAGCATATACTGTACTGTATTTAGATTTTTATTCTTTGTATTTCTGTAGTTAAAAAATGACAAATTCAGAGGTAATTTGTATTTTTCCTAACAATACAAACCTTAGCTATTTAATAGGGGTATTGCTTTTGGCAAAGCTGGAAGGATGAGTTTTTAAAATCTAGAGAGGGTTAACTACCCATCCCGCTAGTTAGCGGTGGGTAGGGGGTAGATTGCTACCCTTCCCACTCACACCTGTGATTGAGCTCACTTTGCTTGGAAGTAGGACTTCAAGGGGGACAGGATTGGCGGCCGAGTATGTTTAAATAGCTAAGGTTTGTATCGATACGAAAAATACAAATTATCTCCAAATTTGTCATTTGTTCCGTAACAAGAATACAAACCAACGCTATTTGATAGGGGTACCTTACCCATTAGGAGGGTTGATGTCCCTGCCAATCTGGCTTTTTGGCCTTACCCGCGGTACTCCCTGTTGTGCAGAGATTATAGCGACAAAATGGAGACCCTAACACCTCGCTAAACCTGCTAAGCATGGTCTGTGGCCTACGCAAGCTGTGTTTGGTGAGAAACTAGCAATAGGACTGTCAAAGTAAAAGTTGAGACCGAGACATTCCCAATACCACCTTGCCAGGGTATGGAGGCGCGACAGTATTAGGACAATACTAGGATACACAAGGGAGCAATGGTTTACCTGCAGAGATTTGAGGTCATCTTGTGCAGAGGGCCTAGGATGCTGATTTCCCCAAGAGAGGGGAGGATGAAGAAAGGGAAAGAGCCAGACTTTCCCTTTCATTCACTCAGACTAAAATCTGGGTAACCAATGCCCTCAACCTTCTGCTACTTGTCCATTAAGGAGCTTGAGGTACTAAACCAGCTGTTGTGCATCCATCACAGGACCGGTAGAAAACGTATCGAGGTTCCCGTGTCTCACGCCTTGCTGGTAGTGGGCAATGAACGTAGTTTGGTGTTTTCACACGGCCACTTTTAATACCTGTGTCACAGCGTAGTTCTTCATAAAGGCCAGACATGTAGCTATACCTCTGACATCATAGGCTCTTGGATGACGTGCTAAAGGAGGATTGGGATTCAGAGCAAGGTCAATGACCCTATGAACCCATGCAGAGATTGTGTTTTCCGTGATCATCCTCTTGTTTCTGCCCATGCTGACAATCGGTGAGGGAGGCCTAGGCCGAGCTGCTGCTGATCTCTTGAGGTAGCGCCTCAACTGCTTACTGGGCATATTAACAGATGATTGGGTCGACAATTACAGGACGGAGACACATTATCTGGAAGAAGTCGAATCTAGGATCCAACCAGGATTCTGAGTCTAGGCAGCACACTCAGGGACAAAGCTGAAGCTTACCTCTACCCATCCTCTTGAATGGGCAACATCAAATGAAAGACCATGAAGTTCGCTAACTGATTTGGCTGAGGCCAAGGTGAGTAGGAACACCGTCTTCCAGGTTAGAAGGCAAATTGTTGCCTGTCATAATGGTTCGTACGGGAATCCTTCTAGAGACCAAAGAACTTGAACCACGTGGTATGGGGGAGATCTCACTTCTGACTGAGGACAGGTAAGTTCATAACTCTGTATGAGGATGGAAGTTCTAAAGATGAGGAAATGCTCATTCCTTTCAGTTTAAAGGAGAGACTCAAGGTTGAGCGATAGCCTTTATCAGTTGAAACCGAAAGATGCATTTCCTCCCTCAATACACAAGAAATTCTGGTATTGCTGGAATAGTGGTATTGAATGGATTGAGACCCCTTCCACGGCACCAATCACAGAAGGCGTTCCACTTCACCTGGTAGAATAAAGTTGAGGACTCCCCTTTTGCGACTTGTTGCGAAAAAAAACCTCTCAGAGAGAAGATGCTGGATAGTCTCCAGTCGTGAAGGTGTAGTGAAGCTACTGCCTTGTGGAAAAGTTGATATGTGGTTGTCTGATTTGATTGAGATGTGGAGGAAATTCTCTTAGGGGCTCCGTCAGCAGCAGCAGGTCCGGGAACCATTCCGCGTGATGCCATAGCAGAGCTATGAGGGTCATTGAAAGATTATCGATGTTCTGGTCTTGTCGAGTACTCTTCTCATCCGATTAGAATGGTGGGAATGCATACACATCGGTGTTGTCCCACCGTTGTTGGAATGCATCTTGCCAGAGAGCCTTGAGATCTGGGACTGGGGAGCAGTCCAACGGGAGCCTATAGTTCAGGGCCGTTGTAAACAGGTCCACAGTCGGCGAACCCCACAAGTCTAGACTTTGTTGGATAGTATATGATCCAAAGACCATTCAGAACCCACTATCTGCTCTGCTCTATTCAGATTGTTGGCGAGCGCATTCCTCTTGCCAGGAATGAAGCCAGCTGTTAGTGAGACCGAGTGGACTTCTGTCTATCTCATCTCAGTATCTCTACTGCTAGATGGGATAGGAGTTGTGAAAAAAGTACTTCTTTGCTCCTTGATATTAGCTACTACCATGGTGTTGTCGCTCATTACCAACACTGAGTGATCCGCCAGGAAGTAGTGGGATTCTTGAAGGTCCAGAAACACGGCATTTATCTCCAATAGATTAATATGAAGGTACTATTCGGACTCTGCCAAAGATCTGAGATCGTGTGGTTCCGCACGCGGGACCCCCACCTTTCTTTTGATGCATCTGAGAACAGCATCAAATCAGGAGGAGGGACGAGAAGATCGACACCCTTCAGCAGATTCTCGTCTGTCAGTCATCATTTGAGATGGAATCCTGAGGCGACCAATGGGAACTAGACGGGCCATGGATGATAGATGTCCAAGGAGAGACAGCCCCTTCTGGGCTGGGAGATCTTCTCGTTTGAGGAAAGGCCTTGCGACATTCCTCAGCCTTGCTATCCTGTCTGATGGGAAGGCTTTATGATGTTTGGTGTCTAATACCATACCCAGGTATACCAGTCTTTGAGTGGAAAGCAGGGAAGACTTCTCGAGATTACCATGATCCCCAGATCTGGGCAAAGTCTCAGAAGTTTGTCTCGGTGCTGAAGAAGGGTTGCCACCGAGTCTGCTAGGATTAGCCAGTTGTCCAGGTAATGAAGGAGACAAATGCCAAACCTGCGAGCCCAAGATGACACAGGGCATACACTTGTGAAGACCTGACGTGCTGTGGAAAGGCCGAAACGCAGCACCTTGAATTGGTATGACTTGTTGTCGATGTTGAAACTCAGATACTGCCTTAAGACAGATGGATTGGGATCTGGAAGCATGTGTCCTTTAGATCCAGTGTACACATGAAGTCCTGTGGACTTATCACTTGACTGACCGAGTCTGCCGTCCCCACACTGAACGAAGTCTGTATGACAAACTTGTACAGAGCTGAAAGATCAGTGACTGGTCTCCAGCCTCCAGATGCCTTTTCCTCAAGAAAGATAACTGAAGATGCCTAGGGAACCGTCGAGGACTAACTGGATAGGGCCTTTCTCCAACCAGGTCTGGACTTCAGCCCGAAGGGCCAGCCCCGTTGCTGATCCCTTTGCAAAGGAGCTCATAAACACTGAATTCTTGATCAGTGGAGGGAGAGGTGAAAAGAACGGGACACGATACCATGAATGAATCACAGAGATTGTCCAAGGTTTGGCCTCAGATTACATCCACCTGGTCCAGCAGTTTTGTAAGCATCTCCCTACTGGTGGACAAGCAGGGAGATGACCTCTCTTAGTGTTTACGGTTCCTACCGCCACCTCTCTGAAGTTTCCTCCATGATTGGACTTGTTGATTTTCCCATCCTTGACAGGAAAGAGCTTCTAAGGCACCTTTTGTTTGCAAAATCTCTACCGTTTCAATAGTATGGCTGGTCTTGGAAGGGCTGGAGGTCTGTAGGGCCGAGCTGTAAAGGCCCTAAGAAGGAGGGAATCCGAGTTGTACTTCCTTCACCTCTCCGCAGCCTGCTCGACGTCCCTTGGCTTGAAGAGGAAGAACCCCTCCATGGAGGAGTTTCGGAGTCTAGCGATCCCCGGAGACGGAGGCGATGGTCGGTAACCAGAGGAGACAGGATGGACAGTTTTTCCGAAGAAAAAAACTGAGGAGGCTAAGAGGTGAAAGGACTCTTGCCGCTGACCAACGATGTACGAGCGTGGGATCAGCAATCTGATCAATAGCAAGCCTCCGAAGAGGAGTCTCTATGTGAGACCCTTTACTAGGAAGGGAAACACTCGTCAGAAAGACGTGCCATGGGCTTTTCTCACCCCCCGAAGGATGTTATGTTCGTCAGGGGAAGGAGCACAGACCTCGGTGGCGGAAGATGGAGAAGCAGCAGTTGCAGGAGGAGCTGGCTGGGCAGCAGACGAGCACTTCGAAACCACAACGTTGACAGCCTAGAAAGGGTCGACATCCGACATAGATATGTCAACGAGGGATACCACAAAAAACGCGGGGTCGATAAATAACGCCGAGCAAGAAGTAGGACAACTCTCGAGGCAGCGATTCACGAACCGCTGGACATTTCAGAATGGTGTTAGCCCACAGGGTCACTACCTGGTGGGCCAGAAAGTCAATGGAGCGGGTGCCACAGAGAAGGAAGGTCTCCAAAGCCTTCCTGGTACAACAATGAACGATTGTTAACCACCTTACCTTCCTAGCGGCCACAACCACAGCCTTTGGTGGCTGCAGTTGGAGATCCTCTTTGCATGAGGATGTGACGGCCGTTGACACGGAGAGCGTCGGGAAACCTGCTCAAAACGCAATGGTGATTGCCAACGTGAAGACTGATGACTCGATGATTGATGAGAGGGAGAGTCTTTCTGTGTTGACAAGCGATACCACAATGACGCTGGATCGATCGTTACCACTGCACGAGAGGCAGGTCAATGTGTCGACTATCCTCGAGTAGGCAACTATCGTGTAGCTAAGCGTGAAGGCTGACCGATGAGAGATAATTCACGTTGAAGTGAATCACGAACAGGTGGGCGAACGAACACAGCGAGGACTTCTTCCACCAACCCGACGTCGAACAGCAACCGAAGGATCAGCAAGCTGACCGTCAGCAGGTCTCCGAAGAGAAGTGTCTATGAGAGCCCCTTCACTAGAAAAGGGACCCTCCAAGGAGAGACAAGAGAGGATGAAGGGAAGTTTTCCTTCGGAAGGGAGAAACAGAGCCCAACATCTGGGGGGAAAACTTTCCCTCGGAAGAGAAAGAAAACCAACCTCTGGAGGCGAATCTCCAGGCAGCGCTCTTTGCTTCCAATCAACAAACCATGTTCAAGTCCAAGGTTTGCATCGAGTATTACCAGAGAAAACTTAGCCGGAGCTAGTTCCTCGAGGTTAGTGTGATGATCAAGAGCTGCCGCAGGCGCAGGGGAACAGGAAAGTGATGGCACATTGACAGCAGATTACCCCGGAAAAGAAGAACGGCATCACTAACTGAGGAAAAAGTAAAACAAATCAAGTAACAAAACTCCCTTGGGAGGAGCACCTAGTCCGCGGACGGGAAAGGTGTCCACAAAGATAACAGGCAAAAAATAAGGACTGCGCACTCCCTTCCCCGACCAACATGGATGGGAGAAGGAGAGCAGCTGTGTAAAGCTCTAGAAAAACAGAATTACCATTAATTAATTCAGCTGAGAAAAAAAAAATATTTGAGAGAACCACAACCCTAAGGCAAGTGACCCCTTGCTGGTCCATATTAGTTCCAGTAAGATCATCCGCCATGCATCGAGAGTAGAAGTTAAAGAGACATCTTGTCTATAGCAATAATACTTAGTTTTGTCCTGGAATTGAACTGTGATATCTGACCTTAAATTCCTTTTGAACAAGAATTATATCTAAATTTAAAAGGAGCCGTGTTACAAAAGAAGAGAGAGAGAGAGAGAGAGAGAGAGAGAGAGAGATGTGTTGGTGGGTCTGGCTGATACAACTAGTTGTCAAACTAAATGTAAAGCGAGACAATTATTGTTTCTTAAGTAAAATAACTGTAGCTTATATATTCGTCTTAAGGATTGTATGCATTTGTATTCAAATGAATGACATATGTGTATTCATACAGTACAGTATGTATATACCGAGGTATAACAAAGAATTCATTTTTTCGTATTAGTGAAATAATGATTGTGAGAATGTTGAATTATCAACTGATATATATTTTTTGTCAACTAACGATTAACTTTCCAACACATATCACCTGAAACTCTCGTTTCCTAAATATACTTTTTTAATGCAAGTATTTTGCACAAATTACACAGTTTCCACTATATAAAAAATCAACACTATTACATTCAAAACTTTAAAAATGTGAAATTAATGTAATAATTTCTTACCAGATTAAATCAGTGTGTGTGATTAAAAGTTCTGCAATTTTTTTAACAAAACATTGAGCACATTAAAATGATACGACCCTCTATTTCAATCACAGGAACAAAAAGTCCAAAGAAAGTAGATATCGACATATGATTTGGATTATAAAATCTAGGCCTACGGCTACAGGCATTGGTAATATCCTCATTCATTTTTACAGTAACTATTACAATTAAAGGTGATTACAGTGTTCCCTAACTGGAACTCAAACTACACAGCTACAGTTATACACCATCCTATTGTTAATTGAAAAGTTAAAGCCACACCTGGAAACAATCTCATTTAATAACCTTTCATTAAGGGAATTACCACCACAAGCTAAGAAGAGTATTTTGGGAAATGCCTTTTCATAAAAATTTTTCCCCAATAAAAGACCCTTACAGAAATTCTATGGTTTACTATCAATCATGGTAACCTACAGCACCTATAATATATTCGAATCTCCAGTATTTTGATTAATACAACAATAGCGAGAACATAATAGAACCAGTAAAACCTTGTAAAGTTTGTACCTTCTTACCCATTAAAGCCTTCATTGTTTGCATGATCACAAGTTAAAAGACAAGACTTATAATTCCTTCATCCTCTCTCTGTATCTGGGACAGATATGAATCATCTTCTACAGTCTACACAGTCAGGGACATCACTAGACGGTCCCTAAAAGTTCCCCAGATCAGAATTACTTTCTCCAGGTAGTCTCCAACAAAAATTGAGCCTATAGCCTACTGAAATACTATACTATGTACTCCTGTATCTTCTATGATTATAATATATTCTGTATTTAATTTCAATTATGGTATTTGTGAAATCACAAACAGTAAAATTTAGTTTTTTTAATATTAAATTCATGTTCTGATTTCAGTTTGTGCTCCGAAATCAAATTATAATTGAAAGGGATGCCATACCAATGGAAAATGAATAAAACCCATTGAAGTCATTCACAGTAATTATAAATCTTATTGAAGACGGAATAATCATCTATAAGTGTTTTGCAATTACTAGAAGGATAAGAATTCCCAATCTTAATGTCGGGAATTTCGAACTGATCATTCGAAAGTCCCGCCATTTAACTCCACAAACGTTACGTTAAATTGAGGGAAGGCTGGAAGATCTCGCGGGCGTTGAGACGAATGACTATGGTCTAATACGCGACGGTATTAGGGCCTAAAACTTAACCACCTGGTAGGAAAGGAGCAGGTGTTAAAGAAATTGAGTATTTGTAATTTATGAATCACGAATGTAACGTCATTTTACTATACCACGATGAAAATGTCTTATGTATATGTTTAGAGCCAAGGACTCCCTAAGCTGGTGGATTACGGCAAATTATGGCCTTCAGCCGAATCATTAAACTCCCCCTTGTATTCAAAGTAAGACTTTAACAGTTTCTCAGTCTTGTGGCAGATAAAGAAGCTTTAACCAACCCCTTATAAATTAAGAAGGTAAGAATTCCCTCCCCTCTGCCAAGGACACTTTAGTCAGCGCGGGAAATCGGAGTTTTCATCGGAGCTGCAGGAGCTCCGATCGTCCTCTTTGCCTAATATCCCCAGAATAAGTAATTTGTCTATATTGTTACGCCTCTGCTCCTTGTATAACCAGGTCGGTTTCCCCATAGTTTTTTTTTGTAAGTGTGATGTGAGTTTTGTATCTGTATATATTTCGGTGATCCTTGTGATTGGAGATCAGATTCATTCACTAAATTACGATAAAAAGCCTTGGTATGTGGTCTACCAAGGTATTTTGTTGAAATTGGGTGTATTTTGTTCTCCTTTTAAGTCCGATGTGGACTTAGTGTTCCACGAGCACGTGTAATTGTTTCAAGTGAGATATTTCATTTATTAAGCAGTGTAAATGTTTTAATATGTTATTCCCTTTTCAAACAACTATTTTTGTAATAAAATTGTAAAGTGTAGCCGTACTTTGTTTGATTCCTGGACGGTTTTGGGAGACTTACCTCTTCAAGGTCTTGTTATCCGCCCTTAACATTGGGCTTAGAACTAATCATATAATTGTCGAAGTGAAAATCACGACACTTAACGTCCCTAAAAACCTCTAAAAATTCCCAAATTTGAGGACAAATTCCTAAAAGTTGCACCCCCCCCTCCCCGTTAAAGAAGATTTTCATCCAATCAGAGACTTCCACCATAATCTGCTTTCTTTAGCCTTTACATCAGCTAGAATTATAGTATTTTGCTAAGGATACATTTCAAAATTCTTCCGATAGATTGATTTGATTATAATAGGAGTTCAGAAGATATTCGTATGAATATAATTTAATATATAATGGACATAACAGTATACGAGGGAAATTTATAGACATGTTACCCCTGGAACAGTGGGCTTAAGAAAATGAAAACGGTACAACTTTTGATTTAGAGAAATTATTATTTATAGTAGTTGTCATGGGTGACAGTAGTTGTCATGGGTGACTTAAATGCTAGAGTGGGCGCTGGAGAGGTAGAAGGTGTCATTGGGAAGTATGGCGTACCAGGTGAAAATGAGAGTGGTGAGAGACTGGTAAATATGTGTGTTGAACAAGAGATGGTAATAAGTGCTAGCTTTTTTAAAAAGAAAGATAAAAATAAGTATACATGGGTAAGAGTGGCAAATGGAAGAGTAGTAGAAAGGGCATTAATGGATTATGTGTTGATAACTAAAAGAATGTTTGGAAGACTGAAAGACGTGCACGTGTTTAGGGGTATGGCTAACGGTATGTCTGATCAGTTTTTGGTGGAAGGAAAATTAGTTGTAGCAAAAGAGTGGGGGAATAGAGTAGGTGGATGTAAAAGGGAGCTAGTGAGGGTTGAAGAGCTAATAAAACCGGGGGTAAAAAGTAAATATCAGGAAAGGTTGAAAATGGCATATGACGAGGTGAGAGTAAGAGAAACTGGTAATTTAGAGGAGGAGTGGAAGTTAGCAAAAGAAAATTTTGTTGGGATTGCAAGTGATGTATGTGGCAAGAAGGTTGTTGGAGGCAGCATGAGGAAAGGCAGTGAATGGTGGAATGAAGGAGTGAAGGTAAAAGTGGAAGAGAAAAAGAGGGCTTTTGAAGAATGGCTGCAGAGTAATAGTATAGAGAAGTATGAAAAATATAGAGAGAAAAAGGTGGAAGTAAAGCGCAAGGTACGTGAGGCAAAGAGGGCAGCTGACCTGAGGTGGGGTCAGGGACTGGGTCAGTCATATGAAGAGAATAAAAAGAAGTGAAGAGAGTAAGGAAGGCCGGCGCAAGAATTGAAGAGACAGTGAAAGATGGAAATGGAAGGTTGTTAAAAGGAGAGGAGGCAAGGAAAAGGTGGGCGGAATATTTTGAAAGTTTGCTGAATGTTGAGGATAATAGGGAGGCAGATATAATTGCTGTTCCAGGTGTTGAGGTGCCAGTGATGGGAGATGAGAATGAGAGAGAGATTACAATAGAGGAAGTGAGGAGAGCACTAGATGAAACGAGAGTAGGAAAAGCATCTGGTATGGATGGTGTGAAAGCTGAGATGTTGAAGGAAGGGGGTGTGACTGTACTTGAATGGTTGGTGAGATTGTTTAATGTGTGTTTTGTGTTGTCAATGGTACCAGTAGATTGGGTCTGTGCATGTATTGTACAACTATATAAGGGTAAGGGAGATGTGCATGAGTGTTGTAATTTAAGAGGTATTAGTTTGTTGAGTGTAGTTGGAAAAGTGTATGGTAGAGTACTGATTAATAGGATTAAGGATAAAACAGAGAATGCAATCTTGGAAGTACAGGGTGGTTTTAGAAGAGGTAGGGGTTGTATGAATCAGATTTTTACAGTTAGGCAGATATGCGAGAAATATTTAGCAAAAGGTAAGGAGGTGTATGTTGCATTTATGGATCTGGAGAAAGCATATGATAGAGTTGATAGGGAAGCAATGTGGAATGTGATGAGGTTATATGGAGTTGGTGGAAGGTTGTTGCAAGCAGTGAAAAGTTTCTACAAAGGTAGTAAAGCATGTGTTAGAATAGGAAATGAAGTGAGCAATTGGTTTCCGGTGAGAGTGGGGCTGAGACAGGGATGTGTGATGTCGCCGTGGTTGTTTAACTTGTATGTTGATGGAGTGGTGAGAGAGGTGAATGCTCGAGTGCTTGGACGAGGATTAAAACTGGTAGGCGAGAATGATCATGAATGGGAGGTAAATCAGTTGTTGTTTGCGGATGATACTGTACTGGTAGCAGACACAGAAGAGAAGCTTGACCGACTAGTGACAGAATTTGGAAGGGTGTGTGAGAGAAGGAAGTTGAGAGTTAATGTGGGTAAGAGTAAGGTTATGAGATGTACGAGAAGGGAAGGTGGTGCAAGGTTGAATGTCATGTTGAATGGAGAGTTACTTGAGGAGGTGGATCAGTTTAAGTACTTGGGGTCTGTTGTTGCAGCAAATGGTGGAGTGGAAGCAGATGTACGTCAGAGAGTCAATGAAGGTTGCAAAGTGTTGGGGGCAGTTAAGGGAGTAGTAAAAAATAGAGGGTTGGGCATGAATGTAAAGAGAGTTCTATATGAGAAAGTGATTGTACCAACTGTGATGTATGGATCAGAGTTGTGGGGAATGAAAGTGATGGAGAGACAGAAATTGAATGTGTTTGAGATGAAGTGTCTGAGGAGTATGGCTGGTGTATCTCGAGTAGATAGGGTTAGGAACGAAGTGGTGAGGGTGAGAACGGGTGTAAGAAATGAGTTAGCGGCTAGAGTGGATATGAATGTGTTGAGGTGGTTTGGACATGTTGAGAGAATGGAAAATGGCTGTCTGCTAAAGAAGGTGATGAATGCAAGAGTTGATGGGAGAAGTACAAGAGGAAGGCCAAGGTTTGGGTGGATGGATGGTGTGAAGAAAGCTCTGGGTGATAGGAGGATAGATGTGAGAGAGGCAAGAGAGCGTGCTAGAAATAGGAATGAATGGCGAGCGATTGTGACGCAGTTCCGGTAGGCCCTGCTGCTTCCTCCGGTGCCTTAGATGACCGCGGAGGTAGCAGCAGTAGGGGACTCAGCAGTATGAAGCTTCATCTGTGGTGGAAATGTGGGAGGTTGGGCTGTGGCACCCTAGCAGTACCAGCTGAACTCGGCTGAGTCCCTGGTTAGGCTGGAGGAACGTAGAGAGTAGAGGTCCCCTTTTTTGTTTTGTTCTTGTTGATGTCGGCTACCCCCCAAAATTGGGGGAAGTGCCTTTGGTATATGGATGGATGGATTATTTATAGGTAACTATAATATATTTAACCTCCACGAAAAACTTTTTATTTTTTTTAGTATAGTCATCTTATCAAATTTATGAGTTAATGCCTTTCGGAATATTATCTTCCAAAATTTATATGACTTTGATATACAATAATACTTTAGTAAGATTTATTTGAAAACAATAAAAATATCCCCATCAAATGAAAGTAGATGGTAATTTAAAATCTAGGATTTATAGCTTGGCTATTGACTCCATATGTATAAGATAGCTATTTGTATTTCAATTATAGTGGGATTTAAAATATCATTATTTTAGCATAGGCCGACTATGCTATCATACTTTTTATCCCATTGACTTGGAAGTATTATGTTTGTTTAACTCTGTTTCCACATTTTTATTTTTATTCTAAATGAAGGGAGATGCTATGTATTTACCCTTCTAATAGTTTTTACGAGTTAAAAAAACAGTTGAACAATGTAACTATATCTTTTGAGATGTGTTTTTGTCAAGTTCACACTTACGGTGAATTGAGGAGTTTTGAAATGAAGGCATTAAGTTTGGTTGAAGGTACCTGATGCATTTTACATGAACAACACCAAATGGAATTGGGAATACATAACATTGTACATTAAAAGCAACTGCTTAATGTCATGTTTGAATTAGTTTAAAGATCTAAAAGTTACGTACTTATTCAGGTGGAACGTTTAGGTGTAGTTCTACTGTATACTTCTGAAAATAGACTGCTATTTGAAAATTATTATCACTAGCTAAGTTACAGCCATAGTTATATTCTTTTTTTAGTTTTTATAGTTTTATTTATGAAAGATGTATTTTAATGTTGTTACTGTTTGTTCTTAAAATATTTTACATTAATTGTTAGTTACTTCTCTCGCTATTTGTTTATTTTTTTGTTTCCTTTCCTCACTGAGCTATTTTTCCTTGTTGGAACCCTTCGGCTTATAGAATGCTGCTTTTCCAACTAGGGTTTTAGCATACTGTAATAATAATAATAATAATAATGATAATAATAATAATAATAATAATAATAATAATAATAATAATAATAATAATAATAATAATAGGTTAACACCAAGGATGCAGTAATAGTAATGAAGACAAGGTTGAATATGATAGACTTAATAATAAAAAAGGGGCATCCAAATGCATTGCAGACTTTCCTAACTTTGGTATTTTCTCGACATTCAAAATGAATTCCAAGAACAAATGACATTCATTGGAATAGAGAAGCTGACCTAAGAGCAGAGGTAAAGTACTGGAAATTAAACATACCCCCAAAAGACTCAAAATTTCAAACTCCTCACGAATATCAGTTGATAAATATCAGTATGATTAAAAATGTGAATAATTTAGGAAGGTTGACGGCTCTACTTTGCATTGAACAAGAAAACACTATTTGTTGATGAATCCACTTACCGTTATACCAGAAATTGTGTGTGAACCATAGCAGACATCAGCATTGAACGATGGTTTGAAGGTACTGTTCTTTAAAGGTCGCTCATGAATGGCAGAGGCAAGGGACAGTGACAATGCCCTGGAGACTGACCTTATATACATATGTTCAGCGCCCAAGCCCCCTCTCCACCCAAGTTAGGACAGGGGATGGCCAGACAATGGCTGCTGATAACACAGCAGGTATGCCTATATACTCCGCTCAAACCCCCTATCCTTAGCTCACAAGGATGCTGAGATTGTAGAAACTACAAGAAACTATCGAGGTTGAGTGGGTCTCAAATCCCAGTCCAGCAGATTGTCAGGCAGGGTTGCTTTCAATAGGTAAGATAGAAGTAAATACCCAATGATGTGGAAAACTGCTATCCTTTACTGTATGTAAGATGATATAGTTTAAATCAAATAGCCTGGCTAACAAATACAAATACTTACACTACAAGAGGATGGTACTGTAACACCAAAACATTTTATGGTGTCTTTTTGCAACCTGCTCCAGGTTTCATTTGCACAAGAATTGCCTATCATAAGGTTAGCCAAGGCACCAGCCACCCATTGAGATACTACCATTACAGAGTTTTTGGGCCCTTTGACTGGCTGGATAGTACTACACTGGATCCCTTACTGGTTACTACTCATTTTCCACTGCCTACACATGCAGTGAATATTATGGTCTTCTCTTTATACATTTTCCTCTTCACTCATACACCTGAAAATAGCAAGATAACCAAAAATTCTGTTGACTGGCCAGACAGTATTACATTGGATTCCCTTCTGGTTATGGCTCAATTTTCCTTTGCCTACACATACACCAAATATAGTGGACTATTCTTTACACATTCTCCTCTTTCCTCATACACCTGACAACACTGAGATTATCAAACACTTCTTCACTTAAGGGGATAACTACTGCACTGCAATTGGTCAGTAGCTACTTACCACTTGGCAAGGGCAGAAGAGAGACTAGCTATGGTAAGCAGCTCTTCTAGGAAAATGATAGTATAAAGTTAAACTATTGTTCTCTAGTCTTGGGTAGCGTCTTAGCCTCTGTACCATGGTCTTCCACTTGAGTTAAAATTCTCTTGCTTCAATATGAACAGATCATATTTAGTCAAACTTTTAAACTCACAACCAGTGTAATCTTATAGGCCCTACGTGTATCTTGGTTTTATACTGTATTTTATATCCTATTTATATTACCTAGAAACTTGTTTTAAATTTTCTTCCTAAGTATATTCCAGTATTAAACTATATTACATTTTAAGTTTATTGTAAATCAAGTCGCTATGTTGTATAAGCACAAAATGTAGATTTGATAATAAAACATTAATCATTATTTTTGGGCTCAGGCCATGTCGTCCTGATGGAAGTTCCTTCAAAGGTAGCTTCCTAGGTATATTTGACTACAGTGATATATCCCAGAGAATTTACCAAAGGTATCCAGAATTCTAACTCCTTTTTTACGAAGGGATATCGCGTAATATCAGAGGACGTATTCTTGACACGTCTCATGGCTATCTACACCCCCAATAAAGCTTTCACTACGAGGGGAAAGAGAGGCAAGAATAATGTGAGTCGTTCCAGAGACATCGCTCTCAACGAGTCACTACTGCTCTGCAAATAGTGCGCCTGTCCGCCACCGTCATTCTTTCGCTTGTAGCTTCGATAGACCGGTGTTTTTCCCAGTTCTCTCGCGCTATTTTGAAGTTTTTTGGACGCTATGATGTCTTCCCCAGCTTCTGGAAAGTTGAGTAATATCTTTATCTTGTGTAAATGTAAGCTCTTGCCAGTTTTTCTTTTCGATTGAGATCGTAATTAACGTAACAAGAGCTGTTGCCAGCCGGATGGCGTCAGTGAAGCGTTCGTTCTTCTGTTCATTTAATTAGCCAGAACGACCCTTTCCCAGAATTTATACGCTTTAATAACTTTAGCTATTTAGATATTTAGCTAGGGATTCTTATATTATGTCTTTGTTGTCGTGAATTTGGCTATTCTGAACGAGCCTCATGAGTGCTAGGCTTCCTAGCCTAGGCACCCTCACACTTCATGCATGATATAACCTTCCTGGTAAAGTTGTATTGAAGCACAGGCAATATTTTACACTTGTATGATACTGTATTACTTAATTATGCTTTCCTCTTCCAAGATAGTATACAGAGAGTTTCGGTGATCGATTCTCAATGTTCCTAGGCTACAAGCCTAGGGGCTTTAGTATACTTTCATACATGTCCCCATTGCTCTTGTATTGCCTTTTAAGGGGAGACTGACCCCTCGTATACCTTTTAAGTCGATACCAATCTCCTAGGAGATTTAAGAGCAATCCCCTTCCCTCTGATTAGCCTAGGCTATTCTCAGTTTTCTTTGCTGTGAACAGAGTTCTGGCAAAGTTTTACTGAGATGTTCTGTTTTCTTTCTCCTAACCACTGAGTCGGTTTTGAGTTTAGGACGGGACATCAGAGTATCAGTCTGTGTTAGGCATCTCCCTGTCTTTGTGAAATGAATTCCCAGGTCAGGTTAAGCTGCTCTTTCAGGAGGCTAGACCTCCCTAGGCCATACTTGGGAGTTTAGTATGACAATTCCCCCTTCCCTGGCCTAGCAGACAGTCCTGTGCTGGTAGACCCTAGACCGAAGAAAGGATTTCTTCATTGCCTAGGGTCTCTGGTACGAGATTCTGCTCTCCTGCGAGTCGGGGTCCTACGGACACCCTCTCCCTTGACTAACCCAACCTGGGGAAATGACTTCCCCTACCTGAGGTTACTTTCCGAGACCAGAATCCTTTAGGTTGGGTAGTGCCTTCGGACATTACCTTACCTATAGGACACCTACCCCCCTCTCTGCTATCCCTTTCGTGTTGAATGATCCAACACCCTCCTGGCCGTCGTTCTACATTGACCCTAGGGTTCTTGTAGGACTGGCCTGAGGCTCACCGTCTGCCGCCGGTTAGGCCGGCTGCTGGCGGGTATCCTCATATTCTTTAGTGTGTTCATCGGTCCTCCCTTGGACCGCCTTCCATTATCCCTCATGACTGGGATATGGTTGGGTGGAAGCCTGAATTTAATTCCCCCTTCCACTTGAACCCTCCTTCTGGATACAGGTCGGCAAGACTGAACCCTTGCCCTCCTCCATCCTTTCTTTCTCTCGTACTTTCATACTGGGCCAAAGACACTGGATATTCGGGTACCGACTGCCGGCCGGCAGGCGGCCACCCATTCCTGGTCTTTTGCCGCCGACTGCCTTGGGTCCCCTTGATGGAAGGATCCTCGGCTGCCGGCCGACAGATACATGAGACCGCCGGCGGCCGGCAGAGCCACCGCCGCCGGTAGAGCCACCGCCGCCGGCAGAGACCGCTGGCAGATACTGCTGCCAGCCAGCAGTGCCGCTGCCGCTGGCAGATACTGCTGCCGGCCGGCAGTGCCGCTGCCGCTGGCAGCCGGCGGGGCTGTTGTCGGCCGGCAGCCGGCAGAGCCGTTGCCGGCGGCCTATCACTCAATGTTATGAAGACAATACTTTCCTTCAATAGCCATGCCTGCCCGGCAGACGCCGGCAGGTGCCGGCAGGCCTGACAAGTCTGACAACTTGTTGCCAAACAGTCAGTGCTGTAGCCCAAAGTTTTTCCAACCTACAAGGTGTTTCATGGGCAGCCTATTGTGAGACCATCACATATAAGAGAGCAATTCTCTCTTCCTTTAATGGTTATGATCCATTATTGTTCTTAATCCCCATTATTGAAACATGTTATTTTTATTAATAAAATAAATTTTTGAATATACTTACCCGATAATCATGTAGCTGTCAACTCCGTTGCCCGACAGAATTCTATGGAGGGATACGCCAGCTATCACAATACTAGAAGGGGGTGTACTTACCAGCGCCACCTGTGGCCAGGTACTCAATCATTTGTTGTTGACACCTCCTCAATTATTCCTCGGTCCACTGGTTCTCTCTGGGGAGGAAAGGGAGGGTCGATTAAATCATGATTATCGGGTAAGTATATTCAAAAATTTATTTTATTAATAAAAATAACATTTTTCAATATTAAACTTACCCGATAATCATGTAGCTGATTCACACCCAGGGAGGTGGGTGAAAACCAGTGTACATGATTAAAGGATAGCTAAGTATCCCAAAATTTCATATAACAGTTATCTCAAATAACAATGAAATAATAAGTACCTGGTAAGGAAGTCGAATAGAACCGTTACTCTGCCTTTTATTTAAAGTTCGTCTTCCTTACTGAGCGCAGCGTTCCTCTTGGAGGCTGAATCAACCCAAAGGTGCCAAAGTACAAGGGGTTGCAACCCTACTAAAGGACCTCTACCAAACCTTTAACCCAGGCGCTTCTCAAGAATGAATAGACCACCCGCCAAATCCAAGGATGCGGAAGGCTTCTTAGCCTACCGTAACAACCATAAAAACAACAATAAAAGTATTCAAGAGAAAGGTTAAAAAGGTTATGGGATTATGGGAATGTAGTGGCTGAGCCCTCACCTACTACTGCACTCGCTGCTACGAATGGTCCCAGGGTGTAGCAGTTCTCGTAAAGAGACTGGACATCTTTCAGATAAAATGATGCAAACACTGACTTGCTCCTCCAATAGGTTGCATCCATAATGCTCTGCAGAGAACGGTTTTTATTAAAGGCCAACGAAGTAGCTACAGCTCTTACTTCGTGGGTCCTTACCTTCAGCAATGCAAGGTCTTCCTCCTTTAAGTGAGAATGTGCTTCTCTGATCAGAAGCCTTATATAGTACGAAAGCCCATTCTTGGACATGGGTCTCGAGGGTTTCTTGATGGCACACCATAAGGCTTCTGACTGTCCTCGAATAGGTTTAGACCTCTTCAGATAATATTTGAGAGCTCTGACAGGGCAAAGAACTCTCTCTAGTTCGTTACCTACCATGTTGGAGAGGCTAGGTATTTCGAACGATCTAGGCCAAGGACGTGAAGGAAGCTCGTTCTTTGCTAGGAATCCAAGCTGAAAAGAACATGTAGCTGATTCGGTTGTGAAACCAATGTTCTTGCTGAAGGCATGAACCTCACTGACTCTCTTAGCTGTTGCAAGGCAAACGAGAAAAGCAGTCTTGAGGGTAAGATCCTTGAAGGAAGCTGACTGGAGAGGTTCGAACCTAGATGTCATAAGGAACCTTAAGACTACGTCCAGATTCCAGCCTGGAGTGGAAAGACGACGTTCTTTAGACGTCTCAAAAGACTTGAGAATGTCTTGAAGGTCCTTGTTGGAAGACAGGTCCAAACCCCTGTGGCGGAGGACTGAGGCCAACATGCTCCTATACCCTTTAATCGTAGATGTTGAAAGGGATCTCTCATTCCTAAGATGAAGAAGGAAGTCAGCTATTTGGATCACAGAGGTATTGGTAGAGGATATTGAATTGGCTCTACACCAGCTTCGGAAGACCTCCCACTTAGACTGGTAGACTCTACGAGTGGAAATTCTTCTAGCTCTGGCAATCGCACTGGCTGCCTCCTTCGAAAAGCCTCTAGCTCTAGCGAATCTTTCGACAGTCTGAAGGCAGTCAGTCGAAGAGCGTGGAGGTTTGGGTGCAACCTGTCTACGTGTGGTTGACGTAGAAGGTCCACTCTTAGAGGTAGAGTCCTGGGGAAGTCGACTAGCCATTGACGTACCTCTGTGTACCATTCTCTTGCAGGCCAAAGGGGAGCAACCAGCGTCAGCCGTGTCCCTTCGTGCGAGACGAATTTCTGCAGAACTTTGTTTATAATCTTGAACGGAGGGAATGCGTACAGGTCGAGATGGGACCAGTTCAGAAGAAAAGCATCTACATGAACCGCTGCAGGGTCTGGAACAGGGGAACAATAAAGCGGAAGTCTCTTGGTGATGGAGGTGGCAAACAGGTCTATGGTAGGTTGACCCCACAACGTCCAAAGTCTGTTGCACACACTCTTGTGGAGGGTCCATTCCGTGGGAATGACCTGATTCCTTCTGCTGAGGCGATCCGCTGAAACATTCATATCGCCCTGGATGAACCTCGTGACCAGTGTGAGGTTTAGACCTCTTGACCAAATGAGGAGGTCCCTTGCGATCTCGTAAAGGCTCCTCGAATGGGTCCCTCCTTGCTTGGAGATGTAAGCCAAGGCTGTGGTGTTGTCTGAATTCACCTCCACCACTTTGCCTAGCAGGAGGGACTTGAAGTTCAACAGGGCAAGATGGACTGCTAACAGTTCCTTGCAGTTGATGTGGAGTAATCCTTGTTCCTTGTTCCATACTCCTGAGCATTCCCGTCCGTCCAAGGTCGCACCCCAGCCCGAGTCCGATGCATCCGAGAAGAGATGAAGATGGGGGGTCTGGATGGCCAATGATAGACCCTCCTTGAGAAGAAGATTGTGCTTCCACCACCGGAGAGTGGTCTTCATCTCTTGGTTGATAGGGATAGAGACTGCTTCTAGAGTCGAGCCCTTGTCCCAATGAGCTGCAAGATGGAATTGAAGAGGGCGGAGGTGGAGTCTCCCTAGCTCGACAAACAGGGCCAGAGATGAGAGGGTCCCTGTGAGACTCATCCACTGTCTCACTGAGCAATTGCTCCTCTTCAGCATGCTCATGATGCACTGTAGGGCTTGGTTTATCCTGGGGGCCGATGGAAAAGCCCGAAAATCCCGACTCTGAATCTCCATTCCCAGGTACACAATGGATTGGGAGGGAATGAGTTGAGATTTCTCTATATTGACTAATAGACCTAGGTCTCTGATTAGATCTAAAGTCCAAGAGAGGTTCTCCAGACAACGACGACTCGTGGAGGCTCTCAACAGCCAGTCGTCTAGGTAGAGGGAGGCTCTGATGTTCGATAAGTGCAGGAATTTCGCTACATTCCTCATCAGATGAGTAAAGACCATAGGAGCTGTGCTTAGGCCAAAACACAGGGCTTGGAACTGATAGACAACCTTTCCGAAAACGAATCTCAGGAAAGGTTGGGAGTCTGGATGAATGGGAACGTGAAAGTATGCATCTTTCAAGTCCAACGAGACCATCCAGTCCTCCTGTCTGACCGCTGCTAAGACCGACTTGGTCGTCTCCATTGTGAACGTCTGCTTGGTGACATACTCGTTGAGAGAGCTGACGTCCAGCACCGGTCTCCAACCTCCTGTCTTTTTGGCCACAAGAAAGAGACGGTTGTAGAAGCCCGGGGATTGATGGTCCCGGACTATAACCACTGCCTTCTTCTGCACAAGTAGCGACACCTCCTGTTGCAATGCTAGCCTCTTGTCCTCTTCTTTGTAGTTGGGAGAGAGGTTGATGGGCGATGTGGTCAGAGGCGGTTTGAGGCAGAATGGAATCCTGTAACCGTACCTCAGCCAACTGACAGACTGTGCGTCTGCACCTCTCTTCTCCCAGGCTTGCCAGAAGATCTTGAGCCTGGCTCCTACTGTTGTCTGGAGAATCTGAGAGTCAGTGCTTTCCCTTAGATGTCCTGGGTCCTTTCTTAGACTTGCCCCTGTGAGAGTCTGGACGGGAGCTTCCTCGGCTGGGGGCTCTACCACGAAAGGGCGGTATGAACCTAGTGGCCGGGGTATCAGCCACTGGAGAGCGATAAGTCTTGGGGACAGAGGTGGTAACCTTAGACTTACGAGCCGATGAAGCTACAAGATCGTGCGTGTCCTTCTGTATCAGGGCAGCCGACAAGTCCTTAACTAGCTCCTCGGGAAAGAGGAACTTTGAGAGTGGAGCAAAAAGGAGCTGTGACCGCTGGCACGGTGTAATGCTGGCTGAGAGGAAGGTACACAGTTGTTCCCTTTTCTTCAACACCCCTGATACAAATAACGACGCTAGCTCACCCGATCCATCCCTGATAGCCTTATCCATGCAGGACATAATTAACATGGCAGAGTCTTTGTCCGCAGGAGATGTTTTCTTGCTGAGGGCTCCCAGGCACCAGTCGAGAAAGTTGAACATTTCGAAAGCTCTGAACAACCCTTTCAGAAGATGATCCAGGTCTGAGAAGGTCCAACAAACCTTCGAGCGTCTCATCGCAGTCCTCCTAGGCGAGTCCACCAGACTTGAGAAGTCAGCCTGGGCAGAGGCAGGAACTCCCAAGCCTGGTGCTTCCCCTGTGGCATACCAAACGCAACCTTTTGATGCGAGCTTCGTTGGAGGGAACATGAAGGAAGTCTTGCCCAGGTGTTGTTTAGACTGAAGCCACTCCCCTAAGATCCTTAAGGCCCTCTTGGAGGATCTAGCTAGGACAAGCTTAGTATAGCTCGACTTAGCTTGTTGCACGCCTAGCGAAAACTCAGATGGAGGAGAGCGGGGAACAGCAGAGACGAAGTGGTCAGGGTAAAGCTCCCTGAGTAGAGCCAAGACCTTTCTAAAATCAACAGACAATGGAGAAAGCTTAGACTCCTCCACGTCTGATGAGGGATCAAGATGTGCCTCCTCATCATCCGACACTTCATCAGCAGAAGGTAGCGAAGCAAAAGGACCAGAATGCTGAACCGCAGAGTCAGAACGGGTAGGAACAACAACAGAGGTTTCCTCAACTTGAGGGAAAACCTGAGGTTCAGACTGCATAGGCTGAACAACAGTCAGAGCAGAAGGCAGGTGCAGGGGTGAAGGAGGTTGACTCCTAGCAAGAGTTGCACCCAAGGATTGCACCAGCTGAGCGGAGGACGGAGGCGGAGTAGTCCGTTCCTGTTCCTGAGAGATGAGTGGAGCATGAGAAGGTTGAGGCTGCGCAGAACAAGGTAAAGTTCTAGCAAGCTGAGGCTCCTGAGGCGCAAGTGCATGGTGAAGATGAGCTTGCCTAGATGAGGGTTGAACTCGGTGCAGCGCTGGTTGAGCAGACAGACTCACGGAGGGGAGAGGTTGTTGTACCCCAACCGAGAGTTGCACCACTGGTGGAGCAGCAAGGGGAGGAGGAGGAAGAGTGTAACTCTCCTGATCCCAAAGCAAGGGTTGCCTTAAAGAAGGCTGAGGCTGAACAACACTGTGAACAGCAAGCTCCGAAAGTGGTTCAACATTGTACGCCTGGCAGATGGTGCTGCGACCAGGCGGAGCAGGTGCAGGCTGGGCGAGCACAGGCGGAGCAGGTGCAGGCTGGGCGAGCACAGGTGCAGCGAGAACAGGTGGAGGGAGTGCAGGAGGTGCAACACTCTCAGCCCGACACTCACGCATCAAGTCCGAAAGCTGAACTTGCATGGACTGAAGCAGGGTCCACTTGGGGTCGGCAGAAACGATAACAGACTGAGGTAAAGTCACAGTCGGGGTCTGTATAGGCAGAACCTTACTCCTCTTGGGCGGAGTACAGTCGACCGATGACAGAGGCGAGTCGGAGCTGAGCCAATGACTGCAACCTGGCTGAGCACTCGCTGACTGAACTCTACGTTTAAGCGGTCTCGAGACCTGAGACCAACGTTTCTTCCCTGCATGAAGATCAGCGGACGAGAAGACGGGCTCAATCGTCTGCAGGTGGGAGTGACGGTCTAAGGAAGACACGCCCGCAACCACCGAGGATAATTCTGTGCGCCTAACAAGGCCTGTCGAACCCTTAAGCCCTTCGACATTGCTTCTCCCCTGGGCATGGGAGCTTGCAAGAGGTCCCGGACTGGGAGGACGACTGGCTCGCACAGAAAAATCCTCACGCACCACACTGGCACCACTAGCACTTGGCACTGCACAGACACTAGCACTCGTCACAGCACTGGCACTATTTCCACCCACTGCACTCTTGACCTTCAGTTCTTTAACCTCGGCCATCAGAGACTTATGGTCACTTACCACTGATTCTACTTTATCTCCTAAAGCCTGAATAGCACGCAAAACAGTTGACATATCAGGCGGAGGGCACACAGTAGGTTCGGGGGTAGCCACTACAGGGGTAGGAAAAGGTAGGGGATCATGAGGTGAGGAAAACATAGAAGAGTGAGAAGAACTTCTCCTAGCTCTAGTTCTCTCTAACTTGGATGAATATTTTAAAAGACGTACAAAATCCAATTCCGAAAGTCCGGCGCACTCCTCACACCGATTTTCTAATAGACAGGGCCTGTCCCTACAGTCAGAACAAGCGGTGTGAGGATCTACCGAGACCTTCGGAATACGCCTATTGCAAGACCTACATCGTCTATGGGAGGGAGCTTGCGAAACGTCAGACATCTTGTTTCAAAGAGTATCAAAGGGTGATCCAAAAACAAGCAAAAATTCATTAACCGTTAATCAGAGTTTATATAAAAGCTAACTAGCTAATATAAAAAGGATTCCAGTATGCGACAGCCGTTAATCTAAGAGAATACTTCACCAAATATCCATGAATAAACTCGAAGACCATGAGCGTATCCCAGAACGTCTAGCCGGAAGCACGACAGAGGAATAATTGAGGAGGTGTCAACAACAAATGATTGAGTACCTGGCCACAGGTGGCGCTGGTAAGTACACCCCCTTCTAGTATTGTGATAGCTGGCGTATCCCTCCATAGAATTCTGTCGGGCAACGGAGTTGACAGCTACATGATTATCGGGTAAGTTTAATATTGAAAATGGAAGATTGTGTTAAGATACAGTGAGCCCTCGCTACTTCGCGGTTGGACTTTCGCGGATTCACCACTTCGCGGATTTTTTTCATAACGCATGTATATACACATATCGTGGATTTTCCGGAAATTTCGAAAATACCGCGATATATGAAGACCCCAAATACGTACAGTACTGTATTTCGTTAATTCCATTAATACTGTAATTAGTAATATTTGCTCTTACTGATGGTTCATTGCATTACATATGACATATAATTCAGTACAGAAAGAAATAAAACACGAAAAGAGAATGTGATCATACGATAATTCAGTATACAGTACGTAGTAAGATTAAATCGAACATGAAACGCAAATCAGATGCAGTCATACCGTATTTGAATGGTGTAAGGCTGCTGATGGCTACTACTACAAATGTAATGGATGTGCATCTTTTCCATGAATCTTTTGTATGTATACGTACGTAGTACTGCATCCAATAATATTCTTTGTTGCAAAAATCACATCTCGAATAAGCGTAAATATCCTACAACAAAACAAGCGTAAAATAGCGTACGTAAAGCTGTATACGTAGTACCTTGTATTTGAATTGGTAACTACTATGTAGCATGTAAGACAAACTGTGATTGGTTCAAGTGCTGATAGATGACGAATCAGAACCCAAGTTTTGAAATCTAGCCTATGATTGGTGTTTTGACCGCTTCTCCAACCCGCAGCATCTTTTCGCGGCCACTTTGTTCGCTGCTCTCTCGCCGGGTAGATGCTGCTACGTTATTGTGAACTTTAATCTGTGCTGTGCGTGACTGTTTTAAGTTGAACTTTTTGTTGAACTTTCTGTTTAACCCCTACTGTACAATGGCTCCCAAGCGTTCTGCTTCTGCTAAGGCTGGTAGTGAGCCTAAACGCCACCGAAAGATGATGACGATTGCTGAGAAGGTGACGCTTCTCGATATGTTAAAAGAAGGCAGAAGTTACGCGGCCGCAGCCCGCCATTTTGGAGTAAACGAATCCACCGTTCGCTACATCAAGAAGGACGAGGTGAACATTAGAAAGACGGCTGCCATCACCTTTAGCAGATCAGCGAAGCGAGTCGTTACCACTCGTAATAAAACGATCGTACGTATGGAAGGTGCTTTAGCAGTCTGGATTGCCGACTGCCGGAAGAACAACATAGCCTTGGATACGAACACCATCCGAACCAAGGCTTTGGGCTTGTATGAGAATTTTGCGGCAAAGGAACCTTAAGACGACGATGGCGACCATGCTGAAGAAGATGATGATGTAGATGAACCTCAACCAGGGACATCCACTGATTCCCAGCCTCAGAAACAACGTTTTTCCGCCAGCAAAGGATGGTTCGCGAAGTTTCAGAAATGCTTCGCCCTGAAAAGCGTTTCCCTGCATGGTGAGGCTGCTTCCGCTGACACTGCCGCTGCTGAAACTTACGCGAACGAGACGTTCAAGAACATTATCGCTGAAGGTGGATACAAGCCGGAACAAGTGTTTAATATGGATGAGACCGACTTGTTTTGGAAGAGAATGCCGTCGCGAACTTTCCTGTTCAAAGAAGGCGGCAAAGCCTCTGGCTTTAAAGCATTCAAAGATCGTGTTACCCTCGTGATGTGTGGCAATGCTGCTGGATTTTTGCTAAAGCCAGGGCTTATTTACAAGTCGAAAAATCCTCGTGCTTTGAAAAATAAAAATAAGAATCTCCTTCCCGTGTACTGGATGCATAATCAAAACGCATGGATTACGAAGATGCTGACCTCCAACTGGTTCCACCAGTGTTTTATCCCGCAAGTCAGCAAATATCTCGTAGAGAAGGGCTTGCCATTTAAGATCCTTCTCCTTATGGATAACGCTGGTGGACACGCAACTGATCTGTCGCATGAGGGCATTCAGGTTGAGTTCCTGCCACCCAACACCACGTCAATAATTCAACCGATGGACCAGGGGGTTATCAGGGCGTTCAAGGCCCTCTACACGAAGAATACCTTGGCGGACCTCGTTGCGTGTGTGGATGCTGCCCAAGAAGATGAAGATGAAAATTTCAATTTGAGGGCGTACTGGCGGAAGTACACAATAGCCACGTGCCTGCAGAACATCCAGAAGGCACTGCAAGAAATGAAACCTGCTACTGTCAATGCGAGCTGGAAGAAGTTGTGGCCCCAGATTGTTTACGATGACGAGGGATTTACACCGTCTGAGATTCAACACTGCAATATGCAAATCTGTGCAGTTGGCTGCGATAATTGGAGGTGACGGGTTTGGCGACATGACGACTGAAGACGTCGACGAGTTGTTGGACTGCCATTCCCAGCCGCTAACTGGCGCAGACCTAGAAGACCTGACGAAATCGGCCAGTGAAGAAGACAGCGAAACACAGGAAGAGACCCAAGAAAATGTCGAAGAAACGGGCTTAACATTAGAATGGCTTGCAAAGTTCTGCAACCATGAGAAGGAGGTGAAAGAAATGTCGCAAGAGTGGGACGAGGATATGGTTCGGTCTATGCAATTCTGCAACAAGATTGATGACATCATGAATCCCTACAGGATGCTCTTCGAGCGAAAAAAGAAGCAGCGGCAGCAACTTCCGATCACAATGTTCTTCCAGCCTCGCAAAAAAGAGCCAGTTCCTCCTGCTACTACGCCTTCGGAAGAAATTAAAGAAGTGTCCCAGGAAGAAGTTGAAGAGGTGTCCCAGGAAAAGACACCTCCGTCTGAAGAGACGTAAAATACTATCATTGGCTGCACAGTAGAAGACATCATCAGCTTCATCATCATCATTTCTACTGTGCAGCAAATTCATCGCCATCATCATTCAAGTTTTTCTTCAACTTCTTTCGTGGTGAGTACAGTAACAATCTTTATTTTTTTTTATACATGTTTTACTTTAATATTCTAACATTTTAATATTTGTGCCTGTTTTAGTTTAGTATGCATTAAGTTAAAGGGAAGGTTTTAAAAGTCTGAATATACATGTTATAACCTATCATATTTTCTCTCTCTCTCTCTCTCTCTCGTAAATTGTTTTCCTGCTTTGCTACGTATGTACTGTATGATTTTATATAGATACGGTAAATAATATTTGCAATAACATATTTTCTAAAAGCTTTTACTGTAATATCATTATTTATCACTTTCATCATGCGCGTTAAATGCCTTCGTTTGTTTATTACGATCGAAGATGGAGCGTACTTTATGACGCCGCCGTTTCAGGCGGCGTCATAAAGAAAAACATTTCATTTGGAAGTCCTAAGAAAAATTAAGTAAAACATTGGTAATAACAAAATCAACATACTGTATAATCAATATAATCGATGCAAAAACTAACCTATACACAGATGTGTAAATGCGTTTGTTTCTTCATTATGATCAGAGATAAACATAAACAAAACATTGGTTGCCATTTTTTATCGTGCTTTTTAGCGTGTTTAGGAAACGCGTGATATAAAATCGCCTTTAATATTTGTGCCTGTTTTAGTTTAGGGTACTGTAGTACATGCATTAAGTGTTCTGTACATTAAAGGGTAGTTTATTAACAGTACTACGTACAAGAGAAGGTTTTAAAAGTCTGAATATACATGTTAAATAAATACGTAAATATAGTGTCACTACGCGGATTTTCACCTATCGCGGTCGGGTCTGGAAGCTATCTACCGCGATAAACGAGGGCTCACTGTACACTTATATCATAGGATATAATCTTCCCCTAAAGATTCTTAAGAATTCTGCTTTCAATATTGGAGGAGGTCATAGCAATTGGCTGGACAGGAAACACATGTAGGTGTCTTTCCTACTTATAGCTTACCCTATCCAAGCTAATATAACATATTATGTCCAAGCTAATATAACATATTATGTATGTTGAAATTTGAGAATTTCACCGAATACTAATAGACTTTTCCTTTCTTTACAGGAGGAGCATCCCGAGTGCGGGAATAGTTTTTGCCAGGTCCGCAGTAAGAACTTCTGCGGCCACGACATGTGCAGGGTCCATGCTCGCTGCGCTGTCACCAAGGGGGCTCTCAAGTATTGGGACCCGCAGGTATGTACCGTTTGTACCAACCTAGTAAAAGAGGATTTTGATGACCAAAAGTCCACTGAGTCAAGGGACGCAGCAAGGGAGAAGCTGCGTAAATGGGTCAGGGGTTTCCAGAAGAATACTTCTGGCCCATACCTTCCTAACGAAAGGATGAGGGCATGTCTTTTCCCTAGGGCATCTTCGGATGCGGTTATTCCCCAGGCTCAACCTGAGTTTCCCCTTGTCCAGATTCCGGTAGAATCTGAAGTTTCGGATGCCTTGGAGAACATCTAACTTGAGGACAACATGTCAGTTGTCTCAGAGGAGACTGAGAACAATCTCCTAGTGGAGGAGTTGGATCAGGCGGATGAAGTCCCACCTGAACCACAAACTGAGAAAGCCGATACGATTTCGGTGTCATCGGCCACAGGGAATGAGCCAGTGCCTTCTACTTCCTCCACTGCGCCCCAACTGGATTCACTTACGAGTACTTTGCACTCGTTGCTGTCCATGGTGCAAGACATGCAACAGAAATCGACTGAGAAGGAGGCTTCTTTTCGGACCGAGATACAGCAACTGGTTGCGGCCCGTTTGGCTCCGAAGAAGCTAAACGGCAATGGCAAGCATCCCAGATAAACTGGACATGTACATGGTCTTCGCCAAAGCCCATCTGACGACGGTGACTAAAGACCTGTACAACTTTATTAAAGCCAGAAGGGCTTGCAGAGAGTTCGTGTTCGCCTCGGCTGTGGTGAGGCACGAACCCAGGAAGCTGATAGCTTCCAACATCTGGGGAAAGGACCTCTTCCCAAGTGAAGTGGTCAAAGAGGTCGTGGACAAAGCCGCCACTGAAAACAGGAACCTCCTTTCCAAGTGGGGCTTGTCCGCCAAAAGGAAATCTTCAGCTGACGAGGGTCCCCAGCCGAAGAATAGATCAAAACGACCTAGAGTGCCCTCTCGGCCTAAGCAACAACAGCAGCTTCCCGTGGCCACGGTGCCTCAGACAGTAGCACAACCACCCACCACCTTTCAACTGGTGCCCCAAACACTGGCGACTGTTTTCACCCCAGCCTTTGAAAGGCAATCGGCTTCTTTTAAGCCAAAGTCTCGAGGATCCTTTCGAGGTTCCTCTAGACGCCCCTTCAGAGGAAGAGGCTACAAGGGTGGACGTGGCCAAGGAGGTAAATCCTCCAACCAGCACTCAAAGTGAGATGCTGCCAGTAGGAGGGAGACTTCTCCATTTTCAGGATCGGTGGACCTTCGATCCTTGGGCCCACAGCCTGATCATGATGGGACTAGGGTGGAGTTGGAACCCGACTCCACCAAGCTTTCCTTATTTCTTCCAACCTTCAACCCCGGTTTTGGAAGAATATGTTCAAGAATTACTGGATAAGAAAGTAATATGGAAAGCAAAGTCCATCAAGTTTCAAGGAAGGCTATTCTGTGTTCCGAAAAAGGATTCAGAAAAGCTGTCATTCTGGACTTATCTCCACTCAACAAGTTCATTGTGAACTACAAGTTCAGAATGCTGACGCTTCAGCACATAAGGACCCTTCTGCCAAAAAGGGCATACACAGTCTCCATAGACATGACGGATGCGTACTGGCATGTACCAATCAACCGTCAGGTTTCCCCCTACTTAGGGTTCAAGCTCCAAGAAAGATGATATGTCTTCAGAGCCATGCCCTTCGGTTTGAACATCGCACCGAGAATATTTACAAAGCTTGCGAGCGCAGTTACTCGACTACTACGCCTCAAGGGTGTTCAGGTAATGGCTTACCTGGACGACTGGCTGGTGTGGGCAGCATCCAAGGAGGAATGCGTGCAAGCCTCCATAAAGGTGATCCAGTTCCTAGAGTATCTAGGGTTCAAGATAAACTTGAAAAAGTCTCGGCTGTCTCCAGCTCAAAAGTTCCAGTGGCTGGGAGTTCACTGGGACTTACAGTCACATTGCTTCTCGTTGCCGATGGCAAAGAGAAAGGAGATAGCAGGGGCCGTCAAAAATCTTCTTCAATCCCGAAGAATATCAAGAAGACAACAGGAGGGAGTGTTGGGGTCTCTCCAGTTTGCCTCTTTGACGGACCCACTTTTGAGAGTACGACTAAAAGATGCATCAGGGATCTGGAGAAAATTCGCTTACAACGATCGGAGAGATCTACTAAGACCACTACCAAGTCGTCTACGATCAATTCTCAAGCCATGGTCGGAAGTGAAGAGCTTAAGAGGAAAAGTACCCTTGCAACCACCCCCTCCTGCAGTCACCGTCCACACGGATGCCTCAAAGGAAGGATGGGGGGGTTATTCTCATCATCGAAAGGTACAGGGAACTTGGTTCCCCCTCTTCAAGTCCTTCCACATCAATTACCTGGAAGCCATAGCAGTGTTTCTTTCCCAGAAGAAACTGAAACTTCGCCGCTCTATCCACATTCGTCTGGTTCTAGACAGCGAAGTGGTTATGAGATGGGTTCGAGATCGTCTCAGCTAAATCATGTGATACTAGCAATCTTTCATCTGTCCAAGAAGATGAAATGGCACTTATCAGCAATCCACCTTCAAGGATTCCACAATGTGACAGTGGACGCTCTATCCAGGTTCAGCCCGATAGAGTCCGAATGGTCCCTAGATGCAGGATCATTCTCGTTCATATTGAACAAAGTCCCAGGATTGCAAGTAGATCTCTTCGCAACGAGCGACAACAAGAAGTTGGCCCAGTACGTAGCCCCGTATGAGGATCCCCTAGCGGAAGCTACGGACGCAATGTCCCCGGATTGAAACAGGTGGTCCAGGATTTACTTGTTCCCACCAACCAACCTTCTGTTGGAAGCACTCGACAAACTGAGATCCTTTCGGGGATGGGCAGCGATAGTGGCCCACAAGTGGCCAGGCAGTGTATGGTTTCCATTGATAACAGAACTACGCCTGAAGCTAATACTGTTGCCGGAACCAGTTCTGACTCAGCTAGTACAGAAATCGACGTCTACGCTTCATCAGAGAAAACCCAGAACCTTCATCTCATGATTTTCTCACCCTAGCGGTCAAGAAAAGGTTCGGGATTTCGGCAGACAGTATTAACTTCTTAGAAGAGTAGAGGTCAAAGTCAACGAGAAGACAATACGAATCTTCCTGGAAGAAATGGGTGGCCTTTGTTAAGGCGAAGAAACCTCAAGAGATTTCTACGGATTTCTGCTTGTCCTTCTTCGTCCTTCTTCATGGACAAGGACTAGCGGCTAATACGATTACGACATGCAAATCTGCCTTGGCTAGACCGATTCTTTATGCCTTCCAAGTGGACTTTTCTAATGAAATCTTCAATAAGATTCCGAAACCCTGTGCTAAACTTCGACCTGCAGCCCCTCCCAGGGCTATTTCATGGTCCTTGGATAAGGTGCTTCATCTGGCTTCGACCTTGAACAATGAAGATTGCTCGCTAAAAAGACTTGACTCAGAAAGTGGTATTTTTATTTGCACTAGCCTCAGGAGCCAGAGTTAGTGAAATATGGCCCTCTCGAGGGATGACGGCCACATACAGTCTACACCAAATGGTGAACTAAATCTCTTTCCGGATCCGACGTCTCTCGCCAAGAATGAGCTACCCACTAAGAGATGGGGCCCCTGGAGAATCTGCCCTCTGAAGGAAGAAGCATCTCTCTGTCCAGTGGAATGCTTAAAGGTCTATCTTCGTAGAACTTCAGACTTTAGGGAAGGCCAACCTTTTAGGGGAGAGACTTCTGGTTCGACATTATCTTTGAAACAGATAAGGGCGAAAATCACTTACTTTATTCGCAGAGCGGATCCTAATAGTACACCCGCAGGTCATGATTCAAGAAAGGTTGCCTCGTCTCTCAATTTTTTCCAAACTATGTCGTTTGATAATCTGCGTGCTTATACTGGTTGGAAGTCCTCCAGAGTATTTTTCAAGCACTATGCGAGGCAACTGCAAGAAATAAAACTTCATGTGGTGGCTGCAGGCTGTGTAATAAAGCCTGTAGTTTGATTACTGCGAAGGACAGTCCACTAATTGGGACTGTTAGTGAAGGGTGTACATGACAGACTTCGGTATATCATGATATCGAGTGTCGATATGGACATTATATACTGTCTTACTCAGTTAAGTGAACTTAAGCATAATATTTGACATGTGTGCCAGCATATTTATGCGTGATGTTTTTAGTAATAACATTTATTGAAATTTCTTATTTCATAGAGTGGCAATGTTTCTCTGGTAGATGAAACCTATTTATTTTGTTATTACCATTTTGCTTTTTATGTCTATGTATAGCATAAAATATATGATTTAATCATAACTTCTGTGTTTCTTGTTAATAAACTATGGAAGGAATCTTTGCGTCTACCTCGCCGTAAGATTATTTGATTATATTCAGAGCATCCTTGATCCTCTTGAGATCTTGAGGGACAAGATCCCTTGTTATGCAAACAGATAAGTTTGGTTGTACTATGTTTGTTACTGTATTATGATTCCTACGTGAACATAAACTTGGGAGGTACAGTACTCTATTCAGTACCTGATACAAACTACTCTTTACGTATATATAACACAATATACTTCTGTTTGCTAAATTGTTCCTTGAACTCACAATCCTCGGGTTTTTTTTCCTAGAGTCTATACAGACTTTCCCTGTAGGGGGCAGGAAGAACTGGCACATGACGTGCTCAGTTGATTGATGTATTGCGGTAACATCAAGTGTCTTTGGTCTTTATGTCCAATTAGGAAATAGTCAACTCGAGATAACGGCACAATTAAATCCACAGATACATTAATGCTCTGGTAAACTTCCATCAGCACGACATGGCCTAAGCCCAAAAAACGGATTTTGAGCGTAGTGAAAAATCTATTTTTGGGTGAAAGAGCCATGTCGTCCTGATGGACCCACCCTCCTTTGGTTAAAGGGTGTTTATCGCTCCCTATGGCACTGTATCTGTAATAAATACTTTAAAAGCTACGGAAGAATGGTTGGTGGCGCCGCATAGCGGCGGAAGCCCGAACTATTTTACAGTACATTAGGAGAGTCGAGTGTTTACCTCTCTAAGACTCTCCTATTTTTCTTGCCACATTCCCTCTCGTAATGAAAGGCTATTTGGGGTGTAAATAGCTATGATACGTGTCAAGATACGTCCTTACGCAATATCCCTTGGAGAGATTTAAGGGATACTCGCTCCAGGAGTTAGAATTCTGGGTACCTTCGATAAATTCTCTGGGATATATCACTTTAGTCACATATAACTTAGGAAGCTACCAACGAAGGAACTTCCATCAGCACGACATGGCCTAAGCCCAAAAATTTAAGGTATTGTGACCAAACTACGATTAAACTAATAACAGAAGATGGTTATTTTTATATGTATTTATTCAAATTCTTAATTCCATGTTAGGAAAAGCACAGCCTTAAGAATTATTCTTGGTTAATTTAACGAAACGCCACATCAGTGAATTTTTCAATCTCCAGTTTTAGGCTTTCCCATTAACTTCGTGATATTTTTTTCACATTTCATTCAATGGTGTAATTTAGCAATTAGACAAAATAATTATAACAAAAGCAAATGCTATCTGCAACTAAAATCTATTTAGAGTTTGAAGAAAAGTTTGATAATGTTTCCCAGGTGCTAACTAATCTCTGGTGACCGGTGTGGTAACGTCTGAGAGGACTGGTGAAGGCCAGACCGGGGTTTGAGTCCCGCTAAAACTCGTAAGTTCCTTTGGTTGCTGCAATCTCCCCATCCTTGTGAATAAGGATGCTGGTTTGGGGGAGCCTTTAGGTCTATCAGCAGCCATTACCTGGCCCTTCTTGGTCCTAGCTTGTGTGGAGAAGGGGCTTAGGTGCTGATCATGTGTGTATATGGTCAGTCTCCAGGGCAATGTCCTGCTTGCTACGGCAATGTCACTGTCCCTTGCCTCTGCGATTCATGAGCGCTCTTTAAAACTCTTCAAAAATTAAAGATGTTATAAAAAAAAACAGATACTAATGAAATAATCTTTAAACACTCAGTGACAAACAGTGTTGAGACCTAGATTCGGCACTCTCGTTTGCAGATGGCAAACATCGATTTCCTCCCTGGATCTGAACATCAGTGGATCGGTGTTTTACATTAAAGGATAATGTGCCGTCTGAAGGTAGAAGATGATGCAACATCTATTCGTTCATATTAATGTGCCTAAAGTAAAATATTTTTGTTCTTTCCTTTCAACACTGCCCAATTTTGTTCTTATTGTTAACCGTATGTTACGCAGTAAGCAGCTTCCTTCAGTTAACCCAGTAATAATAATAATAATAATAATAATAATAATAATAATAATAATAATAATAATAATAATAATTAATAGTTTATTATTAAATCTACATTTTGTGCTTATACAACATAGCGACTTGATTTACAATAAACTTGAAATATGATATAGTTTAATACTGGAATATAATTAGGAAGACAATTTAAAACAAGTTTCTAGGTAATATAAATAGGATATAACATACAGTAAAAAAACCAAGATGCACGTAGGGCCTCTAATATTACACTGGTTGTGAGTTTAAAAGTTTGACTAAATATTGTCCGTTCCTATTGAAGCAAGAGAATTTTAACCCAAGACAGTGGAAGATCATGGTACAGAGGCTACGATGCCACCCAAGACTAGAGAACAATAGTTTAACTTTATACTATCATTCTCCTAGAAGAGCTGCTTACCATAGCTAGTCTCTCTTCTGCCCTTACCAAGTGGCAAGTAGCTACTGACCAATTGCAGTGCAGTAGTTATCCCCTTAAGTGAAGAAGAATTGTTTGATAATCTCAGTGTTGTCAGGTGTATGAGGAAAGAGGAGAATGTGTAAAGAATAGTCCATAATATTTGGTGTATGTGTAGGCAAAGGAAAATTGAGCCATAACCAGAAGGGAATCCGAAGTAATACTGTCTGGCCAGTCAAAGGACTCAATAACTCTCCGACGGTAGTTTTTCAATGGGTGGCTGGCGCCTTGGCCAAGCTACCATCAACAAATGTGAAGAAGAATCTTTGGTTATCTTGCTATTTTCAGGTGTATGAGTGAAGAGGAGAATGTATAAAGACCCTCGTTAAAATCTAATGGCTCGCCATTTCAGCTACGCCGAAAGTAATACCCAATGTAAATAGCGTGGTTTGTATTTCGGTTACGGAACAACTAAATTGTAATCCAAAGGAGTCTGTCCTCCCTCAGGGGTGCTGTAAACGTCATCACTTTCCTGACGTTTATTTTTCCCTCAATAGATGGCGGTAGTGTCGCCCAAACCCGACCGGGGTTCGGGAATGCCAGTTACTTTCAATCGTGTTCATTTTTAATACGGCTATAAATAGTTCAATACACCGAAATAACACCAGTAAATAAAGTCACTATATTCAAACTCTATTCATGGGTTACTCACTACATTTTGAGGTGTAGCCTTCCTATAGAACACTGGAAAAACTACTCAAAACAGTGAGCGGTCCAAAAGTCGTCTGAACACAAACACGACACTCTTCTTCACCACTCAGAAATGGTATAACAGTTAAAACATCTTAACAAGGACCTCGAATTAAGACAACAGAAGAACTGGGCCTTCATAACTACCCTTAGAAAAGTCAAAATACTTTCATTGCAGATTATTGTAGATCAATTAAAGTAAGATATTTCCTTACATAGAAAATAGCTTAATGTCAAGTATCAAACTATTTATAAACACTTCCATTTCCCACGGCCACAAAATTGACAAATATCTAAACTAGTTATAGATGAAATGTAGTACACATATAAAAAGTTTATAGTCACGCCTTCGATTCAAGTTTCTTATTCCACGAAATATTAAAGACAGTATTGACGCTTTATGCAATCATTTGGATCACTAATAACTAGTTTTGTTTCATCAAAATGAAATTGCCCTCGGAAATTTCTACAGGAAACTATTCATCATTTATTAATTGAGAACAAAATTATGTTATTACCTTTACATTAAACTGAACAAGACCTCTTAATTTAAGATTAAAAACCATTTAAAAAAACATAACAAGTAGGTCAGTCTTCTCAACGAAGAGCTAATATGTTGAAAACTACTTTTGCCTGACTGGTCGAAAAACAGACTAAGTACCAACACACCCCACCACAAATTGCAGTTATTGTTTATTTATTAAGCAATGAACTGAGTAAGCCTGTCTACTAGTGAATTATAAAAAAAATGATTGATGATAGCTTAGTACAAATTACGTTGTATCAATCAAGGCCCTCCTAGAGTCTTTCCTCATATATATCAGAATTACACAAGAAATTCATCCTAACTTCTTACTATTCTGCAACAAACATATGAAAACTGAAGGCAAATATCTCGAAGCAAATAAAGAGGAAATAAATACTAAACCTAAATCATAGTCCGGTTTCAAAACGAAAGCATTTGATAATAAACATGAATTGTGTGTTATACAAAATACCTTGAAATATGTATACGGTAAACTGACTTTGTAGGGCCAGGAAAACAGACCGTAAAGTACATGTAAAGTGAAAATAAAGTAAAGTATGGACTCAACTATATGACAGGCTATTCACAGTAGCTGGTTAAACAGCTTTTTGCATTTCTTTAGAGGCCACGATTAATAACATTTGTAACAACAACAACAACAACAACAACAACAACAACAACAACAATAATAATGATAATAATAATAAGTTGCTCATGCTTTTGTTTCTAGGTGATATATCACCTAGAAACAAAAGTATGATTTAAAAAAGGCCTACTTTTCAATTCGGTTCTTAAATACAGTAATTTAGATTAGTTTTTTTTTTTTTTGCCACATTGTCAAATGTGAACAGTTAAATAATTAAATTTTCTAAGTCAAGTTAGATCCAAATCATGATTTTCATAGCATCTCCACTCATTTTAACATGGTTAAAAAACAGAAGTGATCCTTTGTAACCACTACAAGTCAAAATATTTATGCTGATGATTATTACAGAGTTAAAAGTCACGCCGTCGATTCAAATAGCCTAAGCCACAAAGTATTAAAGACAGGATCAATATTTCATGCAATCATGGGATTACTAATAACCATTTTTTCATAAATTGATATTGTCGCAAATAAAGCTAATCATCATTTAGTAACAAAATTAATTAATAAAAAACCAGTTCAAATTTTTACCTAGATACTAAAGGAAGATTTAGTATTAATTACTAAATAAGGCTTCCCATTTTCAGATTAAAAACTGATTTTTGGAAAATTCACTGACAACGAGTAAGTCCGTCCTTGCAGAAAACCAGTTCTGTCTGGTTGGTCGAAAAAACAGGCAAGGAACCCCTGCCCCCTTACAGTAGGATTTTAGTTATTACTAATGAGGTAATTATACGTCTGCTAATGGAATATGAGAAAAAAATATGAGAGTTGCATACAAAATAAATCGTTTCTTTAAAGGTTTTCCAAAGAATATTTTATAATTTAAATAAAAAGCCGTGTTTCTACTTGTGTTTTTATCACAGTTTTATGTCAATGTTTTGGCGGTATAAAGTCCCTTGAGGTCAAAATTAAGCTTCCGAATTTTTAACATTTAAATGGATTAGAGAGAGAGAGAGAGAGAGAGAGAGAGAGAGAGAGAGAGAGAGAGAGAGAGAGAGAGAGAGAGAGAGAGAGAGAGAGAGAGAGAGAGAATGTATTGGTGGGTCTGGCTGAAACAGCTAGTTGTAAAACTAAATGTAAAGCGAGACAATTATTGTTTCTTAAGTAAAATAACTGTAGCTTATATATTTGTCTTAAGGATTGTATGCATTTGTATTCAAATGAATGCCATAGGCTATGTGTATTCATACAGTATGTATATACCGAGGTGTAACAAAGAGAGTGTGAGAATGTTGAATTGTCAACTGATATATATTTTTTGTCAACTAACGATTAACTTTCCAACACATATCACCTGAAACTCTCGTTTCCTAAATATACTTTTGTAATGCAAATGATTTGCACAAATTACACAGTTTCCACTATATAAAATATCAACACCATTACATTCAAAACTTTAAAAATGTGAAATGAATGTTATGATATCTTACCAGATTAAATCTGTATGTGTGATTAAAAAGTTCTGCCATTTTTTTTAAACAAAACATTGAGCACATTAAAATGATACGACCCTCTATTTCAATCACGGGAACAAAAAATCCAAAGAAAGTAAATATCGACATATGATTTGGATTATAAAATCTAGGCCTACGGCTACAGGCATTGGTAATATCCCCATTCATTTTTACAGTAACTATTACAATTAAAGGTGATTACAGTGTTCCCTAACTGGAACTCAAACTACACAGCTACAGTTATACACCATCCTATTGTTAATTGAAAAGTTAAAGCCACACCTGGAAACAATCTCATTTAATAACCTTTCTTTAAGGGAATTACCACCACAAGCTAAGAAGAGTATTTTGGGAAATGTCTTTTCATAAAAATTCTTCCCCAATAAAAGACCCTTACAGAAATTCTATGGTTTACTATCAATCATGGTAACCTACAGCACCTATAATATATTCGAATCTCCAGTATTTTGAGTAATACAACAATAGCGAGAACATAATAGAAACAGTAAAACCCTGTAAAGTTTGTACCTTCTTACCCATTAAAGCCTTCATTGTTTGCATGATCACAAGTTAAAAGACAAGACTTATAATTCCTTCATACTCTCTCTGTGTCCGGGACAGATATATCTTCTACAATCTACACAGCCAGGGACATCACTAGATGGTCCCTGGAAGTTCCCCAGATCAGAATTACTTTCTCCAGGTAGTCTCCAACAAAAAAATGAACCTATAGCCTACTGAAATACTGTACTATGTACTCCTGTATCTTCTATGATTATATATTCTGTATTTAACTTTAATTATGGTATTTGTGAAATCACAAACAGTAGAATTTAGTTTTTTTTTTAATATTGAACTCATATTCTGATTTCAGTTTGTGCTCTGAAAGATATATCAATCAAATTATAATTGTGATGAATGCCATACCAATGGAAAAACGAATAAAACCCATTTAAGTCATTCACAGTAATTATAAATCTTATTGAAGACGGAATAATAATCCATAAGTGTTTTACAATTACTAGAAGGATAAGAATTCCCAATCTTAATGTCCCTAAAAACCTCTAAAAATTCCCAAATTTGAGGACAAATTCCTAAAATTTGGGCCCCACCCCCTACCCGTTAAAGAAGTTTTTCATCCAATCAGAGACTTCCACCATAATCTGCTTTCTATAGCCTTTACATCAGCTAGAATTATAGTATTTTGCTTAGGATACATTTTAACATTCTTCCGATAGATTAATTTGATTATAATAATGTTTATTAGACAAAAAAATATTTACATACAAAATATTTACAAAAAAGACTTAGTCCAAGCCCATGAGGAGCAGAGCTCTTCGGGCAATAATGCAACTAAAATAATATAATCCATTAAGAAAAATTTATCAAAGTAAATATTGATATAGATAATCTAAATGTACACATACATATACATAAATATACATACACACATATATATATATATATATATATATATATATATATATATATATATATATATATATATATATATACATATGTGTGTGTGTGTGTGTGTGTGTGTGTGTGTGTGTATATACACACATATACACACAGATGCATGTAAATGAGATTCTTAGCCTAAAAACAAATGGAAATGTATATTCATATAATAAAGAAGGGTGGAATAATAAACAGCGCAAATTTTGAATTTAAATCTTAGTAAGGTTGAAATGCTAGAATTATAAATGTATGCAAACAATAAATAATATAAGAACTAAGAACATTATAATGTGCATTAATGGTTAGGTCATGAAGAAATATCTACCAATAAAACTTAGTACGCAGATAATAATAGATTAGCATATGATTTTCTAAAAGATCGAATGCTATGCAATGCATTTAGATAAGCAGGCAGAGTATTCCATTGTTCAACTCCCTGGTAGAGATAAAACTGTTCACATTTCTTTACACGTACGAAGGGAAAAGTTAAGGGTAATTTTGTATATTATTACATCGTGTGACTACGCACAAGAAATATATGATTTCCTATAGCAAATAACGAGATTTAACCGATTTTGATGACCATTTCAATCGCAAACAAACAGATCAACCAATTCGGTTAGTTATAAGTTGACGAATTGGTTAATGTTATTACGGATGAAATGAATGAGAAAACCAGTTAAATCACGATATCTACTATAGGAAATCATATATTTCCTGTACGAAATCACACAATGAAATACAATACAAATGAACCATATAAATATTAACACTGTGGACATATATACCGAGTTAAAATATATAAACAACAGATGTCGGGGACGATAACATTAGCAACGTTACCAATGGTTGACAGAACTACCAACGATGACGAATGGTACACAGTGTTACCAACGGCACGATGTCATTACTAGAGGTAGAAATAAATTTTTCCATACGTAAACTAAATAATACTTCCATAAAACTATTACACAATAAATAAAGAGTACCAAAAGGCCACAGAACCTAACAAACCCACCTAACCTTGCCTAGAAGTACCCCGGTCACAAAACACATATAATAAGAATGGGGGAATGACTTACCTTGATACACAGTACTACCAACGGAGACGAATAGTACACAGAACTACCAACGACACGATGGCATTACTAGAGCTAGAACTGCTAAATATCTCCTCAGAATATTCAATAATTTCTCCATATAAAAAGTACAGAAAGGCCACAGAACCTAACAAACCCACCTAACCTTGCCTAGAAGTACCCCGGTCACAAAACACGAATAATGACTATTGAGGAATGACTTACTTTTATGAAGGAAACGTCGAAACTTGCTGGACTCGGAAGGAAGAGACAAAAGCGCACGACACTAGGGGCAGTTTAAACGTTGAGGAATAACATTGTGAGATTTAAGAAAATGGTCAACATAACCTGAATTATCAACAAAATCACCATGGAATTGAGCCACTGCTTTTAGATACGGAATGCTGCAACCGGTACAAGTTTCTATAATATGTTCCATCTCAAAATACGGGAAAAAAAACGCACTAGTAACGAAGGACGAGTAACTAGGTCAAAGGTTAAAACGGGAAAGGCAGGGGAACAATGGGTCGGAAAACAGCGCATACAGAGATAAAGGAAGGGGGGGGGGGGTAGGGAGATATCAGAATAGGCCTAGAGTGATGATTGGTTAAGGGAAAAACAACGAACAAAAGAGAAAACATGAATGAACTAAATACGGAAACTAGACGAAAGAAAAGTTTTATAAGACACAGAGGAGAGAAAAGGAACTAACCAACAAAAATAAATACAAACAATATAGGAAGATAAAATGGAATGAACGTTAAATAATAGTGAATGGGAATATAAAATGAGGAGATCATACCGAGAATTAACTGGATAAAAAAACTAGTCCAGGGTAAGTATTTATGTGAAACCGGGAAGGGATAAAGAAATAACCCAACAAATAAAACCAATATAGGAAGGTAAAATGGAATGAATGATAAATAATATTGAATGGGAATAAAAAATGAGAAAATAACACTAATAAAAAGAGTAAAAGGGGGAGTGGAAACTCCTGCGCAGGGGGCGGGGGGATATATGCGCAGATCGGAAACTGATGAAACGAACGTATGTACAAATGGGAAAGGAAATAACAAAACAAATAAACCCAATATAGGAAGGTAAAATGGAATGTATGATAAATTATATTGAATGGGAATATGAAATGAGAAAATAATACGGTAATAAAAAGAGTAATAATGGAGAGAAACGAAGGACGGATGGTGGGGCGAACGAACAAACGAACAAATGGGTGCTAATGTTAGCATGAAACGCTAACATTTGATCTACATCAGGTATGGAATGCTAACATTTAATCTACATCAGGCGTTGGCAGCACTGGTTACTGTATTACTACAAGAAATAACCTTTGAAACGGCTCCTCCCAAATATATCCAGGTATGCTGATTTGTCTTTTCCTACGGTTATAATAAATACCAGAAAGAAATGTATAGAGAAGAAAAGGACTGAATTACGGTTATATATCGATTCCCCAGTATGTTTTCCCCACCCAAAACCCCGAGTTCCCACTGGGGGTCCCCCATTATCGGCGGATATAGATGTATATATATTTCTGTAACTATTCATTTGCGACGGGAACGAGTGTTATTTTCGAAGGGAGCGTAATTTTTCCTATAAGAAAAAGTAGTTGGAATACTAGGATACATTGAGATGTAATAATATACAATGAAACCGTTTAGGCAGCGAAAGAGTTTGAAACATCAAGCTCATTAAGGAGAGTGTGTAGGTGTCCTCCAACTTCAGAATCGAGAGAGACCGGAATAGAGGTGATGTATGAGTTAAATAATCACTCAAAGTGATTATTCTCACCAGTTTTTTTTTTTTTTTTTTTTTTTTTGCATAACAATTAGCGGTTGCAGGACGTTTCTACTGCAAATACCCCACGTTGTAATGCAGTAATTTAGATGAGATATTATAATAAGAGTTCAGAAGATATTCGTATGAATATAATTTAATATTTAATGGACATAACAGTAAACGAGGGAAATATATAGGCAGGTTACCCCTGGACCAGCTGGCTTAAAAAAAGAAAACGATACAACTTTTGATTTAGAGAAAACCTTATTTAAAGGTAACTATAACATATTTAACCTCCACCACAAAAAACTTTTTTTTTTTCTTACAATTTTTTTTTAGTAGAGTCATTTTATCAAATTTATGAGTTAATGCCTTTCGGAATATTATCTTACAAAACTTACGTAACTTTAACATACAATAATACTTTAGTAAGATTTACTTGAAAATAATAAAAATATCCCCATCAAATGAAAGTAGATGGTACTTTAAAATCTAGGATTTATAGCTTGGCTATTGACTCCATATATATAAAACAGCTATTTGTATTTCAATTGTAGTGGGATTTAAAATATCATTATTTTAGCGTAGGCCTACTATGCTATCATACTTTTTATCCCATTGACTTGGAAGTATTATGTTTGTTTAACTCTGTTTAAACATTTTTATTTTTATTGTAAATGAAGGGAGATGCTATGTAATTACCCTTCTAATAGTTTTAACTAGTTAAAAAAACAGTTGAACAATGTAACTATATCTTTTGTGATGTGTTTGTTGTCAAGTTCACACTCACGGTGAATTGGGGAGTTTTGAAATGAAGTCATTAAGTTTGGTTGAAGGTGCCTGATGCATTTTACTTGAACACCAAATGGAATTGGGAATACATAACATTGTACATTAAAAGCAACTGCTTAATGTCATGTTTGAATTAGTTTAAAGATCTAAAAGTTACGTACTTATTCAGGTGGAACGTTTAGGTGTAGGTCTACTGTATACTTCTGAAAATAGACTGCTATTTGAATATTGTTATCACTAGCTAAGCTGCAGCCATAGTTATATATTTCTTTTTTTTTAGTTTTTATAGTTTATATATGAAAGATCTATTTTAATGTTGTTACTGTTTGTTCTTAAAATATTTTACATTAATTGTTAGTTACTTCTCTCGTTATTTGTTTATTTTCTTGTTTCCTTTCCTCACTGAGCTATTTTTCCTTGTTGGAACCCTTCGGCTTATAGAATGCTGCTTTTCCAATTAGGGTTTTAGCATAATAATAATAATAATAATAATAATAATAATAATAATAATAATAATAATAATAATAATAATAATAATAATAATAGGTTAACACCAAGGATGCAGTAATAGTAATGAAGACAAGGTTGAATATGATAGACTTAATAATAAAAAAGGGGCATCCAAATGCATTGCAGACTTTCCTAACTTTGGTATTTTCTTGACATTCAAAATGATTTCCAAGAACAAATGACATTCATTGGAATAGAGAAGCTGACCTAAGAGCAGAGGTAAAGTACTGGAAATTAAACATACCCCCAAAAGACTCAAAATTTCAAACTCCTCACGAATATCAGTAGATAAATATCAGTATGATTAAAAATGTAAATAATTTAGGAAGATTGACGGCTCTACCTTGCATTGAACAAGAAAACACTATTTGTTGATGAATCCACTTACCGTTATACCAAAAATTGTGTGTGAACCATAGCAGACATCAGCATTGAACGATGGTTTGAAGGTACTGTTCTTTAAAGGTTGCTCGTGAATGGCAGAGGCAAGGGACAGTGGCAATGGCCTGGAGACTGACCTTATATACATATGTTCAGCGCCCAAGACCCCTCTCCACCCAAGTTAGGACAGGGGAGGGCCAGACAATGGCTGCTGATAACACAGCAGGTATACCTATATACTCCGCTCAAACCCCCTAGCCTTAGCTCACAAGGATGCTGAGATTTTAGAAACTACAAGAAACTATCGAGGTTGAGTGGGTCTCAAATCCCAGTCCAGCAGATTGTCAGGCAGGGTTGCTTTCAATAGGTAAGATAGAAGAAAATACCCAATGATGTGGAAAACTGCTTTTCTTTACTGTATGTAAGATGATGTAGTTTAAATCAAATAGCCTGGCTAACAAATACAAATACTTACACTACAAGAGGATGGTACTGTAACACCAGAACATTTTATGGTGTCTGTTTGCAACCTGCTCCAGGTTTCGTTTGCACAAGAATTGCCTACCATAAGGTAGTAGGTTAGCCAAGGCACCAGCCACCCATTGAGATACTACCATTACAAAGTTATTGGGCCCTTTGACTGGCTGGATAGTACTACACTGGATCCCTTTCTGGTTACTACTCATTTTCCATTGCCTACACATGCAGTGAATATTATGGCCTTCTCTTTATACATTCTCCTCTTCACTCATACACCTGAAAATAGCAAGATAACCAAAAATTCTTCTTCACATTTGTTGATGGTAAGTTGGCCAAGGCGCCAGCCACCCATTGAAAAACTACCGTTAGAGAGTTATTGAGTCCTTTGACTGGCCAGACAGTATTACATTGGATTCCCCTCTGGTTATGGCTCAATTTTCCTTTGCCTACACATACACCAAATATTGTGGACTATTCTTTACACATTCTCCTCTTTCCTCATACACCTGACAACACTGAGATTATCAAACAATTCTTCTTCACTTAAGGGGATAACTACTGCACTGCAATTGGTCAGTAGCTACTTACCACTTGGTAAGGGTAGAAGAGAGACTTTAGCTATGGTAAGCAGCTCTTCTAGGAGAATGATACTACAAAGTTAAACTATTGTTCTCTAGTCTTGGGTAGCGTTGTAGCCTCTGTACCGTGGTCTTCCACTGTCTTGGGTTAAAATTCTCTTGCTTCAATATGAGCAGATAATATTTAGTCAAACTTTTAAACTCACAACCAGTGTAATCTTATAGGCCCTACGTGCATCTTGGTTTTTTACTGTATTTTATATCCTATTTATATTACCTAGA
>NC_090742.1:109673954-109696454 GCF_036898095.1 Palaemon carinicauda
TAGTAATTCTCTCCTAAGAACCTCTAAAGATAGTAATTCTCTCCTATAACATCTAAAGATAGTAATTGTCTCCTATGAACCTCTAAAGATAGTAATTGTCTCCTATGAAACTCTAAAGATAGAAATTCTCTCCTATGAACCTCTAAAGATAGTAACTTTCTCCTATGAACCTCTAAAGATAGTAATTCTCTCCTATGAGCCTCTAAAAATAGTAATTCTCTCCTATGAACCTCTAAAGATATCAAGTCTCTCCTATGAACCTCTAAAGATAGTAATTCCCTCCTATGAACCTCTAAAGATAGTAACTCTCTCCTGTGAACCTCTAAATATAGTAACTCTCTCCTGTGAACCTCTAAAGATAGTAACTCTCTCCTGTGAACCTCTAAAGATAGTAATTCTCTCCAATGAACCTCTAAAGATAGTAATTCTTTCCAATGAACCTCTAAAGATAGTAAATCTCTCCTGTGAACCTCTAAAGATAGTAATTCTCTCCTATAACATCTAAAGATAGTAACTCTTTCCTATGAAACTCTAAAGATAGTAATTCTCTCCCATGAACCTCTAAAAATAGTAACTCTCTCCTGTGAACCTCTAAAGATAGTAAATATTTTTCCGAGTAGTAGAGTTGCGAGATATTTCCTCGAATAGTTCTTCGCAGGAGATGGTTCCGTCAGTACACCCTAAGCACGGAACTGTAGGCATTACATAGGGATCTTTGCACCATCCCCTCTCACATTTCAATTTAACCTCCCTTTCTACTTCCTTTCGAACACATTTCTGCCCAACCTCTGAACTTTTCCTTCATGATACAACTGTAAGATTTTAACCCTGTATAAAGCTGGAGACTGAATGCCCCTCTAGGTCATAGGGCTTAAATTCATAGATCCAGTGTTTGAAATTACTGTTTCAAACTTTTCATGACATCTGCAATTTCAGGGTGACGTTTTCTTAGCCTCTTCAGGAAAGCGCTGGCAGTCTTATCCGCATCTCTTCGATTCAAAGTTTCTAAAATCTTTTGTTGTCCTGAAAATAAAAACTCCATAATTGATGATATCGATTTCATAAAGATTTCTAAATATAAACAGTTCACACATACAGCTAATTTTTTTGCTGAACAGGCTCACATGAGCATCTCTTCATGATTTATATATGACTGATCTATTTTAACGTCGTTACCCTTCTTAAGATATTTTATATTCATTATTCATTACTTCTCGTGTAGTTTATTATTTCCTTATTCACTTTCCTAACTGAGTTAATTTCTCCTGTTGGAGCTCTTGGCCTTACAGCATCCAGCTATTCCAACAAATATTAATAATGAGAAATCATGACACGTTGTATTCCAGGGTGTATTTTTGCATGAATATTTTTTTCTAAACAATTATGTTCTTTATCACTAAATCTCACAATCTTGGTTTAAAACGTATTCATTCCCTAAAGAAGGTATCAATTTTTATTGTAGCAAAGCAAGCTTTATTTTTGACATTATTCAATTCCTGACCTTATCTTTAGATTGTTGTATTATTTAAAGTGTAGAGGGAACACTCACGTAAACTATTTTATCTGTTTACATATTTCCTCTTCTTAACTAGACTGCCCTTTGGCTTATAGCATCCTGCTTTTCTAACTTGGGTTGTAGCTTAGGTAGTGATAATAAAATATATAATAATAAAAACAATGAGAAATCATAGTTACCTTCGTTGACGGTGGGGAGGAACATTTTCAAGTACCTGTTGCGGGCATAGCATTGCCCCTGGGGAATGCTGGAGAACGGGATGACAGATTCCCCAAGACGAGTATCTGATCGGGTGAGGTTGCGATCCTTTAGAGTCAGAATCAGGGTTCCTTCATGTTCACTGTCACAGTTTTGGTCCAAGTTGCTGAAATGAAAAATAAAATTCTTTTTAGTTTTTCTTGGGAATTCCTATTGTATTTAAAGCGTTCTTATATTCAAAAACCTCTCAGAGAACAATCTCACAAATCCATAATGATTTCATAACTATGAAAGCTGTTTTGTTAACCAACGCTATGTTGATCGAAGAAAATATTCAAAGCTAATTACCGTGCATGGGTGCATATCATTCTCATATATCATAATTATAGAACCATTCATAAAACAAACAACAAATGCAACTTACAATTCAAATAACTTATCAAATGTTGCAGGATCCTCTTTTACCACTGGAGTCTTCTCGCTCGAACACTGATATTCGGAGGTAACGACCTCGACTTTAACGTAATATTCGAGAGGAGCTTTATGTGCTTCTTCTGGGGGAACTACAATGTCCTTGGCCATTATGACATCAACACTGAGTCTATTATCCTCTTCAAACCAAGTCTGAAAGGAAAAAGTACATTGTCTTATACTGTACAGTAGTATGAAAATAAAAAGTACATTGTCTTATTGCATAATGCATACGAGATTTAGTTCTGTAGGCCTGACGATCGTTACTATTAGGATTTGGGAGACAATGAGGACAAATTGGGTTGCCTGACATGTGCCCATGGATATTCCATAGTAACATTTTGGAAAGCGGTACCCTGTCTATTAAGAAAAATTATACTTATGTAAGGCTTAACTAGTAGTAGTGAAAACGAGGTTACTATTCTTTTTCATATCTTCTATGGAGTTTCTTGGGGTGTCTCTGAAGTTTTAGTATTATTCTTTATAGATATATCATCATCATCACCATTATCATAATATTTTTCTACGCCTATTGGAACAAAATGGGACTCTGTTAGATTTCACCAGTAGTCTCTATCTAGAGCTTTTAAATCAATACTTCTCCATTTATCATTCCCTACTTCACTCTTCATAGTCCTCAGCAATTTAGGCCTGAGTCATCCAACACTTCTAGACATATAGTAGGGATAAATCTCCCTTTTTATAGTTTAGTAGCGTCTTTTACTCCTTTCAACTATACAAATACCAGAATTTAAACCCATTCTCAGTTTCAAGAGCTCCCTGATTCTGACAATCAAATGATTAATTCCACTTTATTCTTACCCTTATAACAAGAGAAGCTGTTGACAAATCTGTTCCATCAGTTTGCTCTTCGAACTGTTTTTTGTAGTACAAGCTTATTAAGGATGACGAGCTCTTTTCCATGAGTGACAGGTCTTCCACCAGCGCCTTGTAGTCTGAAAGGAAAAGTAACCTCCACATTACTGGTGAGCAGAGCTGTTGGTCGAAATATGAATTGTGGAAGTTAGAAATAGATATTTCAATTGGCACAGCATAATTGTATCTTTTAGAAATGTGAGCAGGATATTGCAAGCAATAGTTCTTTACTAACTTGCAAAAATAATTATGAAAAAATTAGCATACCAATATATCAATGATGATATATTAGTTATTACTAAACATAATAAGAGATAACACATGTCACTGATAAATGTACTCTAGATACTAAACTAAGTGGTACTATGTTAATCCTAGAGTATTTACAGTCTGTTCAAGTAACAGATTTTGTCCAGTCCTTAAGATTCTAAGAACACATTTTCAGACAGACATTCAGTCCACTTTTCCTACCTTCAGTCTCTGCCGACTCAGCATCTAATGCTTCATCTGATTCAGGCGTCAAGTCCACATAGATCTTTCGTAGTGTTTTTAACAGGTTTCCATAAAATTCTGGTTCCATCTATGCAAATGAAAGCCGTCATTAATTTTAAATTCTTTATCTTTTATCACACCTTCTCTTATCAACTCAACTGGTTTAAAAGCAGAATAAAAGGGTTAAAATCTCTTTTAATATATTACAATACTCTGTTAAAATTAAAAGGCTAAGAATTTGGCATAGCATTTACAAAAATTTTCAAAATTATGATAATTGTTTTTGAGATTCACTCTATGTAACTTAGTTCCTATAGCAATATACAACATAACTTGAGCAGCAAAATTTGATAATGCACTATTTCATAACCTACTATGAAAAGAATTTAATACACCTTAACTTGCCATTATTCTTTACATCTCAAATAAGTAGACTCATGCCAAAATGCTTTAGAGGTTAATATTTGGGTTCTTGTAAAAGTAGTTGAGATCTATCAACATAGATTGTTAACACCAGGGGTAAAAACTTCAAATATCAAAAATTCTACTTTAGTTGATAAATATGCAATTACTTTTTATGTAAAATCTAGAATCCTTTCTAAACATTCAATCATCACCCCTTGATGTTTATGCAATTGTATGTGATATATGATAATTAAAATAGGAGTATTTATGGCAAGGTAACCAAATTTGTAACAACTGCATATACGAGAAAGGCATAAATATCTAGTAAGAGTCGGTTATATTATTTCATTAAAAAAATAACCTTGAACAACACTTACAATATTTTCTTTGTCGACAATTCCCTTCACGATCCCTATAATCTTAATCCAAAGGTTTTCCAGGATAATTTTGGCGTTCGATACATCTAAGAATTTACGGAGGGCATCAATGGTTGGATACAGGACTTCTGTCAGGAAAGCCAAGCTCTCGCCCTCTTGACACAGTTTCATGAGGGTCTTCTCCAAAAATTCTTCTCTCTAAAAAGAAACATGAATGACAACATTTAATTCGAAGGACTATAACATAACATCAATAGGTTCTAATTCTTAAATTTGTGAGAGGAAGTAGACTGCGATGGTACGGACATGTAAAGAGACGAAAAGGAAGACCATCCGATAAGGAAGAGGTTGGTTATGGGACTATCAAGTGGGAAAAGGTTAGGTTGACCAAAATTGCGATAAATTGACTGTGTGAAGAGATATGAGGGAGTTGGGATTGACCGAGGAAGATGTACTGGACCGAAATAAATACACGTGGAAGAATGTGTTGAAGAGCCATTACAGCGATCGCAAATAGGGACAAGCTTGTAGAGAAAGAAGGTGATAAAAATAGGTGGTAGGACAATTGCGTACTGGACATTTGTGTCCCGGACAGTTGTGCCCCGGGCAATTGCATCCCGGGACAATTGCGTCCCTGGACATATGCGTCCCGGATATTTGCGTACAAGTATGTGTGTTTTACTGACGCCCTAAAGAAAGAAGAAGCTGTGGCGGAGAAAAAGAAAGTAGATTACACTGGTTTACAAAGAAATTGAGGCAAGCACAAAAATACCCGTTTTTACCTAATTTGGGGGTGCTGAATTCAAATTTGAAATCTGTTTTTACTCACCACCTCTAGTTTTTTTAGATTTGCATAGTGTGCATTTTGTGCATATACAGTACATAAAGGTGTATATGCATTCAGGGTTAATTCTAATATTGTGAGACTTATGGCTTATTTTTTAGTTGTTATGCACTAAATGTAAGTGATTGCATTACATCATATATATAATTATATATCAAGACAGATTTTGGCAGTTAGGGCAGCAGGTCCCAATCCACACTCAGTAGTGCTCTGGCAGTCATTGGAAGAGGTTGTTTCGCAGGTGGAGCAGGAGGTTGGTGTCTCTCAACTATCGTGTTACACATCTTTTGGGTAGCTAAATATTAGTATTACATTTTCCAATGCACATTTTATTGCCTTGCATATGATTTAGTTTTACTTTGTTATATTTTCAGATTCTCCAATGGCTTAAAGCATGTCAAAACATCGAAGATGCCTCAACATGGCCAATTCTTTCTGCTACGTGTGTGGGGACTTCACAACAGTTGCACAGCGTCGAACTATCACTTCCCTCCTCAGAACCGCCTACTTTCACTATTTTGACTGTAAAATTGGAGATCAGGACAAGTCTTGGGCTCCACACATCTGTTGTAGACCCTGCTACAATGGACTAACTGCATGGTTTAATGGCAAGAAAGCGGCTTTCAACTTTGCAGTCCCGATGGTTTGGAGAGAGCCAGGAAGCCACGCAGATGATTATTATTTTTGTTTAACTAATATTACTGGTTTCAGTGCATCTTCTAGGAAAAAGATCAAATATCCCAACCTTCCATCTGCTATGAGACCCGTTCCCCATTCAGATGATCTTCCTGTAACCACACCTCCAGTAAATAAGGATCTTCTTTCCTCATCAGATGAAGAAATGCCTTCAAGGGAGGATTCTGCCGAGTCAATATCTTTGGAAGATATTGAGTCTACATATTCAGGAACAAGTGGCAACGAGCCACACTGGATCACGCAAGAAGACCTGAATGATCTTGCTCATGATTTGTATCTGTCAAAACAGCAGTCAGAGCTCTTGGCTTCTCGGCTTAAACAGTGGAACCTAGTCCAGGAAGATGTAAGGATCACCAGTTTCAGGAATCGGAACAAAGACCTTGCTTCCTTTTTCGACATGGAAAACAAGTTGTGCTACTGCACAAACATACCTGGCTTGTTCACGTCCCTTGGTTTGCAACATAATCCTTCAGACTGGCGTCTTTTCATAGACTCTTCCAAGCGAAGTCTCAAGGCTGTGCTTCTGCACAACGGGAATAAATATCCCAGCATTCCCATTGCACACTTTGTCCATCTAAAGGAGTCCTATGACAATATGGAGCTTCTTTTAGAAGCTATTAAGTACAGCGAGTAGCAATGGAGTCAGTGTGGGGACCTCAAGGTCATTGGTCGTCTTATGGGTATACAAGCGGGCTTCACAAAGTACTGTTGTTTTCTTTGTCTCTGGGATAGTCAAGCTGTATCCCAGCATTACAAGCTGAAAGACTGGGGGTCTAGAAGCATTTATGTTACTGGTGAACACAGCGTCAAGGGGAATCCTCTGGTGAACATGAATAATGTGCTTCTTCCTCCTCTTCACATCAAGCTTGGTTTGATGAAGAATTTCGTGAAGGCGTTGGACACAAAAATGGTGCTGCCTTCCAACACTTGTCTACTGTGTTCCCAGGTGTTAGTGCTGCTAAGCTCAAAGAGGTCATCTTTGTCGGACCTCAGATCTGAGAAGTGCTGAAGGATACTGATTTTGAGGAGCTTCTTAACTTAAAGGAACTGAGAGCATGGGAAGCATTCAAGTCAGTCTGTAGTGGCTTCCTTGGTAACACACGTGTACCAGATTACCAAGCCTGTATTGAAAAGTTGCTAAAGTCTTACGAGGATATGGGGTGCCAAATGTCACTCAAAATTAATTTTCTCCATCCACACCTCAACTTCTTCCCGCCAAACCTTGGAGCAGTGAGTGATGAGCATGGAGAAAGATTCCACCAAGACATTACGAAGATGGAGAGCAACTATCAAGGCAAATGGAACCCCGGCATGAGGGGAGACTTCTGCTGGATGCTCTTGCGTGACATCCCGGAGGCAAAATACACCAGATCTTCTAATAAAATACACTTTTGACTGACTGTGGTACTATGAATTTTGTAATTGTGTCATCCAAGTATATTGATTCAATCAGTGTTCTTTATCTATCCTGTTTTATCGGTTATAAGCTGCTGCAACTCCTGAAATGTGCATATATATTCTCTGTTTATACTAAAATGAAACTATTTAAAAGCCATAAAACTAGAGGTGATAGAGCAAAACAAATTATTTATAAATTTGAATTCAGCCCACCCAAATTAGCAAAAATCACCTATCCCCATTCTTGCCTCAGACCATTCTTTTTTTTTTTTTTGTAAACCAGTGTTATCAAAGGAGAGTTCCCATTTTCTAGAGAAATACATTGGTCAGTATTCGCCTTTAGTCACTGATTGATCAGTACAATTCCGAAAACAAATTGTCTTTCTTACGAGGAGTTGCTCATAACATGCATACCTTTTAGGTATGAGCTTACAAGTAGCTATCCTAATTCATTATTAGAAAATATGACCTAATCTTTTAAGACTTTTAGAATATTTATATTGTATACATATGTATAAAAAATTTCAATATAAAGTTTTTCAAGATAATTAAACATACCAATGAAATATTGATGTCTATATATATGTCCTTTCGTGTCCAGTATGGCTAAAGGTATAATTATTGTTAAAGTATGAAGTAAGAATCTAAATTATTTAATGCCATTAAAACAAGCATATTCAAGGTGGATAAAGGTATAAATAAAATTACTCTGTAAAAGTATAGAGTAAAGGTAAAGATGAAAAGCTTTATAGAATCAGTAAAACACACATACAGGTACGCAAATTGTCCCGGACACAAATGTCCAGTATGCAAATGTCCTAGAACCATAAAAATAGTTGCTATTCTATGGAGCGTTAACGGGATTTCATTTATGAAATTTGGACCAAAAGGAACATGAACTGTTTCGGGAAGGCCACTCAGCACCAAGGTGCAACTGCTTGCTCTGAAAAAGTCAGAGTTAGAAAATGTTGGACAACAAGATAAAGGTATGGGCCTGGAAACGGAGGTACAGCACAGAGCTATAACGTGAATGCAACTTAAAGGTTTAAAGGCCACTTATGAATGGCAGAGACATGTGGCGGTGACAATAAATTTGATTTGAGACTGATATTATATACATATGATCAGCCTCCAACCCCCCTTTCCACCCAATCTAGGACCAGGCAGGCCCAGGCAAACACTAAAGAAACTATCGAGTTTGAGCGGATCTTGAACCTGAGCCAGGCAGAACGCTAGGCAGAGACGTTTCCACTAGGCTACCACAAAGAACCGAAAAAAATACAGAAACCTTTAGTAATGTCCTCAGTACACTGTGTGAAATGCACTGATGCCTACCCCCTCCTGCCATGGGGTTCCGGTACCGGTGGATGAAAATAAAATTTTTTTTTAAAACAAATGATAAAATTTGATCTTCAGTGAGAGAAATGATAATACAGATGAGAGTTACAAGGAATGTCATACCAAGTGAATTGATAACCAGTGTCTCTGGGTTAAGCCATTGAACAAAGAATGGTCACAGTGCAAAAGTGGAGGTAATCCATGACTTAGTAACCAGAAATGGAAGTTTCATTCATATTGGCTGTACATCTTTCATGGGTAGGAGAAATAACTAATCGTGTGACGTCATGGAAATTGATAATGCATTATTTTTCAATGCAAAGAATATTACTAAAATGTAACACCAATAAAAAGAAAAATAACATAAAGTAGGTGTGCTACAGAAATCTAACAAAACCTTTGTCATCAAGATGAATTAAAAGTACAGGCCATGATGGAAAGAAGTAAGTATGTCCTTTTGGAAAAACAAGTAAATAAAAAAGGAGGTAAATAAAAGTAACTACAGAGTAAACTTTCGAAAGCATGTTAAAGCTTAAAGTGCAGAGAAATAAAATATATTTAATTGTGGATAAACATAGGAAAATTATATGAAAGAGATAAATCCTACTCTGTATATTGGTAGACACTATCAAAAACTGTGTGCGGAGGAGAAACCGAAAAAAAAAGCCATGAGAGAAAACACATCAATTCGTGTCATGTTGAGTAATATGTTACATATGTAAATGTGAATATGTAATGATAGACTGATATAACTTTATTTATGTCAAAATAAAAAAGAATTGGTAAAACAATTGGGATAATGAATACCAGCATGATAAAATACATGAGTAGGCGTATCAATTACGAAGATAATGAATGGCAAAATATATTTTTGGGGTTAGGTTGTTGTCTGGTCCCCAAGGACTATCCTATTAGAGCTGGAATAGGGAATCCTAGATATTTTAACAGGAAGGTCCTTGGGGACCACACAGTACCTCGTAAAAAATTGGTCTTCCCTTCGTCACAAAACTGTTTTGTGAAGAAGAGTAACCGAAAGTGTTCCAATTTAAAAGAGCATTGTTAACACATACAAACAGCTCAACGAATCTTATACATTTCGATGTAAGAAATAGATTGGACAATATAGAATATCATAATCTATATGTACGAAACAACAAAAGATGTGGTATTGCATTAGCAAGGTGAGTAAGCCTACTCACCGCGTTCACAAACTTCCAAGTGAAATTTTGCATTATGTTCTGGATATTGAGCGTCGACATGTTCACCATAACTTCAATCTCCTTTTTGTATTTCTCTTTTGTTTGGGAATGCAGGAACCTGAAGCCTAGGATGTTATGGTAGTCCTTCATGTCATTCATTATGGTGACCATGTTGGTGATGACGACACAGATCTGTTAAAGTATTTGGAGAAAGAAACAGGAGGAAACATAATGAGGGCAACAATAATGATGGTACTTATAAAAACAGAAATGTATATAGCATAGGAATTTATGCGTAGAACTATATTTCACAAAATGGGATATATAGATATAGATAGGTAGATACATAGATAGATAGATAGATAGATCGATATACTGCATATATACATATAAACATATATATATATATATATGTATATATATATATATATATATATATATATATATATATATATATATATATATATACAGTATATATATGTATATATGTAAACATGAATAGATTATATATATATATATATATATATATATATATATATATATATATATATATATAACGGATTTTGAGCGAAGCGAAAAATCTATTTTTGGGTGAGATAGCCATGGCGTCCTGATGGAAGGTTCCTGTTTGGTAGCTTCCTTGGGTATAAGACTACTAAGATATTCCCAGAGAATTTAACCACAGGTTATCACAGAATTCTAACTTCTGGAGCGAGTATCTCAAAGGTTTCCCTTTAAGACATCGTAATACAACAGGGGACACGCATGTCTGAACGTGCCACATAGCTATCTCCACCCCGAACAGAGTTAATGCTTCGGTGTGTAAGGGCTGAGAATAGCTGGGAGCCGTTCCACAGCTAATCTCACTCGTGGCTACTACTGATACTCGAGACGTAAACAAACGGACGCCATTGCTCTAATGACGTCACGCCCGTCTTTATCCTGACGCCAGTTGCTGCCCATCACCATGATACAATTGTGTAGGGTGGGAACAAAACTGGACGAAGTAGTAGGGAGGGTCCATCAGGACGCCATGGCTATCTCACCCAAAAATAGATTTTTCGCTTCGCTCAAAATCCGTTTTTTGGGCTCAAGCCATGGCGTCCTGATGGAAGAGTACCAGAGAATCAATGTATCGTGGTAGATTTTCCCCCAGTGTTAAGTGCCTAGGCATTGACAAAACAGCAAAGTAATCTTAGGTAAAGAACCATAGGAACGAAGTATCCTGCCCCCCATTGGTAGGAAGTTCCCATGGGCTATGCCGACGTCAAAGTGGTATTGAAGGGCTATTCATCCTGACAGAAGAACTTTTAAGAACTTAGAGATGAAGCAGAATGTTTGATATTTGTATAGGAACATTCTGAATTAGGCCAGTGGTGGTTGGGCACTGTGTATAGAGTTCATCTCTTGGTTATCAGAAGTAAGTATTCGTGTAGGAACCTTACTGAGACAGGGTGAATATAATTTAGGATTAGACATCTTAAATTCTTCATGACCATAAGAGAGGAGGAATAAATAAAACTATGACAGTATGTATTTCATAGTAGGTAGGAGCTGAAAGAGACGCATAAGTAATAAAATAGAAATTTTATTTCACAATGCAGAAATTAAATAATTTACAGCAAAAGTAAAGTTCATTTACAGTAATAATAATGTACATAGAAATAAAGGCTTGCTCTTGAATCTGAAAAGGAATTTCAGGATTAGTAGGTACTCGTTCTCGAGGAACGCAAGTCTTTAAACAACACATCATGCTCAAGGCATGCGGCACTTGTGTGACACTATGACATTTCACCTGGGATAAGAACAGTTATAAAAGCACTAAGTGTTTTTAGACATCACTATGAATCGCTCGAGGGTCAACATAGGCACCCGAAGAGTTAGAGTCCCAAGTAACTCACTGTTCTACGCAGAGTTAGGTGCAGGTTTCATAACACTACCTGCGGCTACCACAAAATGTTTGACTTCGTGCACTTGTTTCGCATAATGTTTAAAGAAAACACGCGAGGACTTCCAGCCCGTAAAGTTTTTAAGGCTTTCAAAGTCCATGCTCTGAAAGAAGTTCAGAGAAGATGCCACTTTTCTAGGATCATGACCAGCGGGTGTACTGTTCGGATCCGCTCTGCGAATGAAGTAGGTGATTTTCGCTCTTAATTGTTTCAGTGACAGGTCGCTGCCCGATGTTTCTCCTTTGAAGAGTTGGCCTCCACCAAAGTTCGAAGTTCTGCGAAGATAGACCTTGAGACTCTCTACTGGACATAGAGAGACATCCTCCTTCAGGGGGCATATTCTCCAAGGGCCCCATCTTTTGGTGGGTAATTCGTTTTTAGCGAGAAACGTCGGATCAGGGGAGAGGGTCACTTCTCCTGAATCGGCAAACAGGATGTGTCCCTCTTCTCTCGATAATGCCACTATTTCGCTGACTCGAGCTCCCGAAGCGAGAGCAAATAAAAATATAACTTTCTGAGTCAGATCCTTGAGGGGGCATGAATCGTTGTCCAAGTTGGAGGCGAAATGGAGTACCTTGTCTAGTGACCAGGAGATCGGTTTCGGAGGGGGTGCTGGGCGTAGGCGAGCACATGCTTTTGGTAATTTGTTAAAGATGTCGTTGGACAGATCAATTTGGAAAGCATATAGAATTGGTCTAGTCAAGGCCGATTTGCAGGTTGAAATCGTATTGGCTGCTAATCCTTGTCCATGAAGGTGAATGAAGAAGGACATACAGAAATCAATGGTGATTTCTTTAGGATTTTTTGCCTTGACAAAGGAGACCCATTTCCTCCAGGATGATTCATATTGCCGTCTCGTGGATTCGGTCTTGTATTCCTCTAGGAAGTCTAGACTTTTCTTCGAGATCCCAAACCTCTTCTTTGCGGCAAGGGAGAGAAAATCATGAGATGAAGGTCCTTGATTTTCGATGATGAAGCGAAGACAGTCGACTTCTGTACTTGTTGAGAGAGAACTGGGCCCGGGAGAGGGATCAGCTTGGGCTGCAGCTCCAGGACCAGGGGGTACCAGTTGCTCCGGGGCCACTTGGGAGCCACTAGGGCCGCTGTCCCTTTGAAGGTTCTCAGTTTGGAGAGGACTTTCAACAGAAGGTTGGTGGGAGGGAACAGGTATATCTTGGACCATCTGTTCCAGTCCAGTGACATGGCATCCACCGCTTCTGCTTTGGGGTCCTCGTACGGGGCTACGTACAGAGGAAGTTGATTGTTGTCGCTCGTTGCAAAGAGATCTATCTGAAGTTCTGGGACTTGGTGAGAGATGAAGGAGAACGATCTTGCGTCTAGAGACCATTCCGACTCTATCGGGTTTGTCCGAGATAGAGCATCCGCTGTCACATTGCGGAATCCTTGTAGGTGAACTGCAGACAGGTGCCACTTCTTCTTCTCCGCCAGACGGAAGATTGGGAGAAGCACCTGATTTATCTGGGGCGATCTTGAGCCTTGGCGATTGAGACAACGAACTACCACCGAGTTGTCTAGGGTTAGACGGATGTGGATCGAGGGCGGCGGGGATAACTTCTTCAGAGTTAGAAGGACCGCCATGGCCTCCAAGATGTTTATGTGGAACGTCTTGAATAGTGGAGACCAGGTCCCTTGAGCCTGTTTCAGGTGGGAGTGACCTCCCCAGCCTTCCAGTGAGGCATCCGTGTGGATGTTGAGTGATGGAGGAGGGTGTTGGAGAGGAATGGACCTTTTCAGGGCCTTTGCTTCCGACCACGGCTTTAGGAGGCGTCGAAATCTGTTTGGAAGCCGTCTCTTGAGGTCTCTTCGAGCGATGGATGCCGAGCGTCTCCAGACTCCCGCGGCATCCTTTAGCTGTGCACGAAGCACTGGGTTTGTCACTGAGGCGAATTGTAGAGAGCCTAGAACTCGTTCCTGCTATCGTCTTGAAATGCGTTTGGATTTCAGTAGTCGCTTGACAGACCCTGCTATTTCCTTCCTTTTCTTCTGGGGGATGGAAAGGCGGTGTGACTGAAGATTCCAGTGGATTCCCAACCACTGAAACTTCTGAGCTGGAGAGAGGCGAGATTTCTTCTCGTTGATCTTGAATCCCAGGTGTTCTAGGTACTGGGTAACTTCGTTGCAAGACTTTGCACACTCTTCGGGCGATGGAGCCCATACTAGCCAGTCGTCGAGGTAGGCCATCACCTGGACGTTTCTTAGGCGGAGCTGTTGTACTATGGCATCCGCCAGTTTTGTGAAGATCCGAGGGGCCACATTGAGGCCGAATGGCATGGCCCGGAAGGCGTAGCTTTTCCTTTGGAGTCGAAATCCTAGGTAGGAGGAAGCGTGATGGTTCATTGGAATGTGCCAATAGGCATCCGCCAGGTCTATAGAGACCGTGTAGGAACCTTGAGGCAGAAGGGTCCTTATTTGTTGAAGCGTCAGCATCTTGAATTTGTTGTTCTCTATGAACTTGTTGAGGGGGGATAAGTCCAGAATGACTCTGAGTTTGTCTGAGTCCTTCTTGGGAACGCAAAACAGTCTCCCTTGGAACCTGGTGGACTTTACCTTCCTTATCACCTTCTTGTCCAAGAGGTCTAGAACATATTCTTCCAGAAGGGGGGTCGATTGCTGGAAGAACCGCTGGAAGATTGGGGGTGGTTGCGTCCAACTCCAGCCTAGACCGTTCTTGATGATGCTGTGTGCCCAGGGATCGAAGGTCCAACGATCCTGGAATTGGCGGAGTCTTCCTCCCACCGGAAGCACTTCATTGCTTCTGGTGTCCCGAGGACTTGTTGCCTCGGCCGCTAGCTCCCTTTCCTCCTCTACCTCTGGAGGGACGACGAGATGCGTCTCTGCTTGCACCCCTGAACGAGCCTCTACCTTTGGCATGAAAGGTAGTGGATGGTTGCTCAAAGGCAGGGGTGAAGACCGGTGACTGTGACAACACCGGTTGGGGGACCAATTGAAAGGTCTGTTGTGGTTGGGCAACCACTTGGGAGGTAGCGGGTCCCGGAAACTGACGTCGTTGCTGACGTTGCTGGGGTTTTGGTTTTTGAGGTTTTCTCTTAGGCTGAGGTCCTTCGTCCTGAGAGGGTTTCCTTTTTCTGGACATGCCCCACTTGTGGAGAAGGTTCCTATTCTCCGTGGCGGCTCTGTCAGTTATTTCCTTGACCAGGTCAGAAGGAAACAGGTGCTTTCCCCAGATGTTGGAGGAAATCAGCCTCCGGGGTTCGTGTTTCACGGTGGCACCGGTAAACACGAATTCACGACAGGCTCTACGAGCCTTTATGAAGTGGTACAAGTCCTTCATTACTGTCAGTAAGTGGGATTTGGCTAGTACCATGTAGTGATCTGGTACTCTTGTGTCACAGGCCATCACATCCAGTTGGACTTGATGAGAAAGAGATGCCGCAAGCCTCTCCTTCGTGTCTTGTTCCCGGCGAAGGAGATGATCGTTGAGCTTAGGGAGGTCTTCATTAAACTGACGTCCGGCGACGTCAGGATCGAGCCTTCCCACGACGAAAGTATGCTGAACATCTTTCCAGTGTCGAGCGTCAGGGGGGGTCACGATGGAGAAGGGTCTGCACTCCTCCAGTGCAGGGCAGGGTTTCCCTTCTTCCGCCGCTTTAAGGCATGCAGCTAAGGCCTTTTCCAAGAAAGGAAGAACCGCATTGTCAGGTGCAACGTACGTAGGATGCTTCTTGCTCAAAGCCGGAAGCTTAGAGCAGGTAAAGCCCCTACTCTTAAATGCGGAGGCTAGCATAGCCTGGGCCTTTGCGAGATCGAACACTATCTCTTCTTTAGGTTCGGTCTCTTCCTTCGAGGCAGGTTCGGAACGAAGCCGGACGTAACAGTCCGGGTAGGCCTCGAAGCTTGGGAAGAACTCCACATCTTCCAACGGGACCGTGCCGATCTTGTCACTAACAAAGATTCTGCCGGTCGCAATAACCATATGCTCTGCATACCTCCACGGGTTGGCATGAGAGCAAGCTGGGAGATCCTTGACCGAAATCTTCTTCGGTTCTCTGGATCCAATCATCGACCTGATGGACTCCTGGTTCTCCTTCAGCCTGTCGTCCATGACGGCTCTAATCAGCTGGATCAGTTCTTGGGTAGAAGAGGAAGGATCCGGAGTTGAGGAGGTAGACGGAACAGACATTTCCGTCGGTGTAGGAGTAGGAGGAGGGATGGACGAGGGAGCAGCTCCAAGCTCCGACTCGGTGTACTCCACCTTGTCTTCGTCCTCTTCGGCTCCTTGAGCCATAAGCGTCTTCTCCGTGTCTTCCGAGACGTCTGAGATCTGTTCATCATCCTCGGAATCTAAACGACACTCGTGCATGGACTGAGCCATGACCACATCAGGTTCCACCGTAATTTGGACAGTGGGGATCGTATCTTTTGGTACCACTGAGTCAGAGGAGGCCTTAGGGAACAACAGGGACCTCAGTTCTTCGGTGGCCAGGTACGGTCCAGTAGCATTTTTCTGAAAGCCACGCACCCACTTGCGCAGCTTTTCACGAGAAATGTCTCTAACCTCCGCTGAGGGAGGGTTATGGAAGGCCTCAACTAGGTGGGCCTGGCAGACCGTACAATCCAGTGGATTCCAAAACTTCAAGTCCCCTTTCTTGTCTGCACAAGGGGCGTGAGTCCTGCAAGCCGTATGCCCGTAAAACTGCGGGCGTTTCACAGCGCAGAAGGCGAAGTCACACTTCATCTGCTCCTCCTGTGGAAGAAAGAGAAAATGAGTATGGGGGAGTCATAAGAATGGCTCTTAAACTAAGTTAATATTAATCATTAATTTTAACTTAAAGAAGGTGTGATGCATAGAGAATGAAAACAGTAAAGGAGAACATGCTCCATGCATCCAGCCCGGCTGGTTACCACAAGCTTGGTCCCTGGATAATCCAAATGACCGAGATCATTGGATATAGTTTCCTAGAATTCCTAGTATTTTTGGAACTCCATGGAAAACCAAGGACAAGATTGGGATCGAATTCATTCGGTTCCCAGTTAAGAGCCAGAAGGCCTCATTAAAGGGTAACTGCTTCCGGCAACCAGCCGCGCTAAGATGCACATAGCCTGCTGGAAATAGAAGAATGCAAAGAGACAGCATGATCACTAATAGAGCAGTACTAGGTACTGATCTTAATAGCGGAAGCAGCTTATCTGTTTGCGATATAGGGCTATCCTAGTCTTATGATAGCTACAGTAAGGGGGTGCAAGTATTCTTGACGCCTCCGGGGCATCCGGCAAGCCGCCGGCATGCCGGAGCTCGCTCCAGCATAGATTCTGGCATTAGAACAGACGATTTTCAAAAGTCAGTAAAATACCAGGATGGCGGCCGCCGGCACAACGGCGGCATGCCGGCAGGAAGCGGCGGCTCCGGCAGTCGGAGGATGCCAGGTTGGTGACTGGGATAAGGATGGTAAAGGCAGTATCGGGTTGCCGGCAGTATATGCCGGCACTCCGGTGATCGACCGGCAAGCGGACGATTAGATAGGAGTAGGAGAGCCGCCGGTGGTAGCCGGCGGCAGCCGGCAGTCCCTCGGTACACGGGGGGCTGGCGGCAAGGGTAGGGAAGTCACCAAGTAGGAGGCAGGTATTGCCGACAGTAGAGGCGGCAAGAGACCGGCACCCAGATAGAAAGAGAGACAGGGGGAGGGGGGAAGGGATGCAGGAAGTACCGTCAGGGTTCCAGACATCCCTCCCCCTCCCTGAGGGGGTGTACCCATGATAGAGGCAGGCTCTAACATCCATGAGCAGGGGTCACTAGGGACCGGGAGCTAGGTAGCCCAAGGGAGGGCTAGGGAACACCCAAGAGGGGGGGGGGAGACTCCCATATGCAGAACTATACTAGTAACTAACCTTATAGGACACTATGAGGGTATATGTACCAGAGTGGACTGCACAAGGAAGCTCGGGTAGCCCTACTCTTCCACCCTAAGGAGGAGTTGTAGGACAGGGGACAGATGAGTATAAACTAACCTAAGCATAGGCTAGGCTATACAAGAGATAGGTGGGGAGGGAGAAGAGAGAAGTCTTCCCAGGAAGGGTTTCTGTACCAGAGCGGCCACTAAGGGAAGGGAGGACACTCCCTAACCTAAGATCAGGCTGATCGGCTAAAACGGTGCAAGAGTACCGTTTCAGCATGGAACAGAGAAACCTTCCTAACCCGACCTAGAACAGGGCTAAAAGTCCTGAACTAGGCAAGGAAGAAGACATATCGCTATCGCAGGAAAGTCATAGACTATCCTAGCCATAGAGGTAGGCTAGCCTAACCTCACTCTCAGACGCAGCCCTAAAGGGGGTTCATTCCTTTAGGGAGGACAGAGAGGCGATATATACTCTATTAGACAATTAATCCCTTAACTCAGAAAAGGGATCAAGGCTAAATAGAGGGAATGCCAAGGCAGGGGATGAAGGAAGCATATAGGGGTCCTAATATTAGGTTAGGCTAGAAAGAATCACTGACTAGCCTATCCCCTATATGGTCCCTGAAGGCGAAAACATTTGCATCACTGTCAAAAGTATTGTAAAATAATAATGCCACTATCTTCATAACTTAGTCTAGGATCACTAATAAATCATGCATGAACACTTGTATGTAGGCTCCTGGCCTGGGGGCTATAGTAGCCGACTGGTATGAGGTCAATCGATGACCGATAAAAAGCGTCTAAACACGATATAAAAGTTCCTAGCTATGAAGACTAAATAAACTAATGTATTCGATTAGTATATAATGCCGGAAGCGTTGTTGTGGCTAGCTAAATAAGACATGCAAAACAACAACGACGCCATAAAATGGCGGGTCCGGTAGAGGCACAGCTCTGCCACAAAACATCAATTATTTCGCAAAATAATATTTACTTTACGGCCAGAGCTTAATTAAACAATACTGGAACCTTGTACTCAACTTTCCAGAAGAAGGCGAGGCTGAAGGTAGCGACATAGCGAAGATGCAAAGCGATAAAGATAACACAAGGGAAAATCCGTCTAAGTAGGGCAGCTACTAAACAAAGGATGAAGACGGGCGTGACGTCATTAGAGCAATGGCGTCCGTTTGTTTACGTCTCGAGTATCAGTAGTAGCCACGAGTGAGATTAGCTGTGGAACGGCTCCCAGCTATTCTCAGCCCTTACACACCGAAGCATTAACTCTGTTCGGGGTGGAGATAGCTATGTGGCACGTTCAGACATGCGTGTCCCCTGTTGTATTACGATGTCTTAAAGGGAAACCTTTGAGATACTCGCTCCAGAAGTTAGAATTCTGTGATAACCTGTGGTTAAATTCTCTGGGAATATCTTAGTAGTCTTATACCCAAGGAAGCTACCAAACAGGAACCTTCCATCAGGACGCCATGGCTTGAGCCCAAAAATATATATATACATATATATATATGTATATGTATATATATATATATATATATATATATATATATATATATATATATATATATATATATATACGAGAGAGAGAGAGAGAGAGAGAGAGAGAGAGAGAGAGAGAGAGAGAGAGAGAGAGAGAGAGAGAGAGAGAGAACTATATACCTTGACATTGGCAATCTCCTTAGCTTCAGTGCCACTCTCCTGAAGTATGAAGTCGATCTTCTTCGAGAGCCCCTGGCAGTAGGAAATACTCAGCAGCAAAAGACTTCTCAAGATTTTCAACAGAAACACAGCACGATCTTCCTGATCAGGCCATACCATTTCGAACCACCAGATTTTAAACTGAATCAAATAATTAGAGAGCATAAACAGACACATATAAAGGTATATATATATATATATATATATATATATATATATATATATATATATATATATATATATATATATATATATATATATATATATAGTGTATGCCTGAGCATTTGCGTTGTGTACAGCATATATAATTTTCTTTTTCTGAAGCAATTCACGATTTAATTTATTTTTCGTTCAAGAGCCATCTTTAAACTGGCACTGTCATGAATAGAGTTACCCATGAAAGGGCAAGAAATTACTTCTTCAATGGTCAAATCAAGGGAAGTATATAGGCAAGAGCAACTTACCCTGTGCGGAATGGCCCTAACTTCCTTCAGGGACTCGCTGAAATGGACGCTGGGGCTCACGGGCTCTAGAATGTCCTTATGAATGGCCTGCTCTATGCACTTCCCTTCTCGGTCTTGTGTCAGAGACAGCTGGTTCTCTATTCCATCTTCGAAGAACGAACTGAACATCTGAATTCCAGTATCTTCAACTATTGCTGACGATAAGTGTGGACATCGTAGGCTACAGATATAATTAGGAAATATTAATGAGTCAGAATATGGACATGATACACTGATCTCATTGTAGTTTCTACAGTGGAATCAGAATTTACGACAAACATATGTGCTGTACACTGATTTTCTTGCAGTGCTATAACGAAAATAGTAAGGGTCAATCTGTGATATTGTACAAGAAATAAGAAATTATTTTGGCATAAGTTAGAAAAAAATACTATGATGAAGACACCAAAACTCAAACACTTCTATATGATCTCTCAAATTACCTAGATTCATTATTACCTATTCTTCGGATTAAGGGAGTTCAATGCTATTTACTTACAGCCAGATGCGAGCAATGTTTTTATAGATCTTCATTAAAGTAGAACCAATCAGGAAATCGAACATTATTCCATCCTCACCTGCAAAAGGCACAGAAAAAACTGAAATGGCTAAAGACAAAAAGCAGATAGGAACAAAGAATGTGATTTCATTTCTCCTAGACACTTTTATATTATTCAATTAATTAACGTTGTGCAAGGTAATATAAATGATCGACAAGTCGTATATATGTTTTATCAGAACTAAATGGTTAAATGAATATCTCAAGTCATAATCTTACCGATCTCCTCCTCTGACTTCGGTATAGACTGACAAACTTCTGTAATTATCGGCTCAACGGCTTCCAACATTTCTTTCACAATGACTGGATAAGAGGCCTTCAAGCAGCAAATGTCAAATTCTCTGCAACAGAAGCACAAATGATTACAGTATTAGAAGAGGGAATAAAATATAAGTAATATGAATAAAGTAAATAATCACTAAACTCAAATGGCCAAAAACTTTGGTATGGATGAAAAGAAATAATAAACAAATGATGGCATACAAGTTTCTCAAACAGGATTCACACTTAGAAAACGAGGAAAGAAAAACTAGCACACATTTTGTAATTCACTTAATGAAAAAAATCGTTCACAATGTATTTTTTTTTTTTTTATGAAACGAGAGCAAAAAGAAGGAAAACTGCTCTACAGATTGTAACCATAAGAAAACAATGTAAAAACTTATAAAAAGGCGAGCATAAAAAAGAAAAAAGCTGAAAAATAAGAATAATGGGAAAAAAGCAAAAAAAAAAAAAAAAGAAAAAATGAGAAAAGAAAAATGGCGAAAAGAGAAAATGTGAAAAGATAAAAGGGTGAAAAACAAAAAAGTGAAAAAAGGATGAAAAAGAAAAAAAAAAAGAACGGGCAAAAAAAAAATAAAAAAGAAACTTACTCAATAAAAATGTTGTCGTAAAATTCATTCAAGTTTTGCAATACATTAAAAACTTCCTCAGTAAGCACAAGCGTCGACTGCAGCTGCTCACTTTTGCTTTCCGAATGCTGAGTCAACTTATCCTGTATCTTGTTCCACCTGCAAAAAATGGATGGCCATTATAATGGAATGTGTCTGAAAGAAAATTGCTAGTTAAAGGCAACACTCCTGGACGTGTTTAGTTGGTAATTAAACGAATGACTTACTCGATTTTATGGTGGAGGGTTTTTTGAAAGAAACCTTTCCGTATGAAAAACTTCAATACGAATTTATCACATAAGATTACAAAAGGGGTTTGTCCCATTATTATGTTCCTCTTTACGTGATATATGAACTTTGTCTTCTTTAAGAAACTAAAGCAAGGATTCTAAGAAATGTTTGCACTAAATTTTCCTTAAAAAATTGAGAAAAACTAAATAATTATATCATAATTTGCAAATGGATTGGAAAAATCTAGTGTGTAACCAGAGCCAGGGAACTTACCACTGTTTGGAGAAGCCTTGCAGAGCCGCCTTGATCACACTCTTCAGGCTAAAGTTCTTATCTTCCGAGAGTAAGCCTCTGATCTTTGGATGAGTCTGTATGCTTTTCATTGTCCTATGAGAAGAATAAAAGCTATTTACAACGAAGTGTTGAAGGTATTTACATATAACAAAAGAAACCAAAGTTAATTTTCTGTTTTCGGTATTTCCCTGTCAATTTTGCTAAGGCAATTCCCATCCCCCAAAAATAACATGAATAAATGTACTAGACACAATTAGCTGACCCTGTTTTGCAAAATCAGTAAGGGAATACGTAGATGTATCATGGATACCAAAAACAACAGCAGTATATCTATTATGATAAGGAAAAATATCCCAGTTAAATATAGCCTTGAGAAAAAAAAAATCCTGGACATTAGCTTAAAGTGTAGAACAAAAAAAATATTTTGATAAATCATATATAAAATCTTATCTATAACCACAGAATGTATACAAGTTTTGCAAAAAAAAAAAAAAAAAAAAAAAAGAACTAAATTTGTACGGTAAACTTACTGTAACATGAAAGACAACTGCAATTTTGACTGGTGCGGGTGACCTGCAGGGAAGCAATCCTCCAGATATTTGAGACACGCGATGCATCTGTCAATAACATCAGAAACTGATTGACTTAATCGCTGCTGCTCTCCCTCCGAATACG
>NC_090742.1:109701454-109703954 GCF_036898095.1 Palaemon carinicauda
AAACACGTGCACGTCTTTCAATCTTCCAAACATTCTTTTAGTTATCAACACATAATCCATTAATGCCCTTTCTACTACTCTTCCATTTGCCACTCTTATCCATGTATACTTATTTTTATCTTTCTTTATAAAAAAGCTAGCACTTATTACCATCTCTTGTTCAACACACATATCTACCAGTCTCTCACCACTCTCATTTTCACTTGGTACGCCATACTTCCCAATGACACCTTCTACCTCTCCAGCGCCCACTCTAGCATTTAAGTCACCCATGACAACTACATAATTCCTTCTACCCAGTCCTTCTACACACCTAGTTAATTCATTCCAGAACTCATTCCGCTCTTCTTCACTTTTCTCACTACCTGGCCCATACGCACTGACAAACGCCCAACATTCCCTACCCAACCTAACCCTTACCCACATTAACCTAGATGATATCTCCTTCCATTCCACTACTTTACCTGTCATCCATTCACTCAGCAATAACGCCACACCCTCTCTCGCTCTTCCCCTTTCAATCCCAGACACTCTACCAGACATTTCATCAAACATCACTTCACCCTTTCCTTTCATCTTTGTCTCACACAAGGCCAATACATCCATCCTTCTACTTCTAAACATACTTCCAATCTCACATCTTTTACTCTCTATCGTACTACATCCACGCACATTCAAACACCCCAAAACTAGAGTGCGGGGAGCAGTCACTCTCCCCCCAGCTCCATCTCTTTGTCTTTGTCTCGCAGGATTTTTATACAGGAGAGGGGGTTCCCAGCCCCCTCGTCCCGTCCCTTTTAGTCGCCTCTTACGACACGCAGGGATAACGTTGGCGCTATTCTAATTTTTATATGCCCCCGCGGCCACAGGGGGCATAATAATAATAATAATAATAATAATAATAATAATCACTAAAATAATAATGATAATAATAATAATAATAATGATAATAATAATAATGATAATAATAATGTCAACTCTTTTTAACAAATAATAATAATAATAATAATAATAATAATAATAATAATAATAATAATAATAATAACCTATTAAACAAGTCAGCTTATACTTGCCATATCAATTGATTATGAATAAAAACAAAATAATTCCAGCAGAAATATTGCGAATGCATGTGTTTAATTTCAGGGAGTGATTCCGACGATGTTGTTGTTATGTGATTTAAGACATACTGAATATAATTAAGTCAACTTTTAAGAGAACCATTGAGAATAAAAATGTTAAAACAGAAGATATTTTAACTGTCACTTTAAGCCATAATTTTTGCATATTAACCAGAGCATGGTAATCTCAATTGCCTGATTTTATATCAGATATGGATCCGTCAGCTCAGATTTTTTATTTGATGTTGTTGTGCCATATTGGAAACATTCTTGCCTGGTGATTGCAAGACTGGAGTTCGAGTTCAGCTCAAACTCATTAGTCGGCGTCAAAGACCTTCGATGTTAAGATGCCAGAAAACCTAAAATCAATCAATTAATCAATCAAACTCATGAGTTTCTTTACTGTCTGCAACGTTACCATCCTTGAGAGCAAATAGGTCTACCTGCCTATCCCTCCTTGGTCCTAGCTTAGGTGCAAAGGGGGCTTGGGCACTCATCATATGAATGTATGGTCAGTCTCTAGGAAATTGTCTTGTTTGCTAGGGCACTGTTACTGTCCCTTGGCATCCATGAGCAGTTTTTCAAACCTCGTTTTTTCCAGGATCCTTTTGCGTAGAACTGCAATTATTTCGCTCCGTGTTTTACGTGGGATCTGATTACCCGGATGAATGATGAATGTTGCTGTGTGAACTCATTAACAAAGCTCAATGAATCTCATAATTACTGATCTTAATTCTCAAATTTTCATTTCAATCTCCATTTTTTGTCTTGCTATTATGAAAATTAAGGATGTGAAACAAAATATCGCCTTATTTATAAAGTCATCCGAATAATCTCTATAATTCGCCGTATTGTCTAATCCTAAATTACTTTTAAAAAAGAAATCGTGAACTTCTGTTTTATATCAAAATGCATATATCTTATATCGTCTGTTGAATTATATTGTATGTAATTCAATTTTCAAATTACTAACATGATGTTAAATGGAATTCTAAACTATAATTTACTGTAGTTTTTATCTATGAAAATAAACCTCGACAACATGAGGCATAGATTTAATAACAACAGATATATCAATGTTCTATCTTATTTCTCTTCATTCTTTTTTTAATTTTTTTTTATAGTTTATATATAAACGATCTAATTTAATGTCGTTACTGTACTTAAAATATTCTATTTTGATTGTTCATTATTTCTTCTGAAGTTTATTTGTTTTCTCGTTTCCTTTCCTCACTGGGATATTTTTCCCTGTTGGAGCCCTTGGGCTTTATAGCATCCTGCTTTTCGAACTAGGGTTGTAGCTTAGCTTGTAATAATAATGATGGCAATTTGTATAAGGTCATGGTAATATTTCGTAAACCGGAGGGGAGTATTGAAGA
>NC_090742.1:109711454-109728954 GCF_036898095.1 Palaemon carinicauda
ACACAAACACTTAACTAATCCTATATTCATAAAATAGATTAGATTGGAGGGGAATTAGCAGAAAAATATACATTTCTGATTACTCCAAGCTTCCATCTCCTTTCCCACTTCATTGTGTTTATGTTACCAACAGTTACTTACATAAGAGCGACAGATTAAAACATTCAAACAAGGCAAATTATACTTTCCACTTATGACGCATCGTAAACATACTCAGCCTTAAGATGCAATCTCAGCGAAGGTAAAAGCAAGAAACTGCGCTATTTGGCAACAGAAATAGTAATGACAATGTCAGTGACAAGGAACAATAGGTAATTTAGGTTTCCAGGACATCGTCTCATATAATTGAGGGGAAAAAGATTTCATTTCTGAGAGCAGCTGGTGATTGTGGAACCGAAACTTAAAATTGTGGTTTATGTAGAATCTCTCTCTCTCTCTCTCTCTCTCTCTCTCTCTCTCTCTCTCTCTCTCTCTCTCTCTCTCTCTCTCTAATTTACTTTAGATCCATGCTGAAAGATTTTTTCCCTAAAAACCATCACATAAGTGTTTATGAAAACATATAGTGTCCGTATTTGATTCTAAATCGTGTTATAACTCAAGTTGGTTAACTACAGCTTCCAACTGTGGCATGTGGTCGTCATTTCAATGGATCTCGATATATATATATATATATATATATATATATATATATATATGTATATATATGTATATATATACATATATATATATATATATATATATATATATATATATATATATATATATATATATATACACATATATACATATATATATATACATAAATATATGTATATATATGTATATATATATATATATATAGATATGTATATATATATATATATATATATATATTGTCAATTGTAAATTCCAATAATAGAATATGTATACACAAGATTAAATCTCTTAAAATATATTTTCTTTCCATCCTATTTTTTTCCTATGTCACCTGCAACAATGATCAAGTATTTTTCCAAGATCAATATTTCAATCAACAAACAGGAAAATAAAGATAAAGATATTTCAATCATTTCAATTTATCGTCTGGTCTTTACCATTCATTCAATCTTCCAGGGACTGATGCTGAAAATTGACGTCGGTCTTTGATCGTGATTTACTTTCCAATTAGCGTCCATTTGCATTCTGACCCCAACCGTGCCTCATGGACCGTCCTTCCCCAAAAGCCAGCACAGTTTTTTGTATATTCACTGATTTACTTCTGCAGTTTATGTAACTTGGGAATCTTTATTTCTCGACTCATATTTATTACTTGTTATGGGCCTAATTTTAATCATTTGATTTATAAGTTATAATTCTTATATATCTTCTTTATCACCATTATTCCTACGTCAAGGGGTCGGTTACCTGATGCACTTTCTCCAATACCTTCTATCAAAGGCATCCTCTTCCACTAAAACGTTTATCACCTTATCTCGCCATCTAATTCTCTGTCTCCCTCTCAAGTATCTCCCCCTAAAAAGTTCCTCCGCATCCCTACTCACTCCCTCCCCATCATTCATCCTCAACACGTGCCCACACCATTTAATTCGTAAAACTTTTATCATATCTATAATCATTACTACACCTACCTAACAGTACTTCTCGTTGTATTTTATTTTACTTCGTTCTTGTGAAATTGAAAACTGAAGTTCTCTCAAAATGTAGTTTTTTATCTCTGTAAATTTTTCCTTTAACTAAATTTGGCTACGAAAAATACACCTGTAATAGTTTTCAAATTTATTGGGATGCTTCATTATTAAAGAAATGTAATTCTGCAAACTTCACTTACATCGATAATAACTATGTTAAATAATTTATTTTTATCATTTTTTATTATCTTGCCATCTAGCATCAGCCCCATTTTACTGTAATGTTTATTCACTCTTGAGATATTTCTAATACTAGTGTATGTGACCCGTCAATATGCACACGCAGATAGACTCCTTCCCACTTCTTCCTCTCCCTTTCCTCTCGGGATACCCCCTCTCACCAGTGTATGACTACTTCTCAACTCTTCTCGGTAATTCTGCTGAGCGTGACTGGAAAGAAACCCAAACAAACAACCACACACTCACACACATATTATATATACATATATTATATTTATATATATATATATATATATATATACATATATATATATATATATATATATATATATATATATATATATATATATATATATACATACATATATATATATAATATATATATATATATATATGAATAAATAAATAAATATATATATATATATATATATATATATATATATATATATATATATATATATATATATATATATATATATGACACTTGCTCTTTATTAGCTAGGGATGATATACTTCGTTTCGTAACAGATTGAGACACCCTGAAGTGTTTCAACACGATTGGAATCCATCTATCCGTCATGGGGAGTAAACGGATGGAGGAAGGTGTCTGTACTGGCCTTGAGAAAACCTTAAGAAGGAGTCAAGATGCCAAATATAGAGTTGCTTGGCTTGTCCTAGAAGATCTTTATTCATACAAGTTCCTTATCCATTCTATGTACAAATGTTTTGTATGTTCGTAATGAGCTACTGATAAAAAAGTCTTCTATATGCATACTAATATTTCTTAAAAACATTCTTTACGTCCGGGTGACGTTTAACTTAGCACGTAAAGGTGTCTGGATTCGGTTCCAGTTTCATCAAAGTAGATACTCACAAGAACGTCAGCCGGGCAAGCCCAATCCTTCACTGTGGTCCCAACCACAACAATGGCCTCACCAGTACACAGCTTAAACTCACAGTCCTAGGCTGAGATGGATCTGCTGCCACGTGACTGCTAGGCGAACACGTTACCACTGTACTAGCCAGGAGGCTAGTATGACTTAACATCTATTCCATAAGTTCATGACTATAATTTTCCACAGCGCATTTTTAAAAACAGATTGTAAAGTTTTGTCAATGTATTTGTAACAAGCTATAATTGGAATACATATACTTTGCAGCTTAACCTATATTTCATTTATTCATCTACCGTCTGAAGTTAAGTCAAAAGAGGCCATTACTCAAACATGTATATGCTCAGACATGTTTATCCAATGGAGGTAACGAGCAGGACTTGATGCCATTAGCCTTTGGAATATCACGGGATGAATGTCATAAGGAGATGACATCATGGTGCGGGCGCCCTTAGGTACATATTAGGAGTAATCATCTTATTAGAGTCCTTAGACCGGTATCTTGCATACTTCACTTGCGGTCCAATCCTGTTGTTATTATTATCATTACTAATACATAAAAAGCTGCAACCATAATGGAAAGAACAGAACGTTGCACACCAAAAGGCCTCAAAAGGGATATTGCGGAATAGAGAAAATGAAGATTAAAGAATGAAATATGGAATATATAGTGCAAAGAAAAATTAGATAAAGTCAAATTAATAAGATAACAGATAAATATTGCAACGAAAATAATTTCGACTTTCTCAACAACAAAATCAAATGAACTGTGACTTCACCATGCGGCATTTCTTCAAACATAACCCAAACTTTCAATTTTTTTTTTTCCGCCTACATGAGCATACTCGTTCTAGCTTACATGACACGTGGGGGAACTTCATAAAACAAGCTGAAGACGTATAGCCTTGAACTCGCTGCTCACGGAAATAGCCTCTAGACTAGAGACCTTCAATGTTCCTCCTTAATCTCTCTCTCTCTCTCTCTCTATCTCTCTCTCTCTCTCTCTCTCTCTCTCTCTTAATTTACTATTTCTTTGCAAAACATCGAGAATTTGGATCGGTGAAGACCTTGATATAAATACTACTTCTATGTTTGAGTCGTTTGTAGCACTTGAAATGAGAAGGTGCTTTTCGTCTATATATCTCATTACCAATACTATTACCATCCTCTCTCTCTCTCTCTCTCTCTCTCTCTCTCTCTCTCTCTCTCTCTCTCTCTCTCATGGGTACCAGAGCTATGAATTGCAGCCCTTTCTAGCCAAGTAGGCCATACCATTAATCAGACTTCTTATGAAACAGAAGGTCCTCTTTGAAATAGATTCATTTAATTTTCTTATAATTTGCTATTAAACGTTTAAATACTGAAGAGAGATAAATAGAGCAATTAAGGTTTGCATTACCTGATCATCCATGACCGGCGATGGTGGTTTGGGCTCCGAAATGTTCTCCACGGCATCTGGCAACAGTGTGACGTCACTAGCAGGCTGAGAAATGTAGAAAATGCTCTCGTTTTGCTCCTGTGAGTCAAGGTCAGCCTCGGTGGTACTGTCTGTAGAAAGAGAGATGAAAATTGTAAAATTAATCCGGGTGAAACTGAACAATTGGATATGTGGAACGGCTGCTTATGTTTTTATACATCTATCATAATCTGATTCCAGACAGACAGACAGACAGAGAAGCTTTTGATTCTACAATTTAATCTTTTCATATATGTAACCAAGTTTTTTTCCCTTTCGTGCAATTTTGTAATAAATAATGTAAAACATAGTTCTATCATTTAATTTTTAACAAAAGAATGCGAAATATGCATCTTTAATTTCATTTTTCTTTTACCTTAAGATAATTACAGAAAACTTTTTCAATTCTCTGAACACTTCGACAATAATATTAAATCCCGAGTTTGAAAACACGAAATAGTGCATAAAATATTACGATAACAAGCATCTTTAAGTACTTGAACATACAGGTCAATAGACTACATGTAATCAAGCTAGTTCTGCTCTTAATTATGTGTTTTTCGGACACAATCTTCATCACAATGACATTTTTCCAGATGACGTTGACACCAGCTAATCAGCCTGAATCCAGAAGTAAAAAAAATTGTTTAAACGCATTTCCAAATTTATGTTCTTGCGAGGTACCGGAGGAAAAAAACACAAATTACTTTATCTTCATTGAAAATAACCAAAGGAACGTTCTTTAAAAAGATTACTTTGGGTAATTTATTCTCTACAAACTACGGGTATATTTTAAAACACTTCATTCAGAATATATTTGGAGCTATCTAATGCATTAAGATGTAGAACAGTGTTAAGCAGGATATAAAAAAAACCAATTATCAATTAATGTGATGATACACTATTGTTATTGTTGTACAGTTCTAGAAGGATTATCTTTTTAATCTTTTAATATACATTCTTAAAAAGCTGGTCTAGCATAAGAATGAATATTTTAATCATGTATTTAATTTGTGTATTTAAGATATGTATAGCCAGCTCGTAAGGTGTGTTCCACTCTCGTAGATTTAAGTAATGTATGTAAATTACATAAGACTTTCGTCATTCATTCAATTGTATTTTCATTCTATTCAGTATATGTAAAATTACGTTTTTTTTTAAGAATTAACTTTTTAATTTCATGTAGTTTTGTTACGAAGTCTTATATAACTCGTTTAGGTATGCTGTATGATACACACGAGGTATGAGCACGAGGGATTACGTCATTTGTTATGTTCGCACGTGGTTAGAAAGTGCATTAAAATTCTCTAATTAGATTTACACTTCTTTTTATTGTCAAGAGAGGTAGATGGAGGGAGTTAGCTGAGAGAGGGTTGCCTCGCATGCAAGGTTAGTACCCCTTCTTCAAATTACTCTGCTGGCAACCTTAAGCCACTAGAGCCATACCGACCCCACTACGAGAATGATCTATTCAAATTTTCTAGATGAATTAAGTCAATACATATAGCTCATAGGAATGAATAAGCAGCAGAAGAGATCCAGCCTATCCCTTTAAAAGAGCCACAGCGCCTGCCCTCTCTCCTCTCAAGTGTGTGTCCTCTAAAACGTGAATAAGTTATTTCTACCCAATGTATATCGTGTATGGTGTTGCTCAAATGTTGGTAAACTTATTGGATGTTAATTCAAGTGTAGTGTGTTAATGTAAGTACTTTTTACCATAAATTTTGTAATTGGCCCTGTGAGATTTAGGCTAAATAGTGAAGTGCATTAAAATTTCCTTATTGCATGTTTATAAGAGTGTTAAAGAGTTAATTCTTCTACTTAATTATCAAAATTAGATATTTTTAAAAATCAATTTCCAGTAAAACAAGTGATTGTGAATTTTTTTTTCATAATGTCTTTCTTTTATCTTAGTCTAAGGTTTAATTCAGATTTAATATTATGAATGATTTATTTTTTAGTGTTAATTCTCGTGAAAAGCTGTGAACTTTCTATAAAATATATTTATTTTGTAAAGTGCATTTTATTTCGATCACCAATATTTTTCTCAGTATTTCTCTCGATTCTCTGACTATCAAAAGAAGTAAGAGGTTGGTTTTTTAATAGTTTGAATGTTAGTAAGAGACCTTTGGATATTCAGTGTTCATATATATTGCCCTCTGGGAGTTGCGTAATATTCTCAGAGCTCGGGTATTATTTTTCAAGGGTAAGAAACTTATGAAATATGATCAGGTGAGTTATGGAGCTCGGGAATTTGCGTAATTCGTCAGCCGTAATAATATATATACATATACATACATATATATATGTATATATATATATATATAAATATATATATATATATATATATATATATATATATATATTTATATATATATATATATATATATATATATATATATATATATATATATATATATATATAATGTAGAATAAGAATCAAAACCGAATAAACTCAAACTCATTTTTGACTCTGTGACATTAATAAAAATATTATAACTTGTAACTATCCATATTTATCAATCTATCTATTACAGTACATAAATATGTATATTTGAATATCTATATCTATATTTATGTGCATATATACATATATATGCTTATAATTATATGAATATATATGTGTATATATACATATATTTATAGATACATATATATATATAGGCCTATATATATATATATATATATATATATATATATATATATATATATATATATATATATATATATACATAATATGCATATGTACATTCATAAATATAAACATACACACACACATATATATATATATATATATATATATATATATATACATATATCTATTTAAATAAGCCATATATCTTTGATACATTAATATCTGGATTCTCTTAACCTCGTGATTACAGCCCCAGGCAAAATCACACAAATACAACAGCTTCTGACCGGCAGGGATTCGAACCTGATCCAGTGACTTACCACTTGGCCACGGGGGCTCTGATCCTGAAGTCGTTAATAGAATCCAGATATTGATGTATCAAAAATATATATGGCTTATATGAATATGAAAAATACGTTTAAATGTGCAAAAATTATCATACATATATACATACATACATATACCAAAGGCACTTCCCCCAATTTTGGGGGGTAGCCGACATCAACAAAGAAACAAAAAAAAAAGGGGACCTCTACTCTCTACGTTCCTCCAGCCTAACCAGGGACCCATATATACATACTGTATACATACATATATATATATATATATATATATATATATATATATATATATATATACCTATACATATATAATCTCATCACTAACATTCATGATAAACAATTTTCCAAATGTACCGCAAATATCCTCTGCCATGTGATCTCAGGCCCATAGGAAAATTCTCTCTCTCTCTCTCTCTCTCTCTCTCTCTCTCTCTCTCTCTCTCTCTCTCTCTCTCTCTCTCTCTCTCTCTCTCTCATATGTATGTATATATATGTGTGTGTGAGTATGTGTGCGTGTGTGTGTTTGTGTTTTTTTTTGTGTGTATCACATCCTCTACCAGAACCAGACGCAGCAAATAATAACAGGCAACCCATTTGCTCCCACTCGTCATCAGGCATAACTTTGGAAAGAGAGTTTCCTAACGATGACAGGTCACGTCTCATGGCGGAGTAGAATAAGATCATCATCATTACTTCCTTGTTCTATCTGGTTTCTCTCACTTGATTTTCCTACTTTATTCTTTGCTTAGATGTTTTATTCCTCTATACACAGACGTATTAGATTAATACTTAAAATACCTGCATACACGCATACACAAACACAAATGTCTCGGGTTCTTTAGAGACTCAGGTGTAAGCATTTGGTTAAAGAAACTATGGTAGAATAAATGGAGAAAAATAAGTTATAATTTCTTCAACCAAAAGCTTACACTTAGGATTCTAAAGAAGCTGAGAAAATTGGAGGATTCTTTTGGGAAACACATTGACGCCACTAAGCAATCGCCTTCAATGAAAATTGTATTAGAGAGCTGTCCTAAAAGCGCACACATACACACACACATACACACACACACACACACATATATATATATATATATATATATATATATGTATATATATATATATATATATATATATATATATATATATATATATATATATATATATATATATATATATATATATATATATATATATATATATATATATATATGAGAGAGAGAGAGAGAGAGAGAGAGAGAGAGAGAGAGAGAGAGAGAGAGAGAGAGAGAGAGTTGCTCAAGCATGTATGCAACTGAATTGCCCAACTGCTGGATCTTAGCGTACATATCAGTAAGTATTCCACCCTGCCTGAACAGGTAATATGTCGAAGCTAAACGGGTTTTGCTCAAACGAATATTTCAACTGGCTACCCAAAGCATCTATAAGCACGGTTAGCATATAGGGATAAAATATTTTATATTCTATAATTAAAAAAAGAGCCTGTGACTAGTTTTTCATAACTGAATAACCTTGTTGATTTCGTCTTCGACGGAAAATAACGTAACTTATTAATCTGAGTTTCATAAAATTCCAATAATTTTTTGTCCCGCTTTGCAGGTCAGGTTCCCGATACAAGTCCTAGTTTTTGCAACGGCTAGTCCTTGGATCGGTCTATTGCGTCGCCGTCAAGATTTTAGAAAATTTAGACAAGCCCTGGACCCTGTGGTCCCTGCCTTAGAATGTTTGTTTGGTGGTATTTAGAAGCTTTGTGGTTTACCCTTGGAATTGCTCGTGAATAGGCGTATTCTAAGACATAACACGGCAATTCCGTTTAAAAGAAGAAAAAAAGAAAATAAATAATAATGATAATGATAATAATAATAATCATCAAATTATTGATGATGATAATAATAACCAAATTATTGATGATGATAACAAGGATAATTAAATTATTGGTGATGATAATAATCATGATAGTTATTGTAAGAAGGACACATAACTTATGTTTACGAGTACCGCCATTAGACGTACAAGGACTGTAACGGACAATTAAAAGAGAAAACGCTTATTGCCATCATTGGTCAGCTTCGACCATAACCATATGCCGTAGGTAATTATTTAGAGTTCAGTAAACAGAATAATATACCGTTTCGCGACTTGGGAAAACTTTAACTTTCTCTCCAGGTCTAGAGAAAACATACTTGTGTAGACCTACTTCTTCCGCATAGAAACTCCTTTGGAATGAAACTCTCTTTAACAAAAGCATATAAAGAAATACTTTATCAATAATTATATATTGACAAGGGTTTGCTGTCGATCGAATATGGGGAACAGTTATAGTTTTTTCAGATGGCATCAAGCTTTAGAATCCCGGTAACAAATACCTGAAGCTGTTTCTCAGATCAGTGATAACTTTTCCTATATTCCGGTATTTTTTGGGATGAGAGTTTTTCAAACTGTATAAAGAATTTGTTGTTCAATAAGGTCGACACTTGCAGAATTTAAAAAAAAAATCATAAAGACCTTGCGCACAAAAATCATGGCGATGATGTTAACGTATTTTTAGTGATGGAGAACGTGAGAGTTTTGCTTTTAGTTTTTTAATGAAACAAGAACATGATATATATATATATATATATATATATATATATATATATATATATATATATATATATATATATATATGTGTGTGTGTGTGTGTGTGTGTGTGTATGTGTGTGTGAGCGCGCGTACATTATATGATCGTCATACCAGGTATCACATAAAGGCAATATTTAAGACTTGAAATATTGTAAAAGAAATTGTTTCACGAATGGAAAGGATTTCTTTTCTTCTGTTGAACCTATCGGTTTGATAACTAATCCTCTGTGCATAGAAATACCCTGGAAATCATAAAGAGCTAGAAATGAGGACAAATGCTTTTTATATGCTCATCAAGTCTCAGACTGTTGGTTCTTTGTATGTTTTATGGAAATGCCATGTCTTCCGTATTTGCCTCAACATACTGATGAGAGATTAAGTATATATTTCAACTTTATACAAAACTTAAACTTTGTTATTTGAAATTTACGATAACTTCGATTTCAAGCTTTGGGCGTTTAAATGTTTTACACCACACATGATTCTGTAGTCAGGGTTCTTTGCAGATGAACCAAACTCCGTTTAAAAAAGATAGACCTAGACATAAAACACTACAGACCGTATAAGTGCAAGTTTAAAACCACTCACGTATATGACACTGCAACCAACTCGGGGGTTTAACTCGGACGTTCTGAGGCCCTGAGGTACGCAATTGACCTCCAGTCATCATAGCAAAGGCGACGTCTTAGAACACCCACTTGCATGAACAACTCTTTATGATGAGCGGTTATGACTCGGTCTAGCTAGAACCAGCATGAGCCAGCTCTTTCCAACTACATGGCTCTAGTGTAGGGATGCTGATGCAGACGAGTTTTAAAAACTATGTAGGAAGACTTGGAGTTTTTGTGAGCAGCGTCTACTATTGCGATTATTGGAAATTCGTTCTTATAGTTCTAATTAATGTAATTTGAATTTTTTATTTTGTTGTAAACTGACATTATCATATGTGTACTTGAATCTTTGTTATATTAATCATTGCTCAGAATGATAAAAATGTTTTTACCATTATTATCATTCTGAGAAATGATTTATATACAAGTACTAGTATACGCGACCCGTTAAAAATGACGGCTAAATAATTAGATACAGTAGATATGCAAACACGCTCACGCACAGATTTGTCGGCGATTAAATGTTTCCGAGTGTACCTATCGGGGTAACCCCGGCTCACCAAAGTACTCCTCCCAAACCCCCCTAGTCGAGGAACGGGCAAAGACAGAGTAGTTATACGTCTGGTAATAGCACTGGCGTGACCGGAAAGATATATATATATATATATATATATATATATATATATATATATATATATATATATATATATATTAGAGAGAGAGAGAGAGAGAGAGAGAGAGAGAGAGAGAGAGAGAGAGAGAGAGTGCGTGTGTGTGTGTGTGTTACGTCAACAAGTACCAAGGTGATAGCACATAGCATGAGCTTAACGCACCGTTTCCAGACCAATTAAGATTGAGATTTCCCATAACCTTGAGTAAATATCTCAAACTTAGAATAAGAAAGATGTAAAAAACGCTGATAGAATGACATAGGGGGGGGGGGGTAAAAAGTGCTTATTATCCAGAATTATATGATTACACTCCCTGCTCACAGTCTTTCCGCTTCATACAAAGGAAATGTCTTTGTTTCACTACAAAACAAAAGCTAAGTCATGGTTCTATGAATACTCATTCTTGTCAAAGTCACAGTATATTCGAAAGAAAGGAGTGCCATAAAGTTCCTTTTAACTCTCCGTGTATATTTGTGGTTTCTTTTTTAGGAGATATTTATTTTGATGTTGTTACTGTTCCTGAAATATTTTATTTTCTTTTTTTCATTTCCTCACTGAGCTATTTTCCCTGTTGGAGCCCATGGCCTCATAGCATCCTGCTTTTCCAACTAGGGTTGTAGCTTAGCAAGTAATAATAATAATAATAATAATAATAATAATAATAATGTATATAAAAGTGGAAAACATTTGCACATAACGGGACCTTCAAGGTCTTGTGGTCTTTCTGTTGTCTTCCACGTAATATAAAATGGTGATATATTACTTTTGATATCATTACAAAAAATGATAAATCTACCTTTAATTTACCTGGGTTCCTGGCTAATATTTCATCGTCACTTTATTGGATATAGAATAATAGCCATTGGGATTTTCTGTTTATATTGCTCACATTACCGTGAGAATGTTAATGGCAAGAACACTATTACGCAGACGTATAATCTCAAAATCCCATTAGAAGATAATCTTCTATCATTTTCCGTTATCTCTCATAAGCTTTGGAACAAAGGTTTGATTAAGTTATGACGAGGGATATCCGTTAAAATATTATAAGAAACATAATAATCAAAACACAAAAGAGCAGAAATTTACAAATGCCTTCTACTTTTTTAAATTCTCAAAAACAGAAGATAATCTATCATTTTCTGATATCTCCCAAAAGCTGACGGGGTCTTTCTTTGGAACATAGGCATATGTATGTATTAATTAAAGAAGGCGATTCATAAAATATTGAAAGCAGCATAACAGCAATCAAAACACCAAAAAAAAAAAGAGCAGAAATTTACTAATTCCCTCTATTTCTAATATCTAAAAACATTCAAAGAAATATTTATGGAACTGCAAACGATTCTTTCACCTATGTTTCAAAATCTCGTACGTCTGGCAGAAGGTAGCTTGTTGGACAGAAAACGTTCCTCAGGGTCGTAAATAATTAATCATTGCATCGACTAATATTGAAAGACCTCCAGTATGTAATGAGATAGATTTGCAATAATGACATAAAAAAAAAAACACGAAATGATAAAATGATTCAATAACCAAGTTCTTCTATTACCATACTACTCCAAATTGAACAATATCAACTGTGTGCATGATAATCTTGTTTAACCGTCTTTCATAACGAGCCAATCCCAAGGAGCACATAACGGTAGTGGTCGGCAACCAAAGGTTTTGTTGACAGCGATGCCGATGACGCATATACGTGGCAATGACGTCACGCTTGCTTAGACGTCATAATTGTGAGAATAGTGACGTAGGTTGATTCGTTATCCCCCTATATAATATCCACCCATTTCCTTTTCTAAATCAAGAACTGATAAGTTATATATATATATATATATATATATATATATATATATATATATATGTATATATATATATATATATATATATATATATATATATATATATATATATATATATATATATATTGCAAAAATGTAGGAATTGATATTAATGGGGAATACCTCACCAACTTCCGATTTACAAATGACATAGTTGTGTTTAGTGAACCATGGGAAGAATTACAAAAGATGATAGATTTAAATAGAGAAAGCAAAATGTAGGACTGAAAATGAATGTGAGTAAAACTAATATAATGTTCAATGAAAAGGTAGAGAGACAACAAATAAGAGTTATAGGCGAACCTCTAGAGATTGTTAATGAATATACTTACTTGAGACAGACAGTGTTTCCTCAGGACACAAGACCGAAATTGAAAGAAGGATAAGCATAGGATGGAGAGCATTTGGGGTACAAAATGAGATTATGAAAATAAAATGCTACTTTCTCTAAAAAGAAAAGTATTTAATGACATGATCCTACAAGTATTAACTTATGCATCAGAAACTTTGAGCATTACTAAAGCCTTAGAAAATAAGCTAGTTACAACTCAAAAGGCTATGGAAAAAATAACGATGGGAATAACACTAAGAGAAAGAAAAAGATAAATTTGGATACGAGAGCAAATTAAAATAGAGGATATTTTAACAACATGTAAGAAAAAGAAAGTCACGGGCAGGACATATAAAGAAAATGACAGACAATAGATGGACATTAAGAATAACGGAATGGGTCCCTGGAGACTGTAAAAGAAGCAGGGTAAGGAAGCGAAGACGATGGATTGACGAACTAAGAAAGTTTGCGGGGGTGGACTGATACAGAAAGACCATAAACAGTGTTCTGCAGTGGAGTAGTAGCCTAACGGCTGATGATCATGATGATGATTTTGATGATATATATATATATATATATATATATATATATATATATATATATATATATATATATATATATATAAATGTAAATTATATACATATGGATGTATTAAATACTATATTTATATGTATATTTACAAATATATATAAATATAATGTATGTTAATGTGCAATATAATTATGTAAGCACATTATTGTGTGCAAAATTAAAATCAGATATATATATATATATATATATATATATATATATATATATATATATATATATGTTTATTTTAATGGGGTTATACGGAGAAAACTTGAAAAAAAATAGCAGTTAGAATATCATTTAGTAATTCTAACACAAACGACAATTCGTAAAACCGAAAAAGTAAATATCCAATCAATTCCTTAAAATGGACAGAAATTGACACAAGTATTTGTAATTGTAATCCAACATTAGTAAAATCAACGATGTTCTATTTCAAATTAACACCAAACCGTAATAACTCTCCAGTGAATTAGTACCGGCATTCTTTTATAGCATCTTAATCAATATTCTTCTCCTTTTTCGAGATTAAATTATTTATTCTTTTCCAAATTCCTATATAATATACAAGAGTCGACTCTCCAAGAAACTATAAACTCCACCAGACATGAAAAGGGCTAGACCTAGACAGGGTCCGAATAAGGGTCAATGATTTTGTTGCTTTGAAACACAGCAGGACGATAATGAAAATGACGATGATGATAACATATTACTATGGCATATAAGAGATGTTGATCTTCTGGAGTACTTGCCATTTTCTTGGTGCTTCATTGTAGAGAATGCATTTGAGATGAAGCCTATCGTAGAAGACATTTTTTTTTTCACAGTTATAAATATAATGGATTCAGCTGAACTTTTCACTCGGTTTTTAATTCCGTACACTAACACGATGCGACGAAAAAAAAAAAAAAACTGGAACACTATTCTACTATTCAGATAAATGTAAAATTTAACTTAGGAACTCTTTCCAGTCAACACTAGGAGTGATACCAGGAATGCGCCACTGGCAAAGTCAAGTGCTCTCTTCAGTCAACACCAGGAGTAATACTAGGAAAGTATCACTAGCCAACTCGAAGTGCTCTACTGAAGGAGTTTTACTTTTACTATGAGGCGCCGGGACCCAAAACAAGATGTGTGGGATTCCGTCGTGTAGGATCTCACCGTTTCAGGGGACCAATCTGAGAGCGCCTTAACAAGAGTTGCCACTTTGCCTGATTAGGATATATTTGCTTTGGGAAATACCTATAATTCCTTCATCGTCTTCTTTGTTTGCGCAAAACGTTCAGAGAATGCAGTGTGGAGTGTACGTCATGTTACATAAATGCATACAAATATACATGCATATACATCATCCATATGTCTAAAATAAAAAAATGAATAAATAAAAAAAAAAGAATATTCAACACGCCAATTCAATTAATTTTTAGGCGACCCCTTTGTTTAAAAAAATTTGACAGCTTGATTATTAAATGATTTACTTCGTTGCTTAAGTGATGTCAGAAGACAGCACAGTAAGAACGAAAAATAGGGCTGTCTGGATCACAGGAGGCATAATGAAGTTTTTATTATTGTTATTTTTTTTTTAAATGGTAAATTCATTCCACCATCAGGAAGGAAGACAAGCGCACACTTGGAGCAATTTGATATTCACCTTTGAACACGACATAATCACATTGTATCATTATTTATACTATCTTATAGTAACATCAAACATATATTTCAGCGTGCTAAGACTCTGTTCTAGTTGTTCTTGAATCCCATGAACAATCCAAGCTGGAATTAATACCAGTATCATATTAATATTATTATTATTCTAAGAACATATGACTAATAGATAATGATAAAATCACTTTACACACATCTGACCCCACAAGCAGTAAAGAAAATTCACCACTTGGCATCTTTATTAGGTAACCAGCCTCAAGGTGACTTTTGGTGGAGTTCCCAATTTGCTATTAATGTTCCTTTAAATCAGCCCCCCCCCCCGACCTCCACCCCCGCAACCACACACCCAAATAAAATATAAAAAAATGACAATTACTCGTTTTGAAGTTTTGATCAGTTAGTACTGCATAGTCGCTTAACGTCAAATGTCTGTAGTCAGTCAATGTAACTGTTGAATTCAATAGTTTCTTTTTCTTTTTCTGGGATAACGGGATTGTTCACTTCGCGTGAACTGGAGTTCTTTTGACACCTGGAAAGTTTAATCGTGTTACTAGTCGCACGAAAAAAACTTACCTTTATCGACGCATAGCAGAATGATACTGACTCTCGGTGTTGTAAGATTCAAGTTAAAATTCACAGCATTATAATTACAAGTAAATATATATTTAGTATTCATTTCCTGCATAATGGACACGCACAAACCGTGTTAAATTGGATTATAAGCCGGAAGAAGGAAGGCCCGTTCAAAGACCGGGAGAGATATGTTCGGAAATGTGTATGTAGCTGAGAGAAGGTAAAGCTCTAAAAGAGAGAATAGCTTTATACTTTCCTGAAGTCTGCAGAGAGAATTAAAGAGCACACGGTAAAAGGGGCTCTTACTTTAGCAGAGAATGTCGACCGTGATGTTCAATATATTCTCTATTAGAGTCTAAATCATTCTAGGACACACAATGCTATGAATGATATTATGCAAGAAAAGAGTTCAATTGCTTAAGGGTACACAGGGCACACTATTCTATCTGGTTTCTCTACCTCTTGTTTTGTTATATAGGACATATTTATTTTAATGTTGCTACTGTTCTTCAAATATTTTATTTTTCCTTGCTTCCTTTCCTCACTGGGCTATTTTCCCTGATGGGGCCCCTGGATTTATAGCATCCTGCTTTCTCAACTAGAGTTGTGGCTTAGCAAATAATAATAATAATAATAATAATAATAATGATAATAATAATTAGCGTCTGATAAAATAGTTAAAAGCTTTATAGATTCGTATCACAGAAATCGCTTCATCGATTTGTTATTAGAATGACTATAGTATGGTACTTATTATTATTATCATTACTTGCTAAGCTACAACCCTAGTTGGTAAAGCAGGATGCTACAAGCCCAGGGGCTCCAACAGGGAGGAGAGGAAATGAGGAAAAATGAAATATTTCAAGAACAGTAACATTAAAATAAATATTTCCTATATAAGCTATAAAAACTTTAAGAAAACTAGAGGCTGAGAAATAAGATAGAATAGTGTGCCCGAGTGTACCCTCAAGAAAGAGAACTCTATCCCAAGACAGTGGACGACCATGGTACTGAGGCTATGGCACCACCCAAGACTAGAGAACAATGATTTGAATTAGGAGTGCCCTTCTCTTAGAAGAGCTGGATATTTATTGGATATTGTATTCAGGCACAACTGATGTTCTGATTATGACTTAAATGTTTAGGCCTGCCTGAGTTTTACATGTCATCTTTGATGCACTAAATGGCTGAAGATACTCCAGTGCTTGATCTTTTAGCTTACATAATCATAAACTCCTTGATACAATATTTGTGTTTTTATTGTTTTTTATGTTTCAATCTACACTTCAGTTTGTTTATTTGGAAAGATTGTGGTACCTTTGACGAAGATTTTTTTGGCTCTTAAAATTTTGTAATTTTATTTGGGGGATAATCCAACAACTTTCGATAATAATGAGGATCCAATTTTACGTATTTTCACGACTGTAATCTTAAAAAGACATAC
>NC_090742.1:109738954-109756454 GCF_036898095.1 Palaemon carinicauda
TGAGACCTCAGCACAGCAATCACGTTCCCTGGAAAGGGAAATAAATTAAATTAAGACAGAAAAGGGGGGAAATTGACTTTAATAAAATTAATTTGAAATTACTGTCTTAGTGAATCCTGGCAGGTTTGCCAGCTTGTGGAAAGGGAAATAAATTAAATTATTAACAGCACACTTACTTCTACCGGCTGGGAACACGATGAAGTCGTGTGGTTAAACCTTTAAGCAAATTAAATGAAAATGCAAAGCTTAGGGATTTAAACACTATACGTGGGAATCAACACTGTCACAGGTTGAATTAATTAAGGATAGAAGCAAACGGCACACGTGGAGGGATATAGGGAACAGGTTAAAGGTTCACTGGGTAGGATATTTCGTTAAAGGATAAAAGGTAAAAATGGGATGTGATAAGGAAGGGATGGGAGGTTGGGTAAGGATAACAAGGATCTCAAAATCAGACACCTTACCTTAGCAAAAAGGACTCTGGTTCCTCCCTTATGGAGGATATGTAAGAGGTCCTGCCTCCCTGATGTCTTGAGGGTGAAGAGAGATGTCGTTCCTTCCCTCAAGGAGGTTGAGTTAAGAAGAAAGATCCCCAGTCGCTCCTAGGCAGACTCAGCTCCCTTTTGCCCCCAAGTGGCGGGGGGGGGGGATTGGGCTGACTGTTGTCTCATTGGTCAGGCCTTGTCACATGTCCCGATACCCCCATCAATAGGCAGGATGGTTGGGGGGGGGGGGGTGAGACTCGTGGCCGGCCGACGAAGTCCTTGCTGGTGGGGTCTTTGTTTGGTAGAAGGGTGGCACAATCACCGCCATTACTAACAGCCCCCCATTTTAGCAGAGATTTTGTCCTAAAACAGGACAAGAACTCTGCAAGCAAGGTCTGAAGCCACTAGCCTTAATGACTCCTCCCTCAGTGAGTCTCACCACGATAATGGATAAATATCTAAGCTGCAACTAGGGTCATAATTTTATGTTATTTTGACAGTAAATTAACTTTAAGTGCCACGTAGAAATAAGCATGCTGACTGTGAGTCAACAACCAAAAAATTTAAAACTGCAAAATTGAAAATTAAAATGCAAAAATGGTTAAAGTTAAGTGACCTAGTGCAGTGGTAGGCATAAAATTAAAGACAATTGACATATATGCAAAAGATAAAGTAAATCAATGAAAATGAATCAAATGTAAATAATGATGCCAAGATGGCTCCTCAAGTTTATCTACCTGGGGAAACACCAAGGCCAATTAATATTTTTTCATACAAACTAGATTTACCTACTGACTATGGCTACACTATGGACATGGCACTGTGCATTGGGCATTAATGCTGGGAGAACACATCTCTCTCATTCGAGTTCTTTAGGCGCTTGACCTTCCAGTTGTAGCTCTGGAGGTCTATGCCCCACCTCATGAGCCCTTTATTCCCATTACGTAGCTCAGTCAAGTAGGTTAGATGGTTATGGTCCGTTAGGAATGTCTGTGGGAACACATGGTCAGCACGATAGGAACCAAGATGCTCAAGAGATGAGCCCATGCCTGAGAGCTCTTTCTCTTGAGTTTGGAGTTTTTCCCATGTCTGGAAGAAATTCATGCTGCCATTTAAGTAAACTCCACGGTTGGGAATTCCTGCCTGCACCTGGTGAAGCCAAAAATGAATCACAAGTATGGTCAGAGGTCATGACTCCTCTGCCATGAAGTGGAAACCCTCGTCCCTCTGAAATGTGGCTAGAAAGCCAAACCAATAAAAGAATTGTGTCATCTCTGTAACACTTATGGAAGGGATAAGTTGGAGCGAGGCCCTCGGCACTATTTTCTTAGAGTTACCGGTGGCATGGCAAGGGTGGCAGGAGGCAACGCAAGCCTTGATAACCCTGTGCGAGTGGATAAGCTGGGTAGTACACGTTACCACAAAGTGTCCTCCCAGTCCCTCATGGACCATGCGTAGCACCGACAAGCAGAGATTGCGGGGAACAACTACTTGCCGGCACGAGACCTTAACAGGATCGTGAGAACCTCGGGTGATCTTAAGGGGCACCTCATCCTTTAGCAGGAACTCAGCCTTAGAGGGGTTATTTATTTCCACCTCGTTCGAGTAGGCGGGTGCCCTGTTGTTTACCAATGTCTCACCCAGCAGTGGGAACCTGATGAGCTCTGTCTGCCTCCTTGGGGTCTCGGCGCTGATGGGTGGTTTGCCTCTTGCCTTCTCTGAGCCCTCTGGCCTGTTGATTGAGGTAGCCCTATTTCCAGTGGTGTTAAGTGGCACAGTTTCATCCGGATTGGATTTGCAGGTACTCGGCTCAGACTCATGGTGGGAAAAGGGAGACCCCTGGCCCTCCTCTGAGGCCTCTGGCATGACGCTTTGAGTAGCCCTATCCCATGTGGTGGAAAGTGGCACACCTTCACCAGAATTAACTCCTGGCGTACGAAGCTCAGACTCACCGCTGGAGGAGGAAGACTCTTGGGCCTCCTCACCTAGCCAAGCTACCTCACCAAGGTCAATGTCACCGAGCCATTCATCTTCCCCTGCAGGAAGCATCCTCACTGCTTTGGGCTCCGGCTTGGCAGCCTTCATGCACCTGACGGGCACTCGCTCTACACCCTTCACGGGCTTTTGACCCAAGCTTGAGTTGTAGCTCTCATGTGCGAGATCGCTCCCTGCCCCCAGTCCGCACTTCTTTCTGAACTGGGACGTGGTCACCTTCAGTTCCACTGTAGGGAGTTCCTTGGTGAACCCTTCAATGAAGTGGGTCCTCCTGCGATTCTCCTGTTGGACTTAAGCAACATTGGGTTGAGGTGGCAAGGGATTGAGTTGTGCCAATCGGGCGTCCATCTCCTGCATTCTTAATTCATGTGCTCTCTCTCTTTCATACCGCATCCTTTCTTGCTCTGTTCTTCTCCGGGCTTTGTCTTCATCCATGAGCTCCCGCACATACCTTCGCAATGCTTCTCCCTCATAGCCTTGTCGTTCTGCCAAATCCACAAATGCACTGATCTCAGCAGTGGAGACAGCGACAAGAACAAACTCAACAGCACAAGGTACAATGTTGACCGTGCTAGAAATTACATGGAGGGGAAAGACGCTCTAGCCTTACGCAAGAGTCTCATGGAAGGAACGATGAAGATGGAGCTGGGGAAAATGCACAAAGGCTGTAAAAAAGGCCTCTCGAGAAAGAACCATCACCAAATAGTAAGCCTTGCAAGTAATTGAACAAGAGCCTAACTTGAAAGCCAGGGTCACGACAATGGGTTAGCTTAGGCTGTCAGGGTTGTAATGCATTCAAACAAGTAACGATATATATGACAATTGTGCTACACAATAAAAAATGGAATCACAACTATAGGTGACCCTCTATGCTAGACAAAATAAACTGGAATCACAACTATACAGTAGGTGACCCTCTAGGCTAGTCAGGAAAAATGAGATCACAACTATGGGTGACACTATGCTGGACGAAATAAAATGGAATCACAACTATGGGTGAACCTTTATGCTGGTCAAAAAAAGAAATGAAATCACAACAATGGGTGAATCTCTATGTTAGTCTTAAAAAAAATGGAATCACAACAATGAGTGAATCTCTATGCTAGTCTTAAAAAAATGGAATCACAAAAATGGGTGAATCTCTATGCTAGTCTTAAACAATGGGTGAATCTCAATACTAGTCCTAAAGAAAATGGAATCACAACAATGGGTGTGTCTCTATGCTAGTCTTAAAAAAAATGGAATCACAACAATGGGTGAATCTCTATGCTAGTCTTAAAAAATGGAATCACAACAATGGGTGAATCTCTATGCTAGTCTTTAAAAAAAAATGGAATCACAACAATGGGTGAATCTCTATGCTAGTCATAAAAAAATGGAATCACAACAATGGGTGAATCTCTATGCTAGTCATAAAAAGAAACGGAATCACAACAATGGGTGAATCTCTATGCTAGACATATAAAAATGGAATCACAACAATGAATGGCCCTCTATGCTAGTCATAAATAAATGGAATCACAACAATGAATGACCCTCTATGCTAGTCATAAATAAATGGAATCACAACAATGAATGACCCTCTATGCTAGTCATAAATAAATGGAATCACAACAATGGATGACCCTCTATGCTAGTCATAAATGAATGGAATCACAACAATGGATGACCCTCTATGCTAGTCAAATAAAAATGGAATCACAACAATGAATGACCCTCTATGCTAGTCATGAATAAATGGAATCACAACAATGGATGACACTCTATACTAGTCATATAAAAATGGAATCACAACGATGAATGACCCTCTATGCTAGTCATAAATAAATGGAATCACAACAATGAATGACACTCTATGCTAGTCATAAATAAATGGAATCACAACAATGAATGACCCTCTATGCTAGTCATAAATAAATGGATTCACAACAGTGGATGACCCTCTATGCTAGTCATAAATAAATGAAATCACAACAGTGAATGACCCTCTATGCTAGTCATAAATAAATGGAATCACAACAATGGATGACCCTCTATGCTAGTCATAAATAAATGGAATCACAACAATGAATGACCCTCTATGCTAGTCATAAATAAATGGAATCACAACAATGAATGACCCTCTATGCTAGTCATAAATAAATGGAATCACAACAGTGAATGACCCTCTATGCTAGTCATAAATAAATGGAATCACAACAATGAATGACCCTCTATGCTAGTCATAAATAAATGGAATCACAACAATGAATGACCCTCTATGCTAGTCATATAAAAATGGAATCACAACAATGAATGACCCTATATGCTAGTCATAAATAAATGGAATCACAACAATGAATGACCCTCTATGCTAGTCATATAAAAATGGAATCACAACAATGAATGATCCTCTATGCTAGTCATATGAAAATGGAATCACAACAATGAATGACCCTCTATGTTAGTCATAAATAAATGGAATCACAACAATGGATGACCCTCTATGCTAGTCATAAATAAATGGAATCACAACAGTGAATGACCCTCTATGCTAGTCATAAATAAATGGAATCACAACAATGAATGACCCTCTATACTAGTCATAAATAAATGGAATCACAACAATGTATGACCCTCTATGCTAATCATAAATAAATGGAATCACAACAATGAATGACCCTCTATGCTAGTCATAAATAAATGGAATCACAACAGTGAATGACCCTCTATGCTAGTCATAAATAAATGGAATCACAACAATGGATGACCCTCTATGCTAGTCATAAATAAATGGAATCACAACAATGGATGACCCTCTATGCTAGTCATAAATAAATGGAATCACAACAATGGATGACCCTCTATGCTAGTCATAAATAAATGGAATCACAACAATGGATGACCCTCTATGCTAGTCATAAATAAATGGAATCACAACAATGAATGACCCTCTATGCTAGTCATAAATAAATGGATTCACAACAGTGAATGACCCTCTATGCTAGTCATAAATAAATGGAATCACAACAGTGAATGACCCTCTATGCTAGTCATAAATAAATGGAATCACAACAATGAATGACCCTCTATGCTAGTCATAAATAAATGGAATCACAACAATGGATGACCCTCTATGCTAGTCATAAATAAATGGAATCACAACAATGGATGACCCTCTATGCTAGTCATAAATAAATGGAATCACAACAATGGATGACCCTCTATGCTAGTCATAAATAAATGGAATCACAACAATGAATGACCCTCTATGCTAGTCATAAATAAATGGATTCACAACAGTGAATGACCCTCTATGCTAGTCATAAATAAATGGAATCACAACAATGAATGACCCTCTATGCTAGTCATAAATAAATGGAATCACAACAATGGATGACCCTCTATGCTAGTCATAAATAAATGGAATCACAACAATGAATGACCCTCTATGCTAGTCATATAAAAATGGAATCACAACAATGAATGACCCCATATGCTAGTCATAAATAAATGGAATCACAACAATGAATGACCCTCTATGCTAGTCATATGAAAATGGAATCACAACAATGAATGACCCTCTATGTTAGTCATAAATAAATGGAATCACAATAATGGATGACCCTCTATGCTAGTCATAAATAAATGGAATCACAACAATGAATGACCCTCTATGCTAGTCATAAATAAATGGAATCACAACAATGAATGACCCTCTATGCTAGTCATATAAAAATGGAATCACAACAATGAATGACCCTATATGCTAGTCATAAATAAATGGAATCACAACAATGGATGACCCTCTATGCTAGTCATAAATAAATGGAATCACAACAATGAATGACCCTCTATGCTCGTCATAAATAAATGGAATCACAACAATGAATGACCCTCTATGCTAGTCATAAATAAATGGAATCACAACAATGAATGACCCTCTATGCTAGTCATAAATAAATGGAATCACAACAATGAATGACCCTCTATGCTAGTCATAAATAAATGGAATCACAACAATGAATGACCCTCTATGCTAGTCATAAATAAATGGAATCACAACAATGAATGACTCTCTATGCTAGTCTTATAAAAATAGAATCACAACAGTGAATGACCATCTATGCTAGTCATAAAAAAATGGAATCACAACAATGAATGACCCTCTATGCTAGTCATAAATAAATGGAATCACAACAATGAATGACCCTCTATGCTAGTCATAAATTAATGGAATTACCACAATGAATGACCCTCTATGCTAGTCACAAATAAATGGAATCACAACAATGGATGACCCTCTATGCTAGTCATATAAAAATGGAATCACAACAGTGATGGACCATCTATGCTAGTCATAAATAAATGGAATCACAACAATGAATGACCCTCTATGCTAGTCATAAAAGAATGGAATCACAACAATGAATGACCCTCTATTCTAGTTATATAAAAATGGAATCACAACATTGAATGACCTTCTATGCTAGTCATAAATAAATGGAATCACAACAATGAATGACCCTCTATGCTAGTCATAAATAAATGGAATCACAACAATGAATGACCCTCTATGCTAGTCATATAAAAATGAAATCACAACAATGAATGACCCTCTATGCTAGTCATAAATAAATGGAATCACAACAATGAATGACCCTTTATGCTAGTCATAAATAAATGGAATCACAACAATGGATGACCCTCTATGCTAGTCATAAATAAATGGAATCACAACAATGAATGACCCTCTATGCTAGTCATATAAAAATGGAATCACAACAACGAATGACCCTCTATGCTAGTCATAAATAAATGGAATCACAACAATGAATGACCCTCTATGCTAGTCATAAATAAATGGAATCACAACAATGAAAGACCCTCTATGCTAGTCATAAATAAATGGAATCACAACAATGAATGACCCTCTATGCTAGTCATAAATAAATGGAATCACAACAATGAAAGACCCTCTATGCTAGTCATAAATAAATGGAATCACAACAATGAATGACCCTCTATGCTAGTCATAAATAAATGGAATCACAACAATGGATGACCCTCTATGCTAGTCATAAATAAATGGAATCACAACAATGAATGACCCTCTATGCTAGTCATATAAAAATGAAATCACAACAATGAATGACCCTCTATGCTAGTCATAAATAAATGGAATCACAACAATGAATGATCCTTTATGCTAGTCATAAATAAATGGAATCACAACAATGGATGACCCTCTATGCTAGTCATAAATAAATGGAATCACAACAATGAATGACCCTCTATGCTAGTCATAAATAAATGGAATCACAACAATGGATGACCCTCTATGCTAGTCATAAATGAATGGAATCACAACAATGGATGACCCTCTATGCTAGTCATGAATAAATGGAATCACAACAATGGATGACCCTCTATACTAGTCATATAAAAATGGAATCACAAAGATGAATGACCCTCTATGCTAGTCATAAATAAATGGAATCACAACAATGAATGACCCTCTATGCTAGTCATAAATAAATGGAATCACAACAATGAATGACCCTATATGCTAGTCATAAATAAATGGATTCACAACAGTGGATGACCCTCTATGCTAGTCATAAATAAATGAAATCACAACAGTGAATGACCCTCTATGCTAGTCATAAATAAATGGAATCACAACAATGAATGACCCTCTATGCTAGTCATAGATAAATGGAATCACAACAATGAATGACCCTCTATGCTAGTCAAATAAAAATGGAATCACAACAATGAATGACCCTCTATGCTAGTCATGAATAAATGGAATCACAACAATGGATGACCCTCTATACTAGTCATATAAAAATGGAATCACAACGATGAATGACCCTCTATGCTAGTCATAAATAAATGGAATCACAACAATGAATGACCCTCTATGCTAGTCATAAATAAATGGAATCACAACAATGAATGACCCTCTATGCTAGTCATAAATAAATGGATTCACAACAGTGGATGACCCTCTATGCTAGTCATAAATAAATGAAATCACAACAGTGAATGACCCTCTATGCTAGTCATAAATAAATGGAATCACAACAATGGATGACCCTCTATGCTAGTCATAAATAAATGGAATCACAACAATGAATGACCCTCTATGCTAGTCATAAATAAATGGAATCACAACAATGAATGACCCTCTATACTAGTCATAAATAAATGGAATCACAACAGTGAATGACCCTCTATGCTAGTCATAAATAAATGGAATCACAACAATGAATGACCCTCTATGCTAGTCATAAATAAATGGAATCATAACAATGAATGACCCTCTATGCTAGTCATATAAAAATGGAATCACAACAATGAATGACCCTATATGCTAGTCATAAATAAATGGAATCACAACAATGAATGACCCTCTATGCTAGTCATATAAAAATGGAATCACAACAATGAATGATCCTCTATGCTAGTCATATGAAAATGGAATCACAACAATGAATGACCCTCTATGTTAGTCATAAATAAATGGAATCACAACAATGGATGACCCTCTATGCTAGTCATAAATAAATGGAATCACAACAGTGAATGACCCTCTATGCTAGTCATAAATAAATGGAATCACAACAATGAATGACTCTCTATGCTAGTCATAAATAAATGGAATCACAACAATGTATGACCCTCTATGCTAATCATAAATAAATTGAATCACAACAATGAATGACCCTCTATGCTAGTCATAAATAAATGGAATCACAACAGTGAATGACCCTCTATGCTAGTCATAAATAAATGGAATCACAACAATGAATGACCCTCTATGCTAGTCATAAATAAATGGAATCACAACAATGGATGACCCTCTATGCTAGTCATAAATAAATGGAATCACAACAATGGATGACCCTCTATGCTAGTCATAAATAAATGGAATCACAACAATGGATGACCCTCTATGCTAGTCATAAATAAATGGAATCACAACAATGAATGACTCTCTATGCTAGTCATAAATAAATGGATTCACAACAGTGTATGACCCTCTATGCTAGTCATAAATAAATGGAATCACAACAATGAATGACCCTCTATGCTAGTCATAAATAAATGGAATCACAACAATGGATGACCCTCTATGCTAGTCATAAATAAATGGAATCACAACAATGAATGACCCTCTATGCTAGTCATATAAAAATGGAATCACAACAATGAATGACCCCATATGCTAGTCATAAAAGAATGGAATCACAACAATGAATGACCCTCTATGCTAGTCATATGAAAATGGAATCACAACAATGAATGACCCTCTATGTTAGTCATAAATAAATGGAATCACAATAATGGATGACCCTCTATGCTAGTCATAAATAAATGGAATCACAACAATGAATGACCCTCTATGCTAGTCATAAATAAATGGAATCACAACAATGAATGACCCTCTATGCTAGTCATATAAAAATGGAATCACAACAATGAATGACCCTATATGCTAGTCATAAATAAATGGAATCACAACAATGGAAGACCCTCTATGCTAGTCATAAATAAATGGAATCACAACAATGAATGACCCTCTATGCTCGTCATAAATAAATGGAATCACAACAATGAATGACCCTCTATGCTAGTCATAAATAAATGGAATCACAACAATGAATGACCCTCTATGCTAGTCATAAATAAATGGAATCACAACAATGAATGACCCTCTATGCTAGTCATAAATAAATGGAATCACAACAATGAATGACCCTCTATCCTAGTCATAAATAAATGGAATCACAACAATGAATGACCCTCTATGCTAGTCATAAATAAATGGAATCACAACAATGAATGACTCTCTATGCTAGTCTTATAAAAATAGAATCACAACAGTGAATGACCATCTATGCTAGTCATAAAAAAATGGAATCACAACAATGAAAGACCCTCTATGCTAGTCATAAATAAATGGAATCACAACAATGAATGACCCTCTATGCTAGTCATAAATTAATGGAATTACAACAATGAATGACCCTCTATGCTAGTCACAAATAAATGGAATCACAACAATGGATGACCCTCTATGCTAGTCATATAAAAATGGAATCACAACAGTGATGGACCATCTATGCTAGTCATAAATAAATGGAATCACAACAATGAATGACCCTCTATGCTAGTCATAAAAGAATGGAATCACAACAATGAATGACCCTCTATTCTAGTTATATAAAAATGGAATCACAACATTGAATGACCTTCTATGCTAGTCATAAATAAATGGAATCACAACAATGAATGACCCTCTATGCTAGTCATAAATAAATGGAATCACAACAATGAATGACCCTCTATGCTAGTCATATAAAAATGAAATCACAACAATGAATGACCCTCTATGCTAGTCATAAATAAATGGAATCACAACAATGAATGACCCTTTATGCTAGTCATAAATAAATGGAATCACAACAATGGATGACCCTCTATGCTAGTCATAAATAAATGGAATCACAACAATGAATGACCCTCTATGCTAGTCATATAAAAATGGAATCACAACAACGAATGACCCTCTATGCTAGTCATAAATAAATGGAATCACAACAATGAATGACCCTCTATGCTAGTCATAAATAAATGGAATCACAACAATGAAAGACCCTCTATGCTAGTCATAAATAAATGGAATCACAACAATGAATGACCCTCTATGCTAGTCATAAATAAATGGAATCACAACAATGGATGACCCTCTATGCTAGTCATAAATAAATGGAATCACAACAATGAATGACCCTCTATGCTAGTCATATAAAAATGAAATCACAACAATGAATGACCCTCTATGCTAGTCATAAATAAATGGAATCACAACAATGAATGACCCTTTATGCTAGTCATAAATAAATGGAATCACAACAATGGATGACCCTCTATGCTAGTCATAAATAAATGGAATCACAACAATGAATGACCCTCTATGCTAGTCATATAAAAATGGAATCACAACAACGAATGACCCTCTATGCTAGTCATAAATAAATGGAATCACAACAACGTATGACCCTCTATGCTAGTCATAAGTAAATGGAATCACAACAATGAATGACCCTCTATGCTAGTCATAAATAAATGGAATCACAACAATGAATGACCCTCTATGCTAGTCATATAAAAATGGAATCACAACAATGAATGACCCTCTATGATAGTCATAAATAAATGGAATCACAACAATGAATGACCCGCTATGCTATTCATATAAAAATGGAATCACAACAATGAATGACCCTCTATGCTAGTCATAAATTAATGGAATTACAACAATGAATGACCCTCTATGCTAGTCACAAATAAATGGAATCACAACAATGAATGACCCTCTATGCTAGTCATAAATAAATGGAATCACAACAATGAATGACCCTCTATGCTAGACATAAATAAATGGAATCACAACAATGGATAATGGATGACCCTCTATGCTAGTCATATAAAAATGGAATCACAACCAATGAATGACCCTCTATGCTAGTCATAAATAAATGGAATCACAATAATGAATGACCCTCTATGCTATTCATAAATAAAGGGAATCACAACAATGAATGACCCTCTATGCTAGTCATAAATAAATGGAATCACAACAATGAATGACCCTCTATGCTAGTCATATAAAAATGGAATCACAACAATGAATGACCCTCTATGATAGTCATAAATAAATGGAATCACAACAATGAATGACCCGCTATGCTATTCATATAAAAATGGAATCGCAACAATGAATAACCCTCTATGCTAGTCATAAATTAATGGAATTACAACAATGAATGACCCTCTATGCTAGTCACAAATAAATGGAATCACAACAATGAATGACCCTCTATGCTAGTCATAAATAAATGGAATCACAACAATGAATGACCCTCTATGCTAGACATAAATAAATGGAATCACAACAATGGATAATGGATGACCCTCTATGCTAGTCATATAAAAATGGAATCACAACCAATGAATGACCCTCTATGCTAGTCATAAATAAATGGAATCACAATAATGAATGACCCTCTATGCTAGTCATAAATAAAGGGAATCACAACAATGAATGACCCTCTATGCTAGTCATAAATAAATGGAATCACAACAATGAATTACCCTCTATGCTAGTCATAAATAAATGGAATCACAACAATGGATGACCCTCTATGCTAGTCATAAATCAATGGAATCACAACAATAGATGACCCTCTATGATAGTCATAAATTAATGGAATTACAACAATGAATGACCCTCTATGCTAGTCATAAATAAATGGAATCACAACAATGAATGGCCCTCTATGCTATTCATATAAAAATGGAATCACAACAATGAATGACCCTCTATACTAGTCATAAATAAATGGAATTACAACAATGAATGACCCTCTATGCTAGTCATAAATTAATGGAATTACAACAATGAATGACCCTCTTTATTAGTCATAAATAAATGGAATCACAACAATGAATGACCCTCTATGCTAGTCATAAATAAAGGGAATCACAACAATGAATGACCCTCTATGCTAGTCATAAATAAATGGAATCACAACAATGAATGACCCTCTAAGCTAGTCATAAATAATGGAATCACAACAATGGATGACCCTCTATGCTAGTCATAAATCAATGGAATCACAACAATGGATGACCCTCTATGATAGTCATGAATAAATGGAGTCACAACAGTGGATGACCCTCTATGCTTGTCATAAGGGAAAAAAATGGAATCTCCACGATGTGTGACTCTCCTATGCTAGTCATAAGGGAAAAAATGGAATCTCCACGATGTGTGACTCTCCTATGCTAGTCATAAGGGAAAAAATGGAATCTCCACGATGTGCGACCCTCCTATGCTAGTCATGAGGAAAAAAAAAATGGAATCTCCACGATTTGTGACCCTCCTGTGCTAGTCATGAGGAAAAAAATGGAATCTCCACGATTTGTGACCCTCCTGTGCTAGTCATGAGGAAAAAAATGGAATCTCCACGATTTGTGACCCTTCTATGCTAGTGATAAGAAAAAAAATGGAATCTCCACGATGTGTGACCCTCTTGTGCTAGTCATAAGAAAAAAAAAATGGAATCTCCACGATGTGCGACCCTCTTATGCTAGTCATGAGGAAAAAATAAATGGAATCTCCACGATTTGTGACCCTCCTGTGCTAGTCATGAGGAAAAAAATGGAATCTCCACGATTTGTGACCCTTCTATGCTAGTGATAAGAAAAAAAATGGAATCTCCACGATGTGCAACCCTCCTATGCTAGTCATGAGGAAAAAAATGGAATCTCCACGATTTGTGACCCTCCTGTGCTAGTCATGAGGAAAAAAATGGAATCTCCACGATATGTGACTCTATACTAGTCATAAGGAAAAAAATGGAATCTCCACGATGTGTGACCCTCCTGTGCTAGTCATGAAGAAAAAAATGGAATCTCCATGATATGTGACTCTATGCTAGTCATAAGGAAAAAAATGGAATCTCCACAATGTGTGACCCTCCTGTGCTAGTCATGAGGAAAAAAATGGAATCTCCACGATATGTGACTCTATGCTAGTCATAAGGAAAAAAATGGAATCTCCACGATTTGTGACCCTCCTGTGCTAGTCATGAGGAAAAAAAATGGAATCTCCACGATATGTGACTCTATGCTAGTCATAAGGAAAAAAATGGAATCTCCACGATGTGTGACCCTCCTGTGCTAGTCATGAGGAAAAAAATGGAATCTCCATATGTGACTCTATGCTAGTCATAAGGAAAAAAATGGAATCTCCACGATGTGTGACCCTCCTGTGCTAGTCATGAGGAAAAAAATGGAATCTCCACGATATGTGACTCTATGCTAGTCATAAGGAAAAAAAATGGAATCTCCACGATGTATGACCCTCCTGTGCTAGTCATGAGGAAAAAAATGGAATCTCCTCGATATGTGACTCTATGCTAGCCATAAGGAAAAAAACGGAATCTCCACGATGTGTGACCCTCCTGTGCTAGTCATGAGGAAAAAAATGGAATCTCCACGATATGTGACTCTATGCTAGTCATAAGGAAAAAATGGAATCTCCACGATGTGTGACCCTCTTGTGCTAGTCATGAGGAAAAAAATGGAATCTCCACGATATGTGACTCTATGCTAGTCATAAGGAAAAAAAATGGAATCTCCACGATGTATGACCCTCCTGTGCTAGTCATGAGGAAAAAAATGGAATCTCCACGATGTGTGACTCTATGCTAGTCATAAGGAAAAAAAATGGAATCTCCACGATGTATGACCCTCCTGTGCTAGTCATGAGGAAAAAAATGGAATATCCACGATATGTGACTCTATGCTAGCCATAAGGAAAAAAACGGAATCTCCACGATGTGTGACCCGCCTGTGCTAGTCATGAGGAAAAAAATGGAATCTCCACGATATGTGACTCTATGCTAGTCATAAGGAAAAAATGGAATCTCCACGATGTGTGACCCTCCTGTGCTAGTCATGAGGAAAAAAATGGAATCTCCACGATATGTGACTCTATGCTAGTCATAAGGAAAAAAAATGGAATCTCCACGATGTATGACCCTCCTGTGCTAGTCATGAGGAAAAAAATGGAATCTCCACGATGTGTGACTCTATGCTAGTCATAAGGAAAAAAAATGGAATCTCCACGATGTATGACCCTCCTGTGCTAGTCATGAGGAAAAAAATGGAATCTCCACGATATGTGACTCTATGCTAGTCATAAGGAAAAAAATGGAATCTCCACGATGTATGACCCTCCTGTGCTAGTCATAAGGAAAAAAATGGAATCTCCACGATATGTGACTGTATGCTAGTCATAAGGAAAAAAATGGAATCTCCACGATATGTGACTCTATGCTAGTCATAAGGAAAAAAAAATGGAATCTCCACGATGTATGACCCTCCTGTGCTAGTCATAAGGAAAAAAATGGAATCTCCACGATATGTGACTCTATGCTAGTCATAAGGAAAAAAAATGGAATCTCCACGATGTATGACCCTCCTGTGCTAGTCATGAGGAAAAAAAATGGAATCTCCACGATATGTGACTCTATGCTAGTCATAAGGAAAAAAAATGGAATCTCCACGATATGTGACTCTATGCTAGTCATAAGGAAAAAAATGGAATCTCCACGATGTGTGACCCTCCTGTGCTAGTCATGAGGAAAAAAATGGAATCTCCATGATATGTGACTCTATGCTAGTCATAAGGGAAAAAATGGAATCTCCACAATGTGTGACCCTCCTGTGCTAGTCATGAGGAAAAAAATGGAATCTCCACGATATGTGACTCGATGCTAGCCATAAGGAAAAAAACGGAATCTCCACGATGTGTGACCCTCCTGTGCTAGTCATGAGGAAAAAATGGAATCTCCACGATATGTGACTCTATGCTAGTCATAAGGAAAAAAATGGAATCTCCACGATGTGTGACCCTCCTGTGCTAGTCATGAGGAAAAAAATGGAATCTCCACGATATGTCTCTATGCTAGTCATAAGGAAAAAATGGAATCTCCACAATGTGTGACCCTCCTGTGCTAGTCATGAGGAAAAAAATGGAATCTCAACGATATGTGACTCTATGCTAGCGATAAGGAAAAAAACGGAATCTCCACGATGTCTGACCCTCCTGTGCTAGTCATGAGGAAAAAAATGGAATCTCCCTGATATGTGACACTATGCTAGTCATAAGGAAAAAAAAACGGAATCTCCACGATGTGTGACCCTCCTGTGCTAGTCATGAGGAAAAAAATGGAATCTCCATGATATGTGACTCTATGCTAGTCATAAGGAAAAAATGGAATCTCCACAATGTGTGACCCTCCTGTGCTAGTCATGAGGAAAAAAATGGAATCTCCACGATATGTGACACTATGCTAGTCATAAGGAAAAAAAACGGAATCTCCACGACGTGTGACCCTCCTGTGCTAGTCATGAGGAAAAAAATGGAATCTCCATGATATGTGACTCTATGCTAGTCATAAGGAAAAAATGGAATCTCCACAATGTGTGACCATCCTGTGCTAGTCATGAGGAAAAAATTGGAATCTCCACGATATGTGACCCTCCTGTGCTAGTCATAAGGAAAAAAAACGGAATCTCCACGATGTGTGACTCTCTTCTAGTCATAAGAAGAAATGGATTTGTTAAAGTGTGAGGGTGCGTTCTTGCAACACCACCACTTGCAACTCTGTGACTTTAAAGCAAAGGTTGTAATTTTACTTAAAGTATAATAAATTAAATGAAACAAACAATGCTTCGTTAAGAAAATCAATCCCTTTACATACTTTCCCTTTAGTAAAAAAAATTAATTTAAGAAATTACACTCCCAAATATTTTATCTAAATGATCCTATACTCTGACTGAAAAAAATAAATTGAATGTGATATCATAAATAGGTTAACAATATTACACAATCGTACGAAAATTATCGCTTTAAAAAATGTACATAAGAATAATATCCCACGAAAAGTAACAAAATGAAATTACATACCCTTACTGTCAAAGAAAAAAATGAAATAAGGAATGCCAGGTGTTCTTACTGTTACTCAACAGAATTATGCCTCACTGCCATAAAACGCTTACGTGAATCGTAAACCAAAAGTTTCGGTATGAGACTAGCCTGTATCCTAGCAATAAAGATAAATGATAAAATGTTTCACCCACAAAAATGACTGATATGTGCGTGAGTCACTTACCAATGTACAATAATTTGGCTGAAATCTCGGGTCTGCGCTTTTGTTAAGTAGAATTTTGTAAACAAATAACAAAGATAATAATAACAGACAATAATAAACCTTGGCTTCGTTCGGAAACGCGGCGTTGGGCTGAGTTATATCAGGTTGGCCATGTTTTGAAATGAACACATGCTCAGCCTGCCACGTTTTTGTCCTAAAATTTCGTAAGTTACACTTCACTTATTTCCTTTTTTTAAACACAAGATAACACAATAACACATTCACGTAATGCACAATGTATTT
>NC_090742.1:109761454-109768954 GCF_036898095.1 Palaemon carinicauda
TGAGTAATAAGAAGAACTGAATTTCAGTCATTTCGCGTAATGCCTGGAAATTTTAGTCATTTCGCGAAATCCCTAAGTGAATCAGTCATTTCGCGAAATGCCTAAAATCTTTAGGCATTTCGAGAAATGCCTGGTTACACTGTTTGTCTGTAACATATATATATATATATATATATATATATATATATATATATATATATATATATATATATACATATATATATATTCATATATATATATATATATATATATATATATATATATATACAAAGATAAAAGGGGAAGGAGAAAGTGATGTTTGGATTATGTCTGGTAGAGTGTCTGGGATTGAAAGGGGAAGAGCAAGTGAAGGTGTGGCTTTATTGCTGAGTGAATGAATGACAGGTAAAGTAGTGGAATGGAAGGATATATCATCTAGATTAATGTGGGTAAGAGTTAGGTTGAGTAGGGAATGTTGGGCTTTTGTTAGTGTGTATGGGCCAGGTTGCGAGAAAAGTGAAGAACAGCGAAATGAGTTCTGGAATGAATTAACTAGGTGTGTAGAAGGACTGGGTAGAAAGAATCATGTAGATGTCATGGGTGACTTAAATGCTAGAGTGGGCGCTGGAGGTAGAAGGCGTCATTGGGAAGTATGGTGTACCAGGTGAAAATGAGAGTGGTGAGAGACTGGTAGATATGTTTGTTGAGCATGAGATGGTGATAAGTTCTAGCTTTTTCAAAAAGAAATATAAAAACAAGTATACATGGGTAAGATTAGCAAATGAAAGTGGTAGAAAGGGGGTTAATGGATATGTGTTGATAACTAAAAGAATGTTTTGAAGATTGAAATACGTGCACGTGTTTAGGGGTATTGCTAACGGCATGTCTGATCATTTTTTGGTTGAAGGAAAATTAGTTGTAGCAAAAGAGTGGGGGAATAGAGTAGGTGGATGTAAAAGAGAGCTAGTGAGGGTTGAAGAGCTAATAAAACCGAGGGTAAAAAGTAAATATCAGGTAAGCTTGAAAATGGCATATGACGAAGTGAAAGTAAGAGAAACTGGTAATTTAGAGGAGTGGAAGTTAGTGAAAGAAAATTTTGTTGGGATTGCAAGTGATGTGTGTGGCAAGAAGTTTGTTGGAGGCAGCATGAGGAAGGGCAGTGAATGGTGGAATGAAGGATTGATGGTAAAAGTGGAAGAGAAAAAGAGGGCTTTTGAAGAATGCCTGCAGAGTAATAGTGTAGAGAAGTATGAAGGATATAAAGAGAAAAATGTGGAAGTAAAGTGCAAGGTAGGTGAGGCAAAGCGGGTAGCTGACCTAAGGTGAGGTCAGGGATTGGGTCATTCATATGAAGAGAATAACAAGTAGTTTTGGAAAGAAGTGAAGAGAGTAAGGAAGGCTGGTTCAAGAATTGAAGAGACAGTGAAAGATGGAAATGGAAGGTTGTTAGAAGGAGAGGAGGCAAGGAAAAGGTGGGCAGAGTATTTTGAAAGTTTACTGAATGTTGAGAATAACAGGGAGGCAGATATAATTGCTGTTGCAGGTGTTGAGGTGCCGGTGATGGGAGATGAGAATGAGAGAGAGATTACAAGAGAGGAAGTGAGGAGAGCACTAGATGAAACAAGAGTAGGAAAAGCATCTGGTATGGATGGTGTGAGAGCTGAGATGTTGAAGGAAGGGGGTGTGACTGTACTTGAATGGTTCGTGAGATTGTTTAATATGTGTTTTGTGTTGTCAATGGTACCAGTAGATTGGGTTTGTGCGTGTATTGTACCACTATACAAGGGTAAGGGAGATATGCATGAGTTTTGTAATTCAAGGCGTATTAGTTTGTTGAGTGTAGTTGGAAAAGTGTATGGTAGAGTACTGATTAATAGGATTAGGAATAAAACAGAAAATGCAATCTTAGAAGTATAGGGGGGTTTTAGAAGAGGTAGGGGTTGTATGAATCAGATTTTTGCAGTTAGGCAGATATGCGAGAAATATTTAGCAAAAGGTAAGTATGTGTATGTTGCGTTTATGAATCTGGAGAAAGCGTATGATAGAGTTGATAGGGAAACAATGTGGAATGTGATGAGGTTATATGGAGTTGGTGGAAGGTTGCTGCAAGCAGTGAAAAGTTTCTACAAAGGTAGTAAAGCATGTGTTAAGATAGGAAATGAAGTGAGTGATTGGTTTCCGGTGAGAGTGGGACTGAGACAGGGATGTGAGATGTCACTGTGGTTGTTTAACTTGTATGTTGATGGAGTGGTGAGAGAGGTGAATGCTCAAGTACTTGGACGAGGATTGAAACTGGTAGACGAAAATGACCATGAATGGGAGGTAAATCAGTTGTTGTTTGCGGATGATACTGTACTGGTTGCGAACGTGGAAGAGCAGCTTGGCCGATTAGTGACGGAATTTGGAAGGGTATGTGAGAGAAGGAAGTTGAGAGTTAATGTGGGTAACAGTAAGGTTATGAGATGTTCGAAAAGGGAAGGTGGTGTGAGGTTGAATGTCATGTTGAATGGAGAGTTACTTGAGGAGGAACATAGAGAGGAGACGTCCCCTTTTTTGTTTCATTTGTTTGATGTTAGCTACCCCCCCCAATTGGGGGAAGTGCCTTGGTATATGTATGTATGTATATATATATATATGTATATATATGTATATATAAATATATATATATATATATATATATATATATATATATATATATATAAATATATATATACAATTATATATATAAATATATATATGTAATTATATATATAAATATATATATTTATATAATTATATATATAATTATATATATAATATATATATAAATATATATATATAATTATATATAGATATATGTATTTATAAACATATGTGTATATATATATATATATATATATATATATATATGATATATATATGATATATATATATATATATATATATATTAAAATATATATATATACATATATATATATATATATATATATATATATTTATATATAAATATATATATGTATATATATATATATATATATATATATATATGTATATATATAAATACATATATAATTATATATAATATATATATATAAATATATATATATATATAAATATATATAAATATATATATATATATATATGAATATATATATGAATATATATATATACACATACACATATATATATATATATATATATATATATATATATATATATATATATATGTGTGTATATATATATATATATATATATATATATATATATATATATATATACAGTAATCCCTCGCTACTTTGCGGTTCGACCATCGCGGATTCACTACTTTGCGGATTTTTTTCATAACGCATGTATATACATATATCGCGGATTTTCCGGAAATTTCGAAAATACCGCGATGTGACCGATGTTGCGAGATTGGAGAAAGTAAGGAAAATTGAATCATGATTGATTTTCAATATAAATGAAACTTTGAGGAGCAACAAAGATATCATTTGTTAGAGAGATAGAGAGAGGTAAGGAATGGGAGGTAGTGAAAAGTAGCCCACAGAGAGAGAGAGAGAGAGAGAGAGAGAGAGAGAGAGAGAGAGAGAGAGAGAGAGAGAGAGAGAGAGAGAGTGTGTGTGTGTGTGAGTGTGTTGTTTTAAATGTAATAAACAAAAAAATTTATAGGTTATAACACATTGGTGCTTATGTAATATCAACTGTATACTGTAGACGGTTTGAATAATTTAAGAAATGGTATAAACGATACTTTGTTAGTGTATTCGTACACTCTCAAGAGCGGCAGCTAGACGTCAGCTGATCTAATCACAGCCAAAAGTAAAACAAAAAGAAGTCAACAATACTCGATTTTTAAAACACACACAAAATTTAAAAACAAAAGTACACGCCTTTTTAATGTGCAATTAACTATTTAAAGAGTAGCAATTTTCTAGAATAAAATTATGTTTCCCAAAAAACAGTGGTTTGCTGATGAAATCGGATGCCGTATTTTTAGCGACGATTGAAATGGATGTAAACTCGGCATAATTTTTTCGTTTCGTATTTAATTGACACTAAGAAAACTAATTTTAGTTTCTTCATCTATATGTAAGTATTGTATAACACGAAGAGAGAGAAAGAGAGAGAGAGAGAGAGAGAGAGAGAGAGAGAGAGAGAGAGAGAGAGAGAGAGAGAGAGAGAATGAATCAGCTGTTGTAATCGAATGCCGTTTTTTTGTTTCGTGAGAATTTCATCGCCACGACTATAACAACAACATACTGTACTGAACTTTACAGTATTATACAGACTACTGTAATATGATAAAGTAAAATACTTGTAATAACCTATTTTATATGAAATGGGGCTATTTTTTTTTGTTTAAAATTTACATTTACGTACGTAAAACAACTCTCTCTCCCTCTCTCTCTCTCTCTCTCTCTCTCTCTCTCTCTCTCTCTCTCTCTCTCTCTCTCAAATTGTTTTCCTGCTTTGCTACGTATGTATGATTTTATATATACGGTAAATAATATTTGTAATAACATATTTTCTAAAAGCTTTTACTGTAATATTATTATTTATTACTTTCATCATGCGCGTTAAATGCCTTCGTTTGTTTACTGAGCGTACTTTATGACGCCGTCGTTTCAGGCGGCGTCATAAAGAAAAACATTTCATTTGGAAGTCCTAAGAAAAATTAAGTAAAACATTGGTAATAACAAAATCAACATACTGTACTGAATAATCAATATAATCGATGCAAAAACAAACCTTTACACAGATGTGTAAATGCGTTTGTTTCTTCATTATGATCAGAGATAAACGTAAACAAAACATTGGTTGCCATTTTTTATCGTGCTTTTTGGCGTGTTTAAGAAACGCATGATATAAAATCGCCTTTAATATTTGTGCCTGTTTTAGTTTAGGGTACTCTAGTACATGCATTAAGTGTTCTGTACATTAAAGGGTAGTTTGTTAACAGCACTACGTACAGGGGAAGATTTTAAAAGTCTGAATATACATGTTAAATAAATACGTAAATATGGTGTCACTACTTCGCGGATTTTCACCTATCGCGGTCGGGTCTGGAACCTATCTACCACGATATATGAGGGCTCACTGTATATATATATATATATATATATATATATATATATATATATATACAGTATATATATATATATATATATATATATATATATATATATATATATATATATATATATATATATATATATATATGAATATATATACACATACATATATATACACACACATATATATATATATGTATATATATATATATATATATATATATATATATATATATATATATATATATATGTATATATATATATATATATATATATATATATATATATATATATATATGAATAGATAAATGTATATATAAAATATTTGAATATATATGCGTATATATGTATATTAAATATATATGAATATATAAATATATGAATATATAATATTTATAAACATATATATATATATATATATATATATATATATATATATATATATGTATATATATATTAAATGTAATGTATGTATATATATATATATATATATATAAATATATATAAATATATATATTTTATTATTATTATTATTATTATTATTATTATTATTATTATTATTATTATTATTATTATTGCTAGCCAAGCTACAACCCTAATTGGAAAAGCAAGATGCTATAAGCCCAAGGGCTCCAACAGGGAAAAAAGGCCCAGTGAGGAAAGGAAATAAGGAAATAAATAAATGATGAGAATAAATTAACAATATATCATTCTAAAAACAGTATAACTATTAACAATGTAAAAAAAAGATAGGTCATATATAAACAATAAAAAGACACATGTCAGCCTGGTCAGCATAAAAACATTTGCTCCAACTTTGAACTTTTGAAGTTCTACTGATTCAACTACCCGATTAGGAAGATCATTTCACAACTTGGTAACAGCTGGAATAAAACTTCTAGAATACTGTATAGTATTGAGCCTCATGATGGAGGAGGCTCGGCTACTAGAATTAACTGCCTGCCTAGTATTACGAACAGGATAAAATTGTCCAGGGAGATCTGAATGTAAAGGATGGTCAGAGTTATGAAAAATCTTATGCAACATGCATAATGAACTAATTGAACGACGGTGCCAAAGATTAATATCTAGATCAGGAATAAGAAATTTAATAGACCGTAAGTTTCTGTCCAACAAATTAAGATGAGAATCAGCAGCCGAAGACCTGACAGGAGAACAATACTCAAAACAAGGTAGAATGAAAGAATTAAAACACTTCTTCAGAATAGATTGATCACCGAAAATCTTAAAAGACTTTCTCAATAAGCCAATTTTTTGTGCAATTGAAGAAGACACAGACCTAATGTGTTTCTCAAAAGTAAATTTGCTGTCGAGAATCACACCTAAAATTTTAAGAGTCCTACAAATTCAAAGAAACATTATCAATACTGAGATCCGGATGTTGAGGAGCCACCGTCCTTGACCTACTTACAATCATACTTTGAGTTTTATTAGGATTCAACTTCATACCCCATAATTTGCATCATGCACTAATTCTAGATAATCTCTATTAAGGGATTCACCAACCGCAGATCTACATTCAGGGGATGGAATTGATGCTTAGAGAGTAGCATCATCTGCATATGCAACAAGCTTATTTTCTAGGCCAAACCACATGTCATGTGTATATAGTAAGAAAAGCAATGGACCAAGAACACTAGACTGTGGAACACCGGATATCACATTCCTATACTCACTATGGTGCCCATCAACAACAACTCTGAGATCTATTAATTAAAAAATCAATAATAATGCTAAGAAACGACCCACCCACTCCCAACTGTTTCAGTTTGAAAACAAGGGGCTCATGATTAACAAGTTCAAAGGCAGCACTAAAATCAAGGCCAATCATACGAACTTCCTGACCACAATCAAGGGATTTCTGTACAGCATTGGAGATTGTAAGAAGGGCATCACATGCTCCAAGGCCTTTACGAAAACCAAATTGAAAACTAGGGAGTAGATAATTACCTTCAGCAAACCTACTAAGACGTTTTGCCAGAAGACGTTCAAAAACTTTGGATAATATGGGAGTTATTGAAATTGGGCGGTAATCAGTGAGACTTGAGCTACCACAAACACATTTACATAGAGGAGTAACATTACTAATTCTCCAAAGGTGCTAAAAGCTCCTCTTCTTGCTAACTTGTGCAAAATAACAGATAACTTTGGAGCTAAGAAATCTGTAGATTTTATGAAAAACAAAGGAAAAATACCATATGGGTCTACACCTCCATAAGCATCAAGGTCCATCAACAGAGCTTTAATCTCACGAGATCGAAAAGCTGAATTAATTAGTTTAGCCTCATGAAAACAGGAATGAGGAAGTTCAAGTTTTTCATTACTCTGTTTACTGTAAAAAACATCAGCCAAAGGGGTTGCCTTTTCGTTTGGACAGTGAGTGACTGAGCCACCTGGTTTAAGTAAAAGAGGAACTGTTGCATCTTCATCAAAGAGTGCAGATTTA
>NC_090742.1:109781454-109791454 GCF_036898095.1 Palaemon carinicauda
TCCTAGAGTCTTAGGAACTGGTGTTGTGGGACTTCATTAAGAGTCAAGATTTTTTTCTCCCACCGTAAGGTTTTTGGAACTCCAATAATTGAAATTTTGAATATTCATTAAAAATCCAGATATCTTCAACAGTATTTTCTCTCTCTCTCTCTCTCTCTCTCTCTCACACACACACACACACACTATATATATATATATATATATATATATATATATATATATATAAATATATATATATATATATTTATATATATATATATATTTATATATATATATATATATATATATATATATATATATATATATATATATATATATATATACATACGTATGTATGTATAGCTTTCTGAGTGGGGATAAAGGGATTCTAGCAGATAATAAAGTTGGCGTATTTTTTCCCCAGAATAGTAATTTAAACTTGTTAAGAATTGATGTCTTTAACTTCCTAAGGATTTTCTACTTTACCATTTATTCATATTAGTTAAAGAGTTATTTAAATTGCATAAATTACTAATTTACACAATGCTATAAAACCAGATGTGGATAACTCCCTTTTGAATAATCAAGAAGCTTGAGAGAGAGAGAGAGAGAGAGAGAGAGAGAGAGAGAGAGAGAGAGAGAGAGAGAGAGAGAGAGAGAGAGAGAGAGAGAGAGAGCAACTGGTAAATGAAATAAGTTCTTAATAATAGCATTTTTCTTACTGATCAATACGATGCCATTAACACCACACATTTTGTTTTTTTTCCAGGCAACATGATTCTTCGGAAACAACATATCATATTGGTAGCTGTAGTCACCTTTATCGTCCTTCCCTACTTCCCAAGCACTAATCCTAATATTGGTAAGTTATGTAACGAACTAATACTTGACACATTTTGACCAATATGTAAACACAACACTGGCGCCACAGAGGGGTCATAGTGACGTTAAACATCGAAAATCTTGAACACTGTAATTGGTTCTAATTATGAATTCCAAGAACTGAACCATTTGATCATTCTTGATTTTAATAACGAGTTTTCAACCGTTGAATGGAAATTTTATCTGCTCGCAGATTTTCGTATTGATGATGAAAAGCAGACTCTGGGGATGTTTGCGCAAACCTCGGCTCATTTTCATTTTATTACATAATTTTACTTGGTGTATGGAAATTTAATGCCTAAATAACAGATATAGTACTTTAACCTATGATATAGAATACGAGGTTGATTAAATGTCAAAAGTTTAATCGATTTCAATCTTGATTTACTTTGAATTAAAAGTTTTTTTTTTTTTTTTTTTTTTTTTTTTTTTTTTTTTTTTTTACGACTATCGCAAACCTTTCAAATAGATATTTCATATCGAGGCGTAATCAGTTTTTTTTTTTTTTTTTTTTTTTTTTTTTTTTTTTTTTTATAAAATATGTGATTGGAGAGAACGACTTTTTTGTAAAGAAATTACATTAGTTTAAAATTTGCATAACCGCCTTTCGGAAATCCTATCAAGCCAATATAATAGAAAAGTATATTTACAGTAGGTTATATAAATGCCTTTGTTATGAGGAGGAAATCAGCCGAAAGAAACCCTTATTAAGATATATGGAATTTTATTGTCCGTAAATGAAGACATTGCAAAATTGTTTCTGTATTGGAATGCCGATTTTCATTAGACTTATAACAATATAAAGTGTTAAATCTCAAGCTTCTTAACTTCGACAAAATTAATTCCATAATCTTGCTTTCATTACTCAGCATACACTGCGATCGGGCACAGTTGATTTGACATTATTATATAATTTATATTTCTATCTGTGATTCTATATTCCAGTTATAATATATGATAAAATCCAACTATTAAGCAAAACAGTATCCCAAAATCTAGATTTTTATAGGCATGGCCAACAAGTCTGAAGATTTAATGATCGTACCATGGCAACCAACCAGTCAATAGTCCTTCTCAATAATTATTAATGGTAGGTGACCAGGGGGAAGTAATCTGACTTTTTTCCCAGAAATCTCATGCTCTGCCTACCAGCCAGGAACGCCTTTACCCAATGCACAATGACTGGCAGGATATTGCTGGCCGCACTGCCTTTGCGAAAGAAGAGAAGGAAATTATCCGAGAATGATGAATACAGGTGGCTGTCTGAATTAATTTGGAGCAAAGACCAGTTGAATTAAGTGATTAATTAGATAATCAAGATAATGCCAATTTACTCACCCATGTGGCAAACACGTGTACTGCAAAATTTACCACTTTCCAGAACAGAGGAGCAATGGAATAATGTGAGAATGGCGAGCCATGGTGTAGTGAAGACCAGTTGAACTAAGTGATTAATTCGATAATTAAAATAACGTTAATTTACTCACGTATGCTGCTAACATTCGTTGCTCAACATATACTGCTTGCATGAACTGAGAAGCATTGAGATGATGTTAAATTGCAAGCAAAGTGAACCATGGAAGATCAAAGACCAGTTGAACTAAGTGATTAATCAGGTAATTAAAATAACGCCAGTTTACTCATTCTCGGGTCTAATACGCATAGTGCAACATAAACTGTTAATCCGAACAAAGGAGCAATGAAATTAAGTTAAATTGCTAGTGAAGCTATCCCCACTGGAGCATAGACTAGTTGCAGTAAGTGATTAAATAGATAATTAAGATAACACATTCACACACACATTGGCTTTGGCTGTGGTGGGGGAGCAACCATATGGTTCTAGGCTCAAGGAATGTGAGATTTCTTGGACACAAGTCCGAAAACCGTAGCCAGGCCTTGATGATAAATATTTTAGGTTCGTTGGGTGCACATATTCTATAATTTCTTATGATCTAAGAAGCTGGTTCAGCTTTTTTATTTTGTTAACAGCATGGACTGATTAATATAATGTTACACAAACTATCCATTAATCTCTAACAAAATCTGATACTGGTTGTTTTCTTATTCCAATACAGCTGTAGAATCACAGGGAAATGTTATAATCAATCAATCTTAGTTTAAAAATGATGCCTGATACTGATTTGTAGTTATTAAAATGTTTAAAAACCAAGGAGTTTTCTTCCGGCATTTGAGATGTACAGTAAACCTTCATCTCAGAAAGTATGATTTATGTGTTAGACCAGATAAAGCCCAAAATATTCCCACCATCGCAGAAAGAAGTCTACCAAAAAAATCAACTATTACTACTACCCATTTAATATTACGATCACTACTACGGTGACAGTAACAATCACTAACAACTCTTAGAACTCTAACACCTAAAGGACACTAAATGTGGTCAACGAGTCTAAAGGTTTCTTTATTGTGGCATGGAAATTTACTGTTAAGAAAAGACTGATAGGCTGTCTGGGAACTTGCTTTTTTAATTTTCCAGTTTTCATTATTATGCCACTGTATTATCTTTTTTTTTTTAAGTAAACATTTTATTCTGTAAATATTCCTTTATCAAGACATTGTTCTCATAATCTTTGTTCGCAGGAAATATTCAAATAATAACAATAACGGTAATGATGAATCTATATCATTTCTGGCAGAATCCCCTAAAACGGAACAGTATGAGCTAGATGAAAATCGTTTGGTTTTCCAGGAAAAGAGTTTAAACCAAATTTTATCAGCTATTGATAAGCTCAGTCGTCGAGTCGACGCCCTCGCGAGCCAAACCAAGGACACACAGCCAAATCCTACGGCTATGATCGAACAGCGTAAGATGGAAGAACTAGAACACCCTCATGAAGACTTTGAAGTAAGAGGTGAGGAGGGAAGGAATGTGGACGAGGATGAGATGAGCATAGAATCAAACTATCCCGATGAGATAGTTAATGGCAGGTAATTCAGATTATTATAATTGATTTCTGATTATCTAGTTGCCTGTTTGGCAAAAAAAAAAAAAAAAAAATTGTCTTTGATAATATATTTCACGATATGTTTTCATTAATCCGATGTAACAATAGCCGATTATTTTTCCTTGATTCGGTGAAAGGGAACAGAAAAAGGTCCATGTTTCCAAGTAACTAAAATATCGTCTGAAACAGAGGTATAATGTAAATAAATGAGCTCAGGGAAATCTGTCTACATCTAACCCCGAAAAGACAGTTATTGTCAATTGACAGGGTCGGTTCTTCTTTATGTTTTGATTTCTAGAGATACTGGTTAGATAGTTCCAAATAGGAATCTATCTGAGCAATATAATAAAATAAACATGATTTCATAGTACAAGGAATACGTACAACGAGAGTTTTTCAAGGTTTTCACCTCACACCAATAGTCTAATAAAAGCCAGAGTAAAATTTTACGAGATTATTCTCTGAAATTATTCTAACAGCGATTCATTGCTTCTACTTTATTTTTTTTTTTCTACAATTATATTCGGAAATAATGAGTCTCTTCTTACTATGAAGTATTTTTGAGGCTAAAATAAAGAGTTAGAAAAAGAGAATAATTTGATACATTGAAAAGGAGAATTTGCAATCGTGCAGCTTCAAAATCATTCATGATAGAAAATAATTCAGGTTAAAGTCAGTTTTGAAATTATATCTAAATATCGTTGTTTTATAAACTGATTATTAGTTACTTTAATCGCATCAATTTATATACAAACGTTAAAAATAATATTTAGTTACAGTTTTTCAGCACACCTATTCGGTGGTAAGGGTTGAGGCCGATAATATGGGGTTGAGGGCTAAAACCTATTTAAGAAAATCTTCATATAATTTTTCATAAATACTATGTAAAAGGTTTGATTTCAACCATCTGTAAATATTAGTATAATGAAAAAAAAAAATCAAGATAAGATTAGCGTGAGGATTACATCAATATTGCATGTTGATTATTATAAGAAAATTTGATGGCTCGCCCACTTTACGTTTATCTTCAATACTTCAGATAGATTTGGGCCTTCCATTATTGGCTATATACGTCTGTTGAATCATATAAATCCAGATTCCAGGGTAAAACTAAAGACCTAAAAATTGACCTGAAAATATATATGTGTATATCTTTATTAATACTTGATTGATTTGGATAACATAAGAGATGCTTTAAGATATTAATAAATAAAGTTTAAGCAAATAACAAGATAGTGTTGAAAAAAGCTGGTTTTGGCTTGTTAACTTTGACCAGAACTACTATGTTAAGCCCCCCTGACACTTGCACGCATTTCTGGCACGCACTGGCACTCAAAATGCGTGCCAGTGCGTGCCACTTTTGTGGCACGCACTGGGAGGTTCCCGCACTGTTCACGACAAGTTCATGCCATGTTCAAGCATAGTTCACGACAAGTTCACGCCACGTTCAGGACATGGCACTAATTGGCAGAACTAGTTCACGACAAGTTCACGACACGTTCACTCATCTTTCTGCATCTTTCCGCATCATTCCGCATCGTTCACGCATCGTTCACTCCAGTTCACGACTTGGCCACATCATATATAAAGACGGGGCTTCCTACATGATTTTTATCAAAACCATATTCTTGTGCTAATCTTTGATTAATGTCCCCTGTATTAATGTGTAAGTTATCTTTATAGATATTTGTAACAATTATACTTCTATTTAGTATATATTTTATTAATTAATTATTATTATAGGTAATTAACTGGTTTGAATAATTTTTAAGCTTTATAATTTACTGAAAAAATAATATTTTATGGCAGTTATATGCTGATCAGATATTTTGAACCCACTTTACATTATCTTAGAATTTAATGGAAAAATGATTATTCCATTCATTAGTTTTGTTGTATCGTTTGTGAACTAATATCATTGAAACTGAGGCAGAAAAGACATCTCTAAAAATAATAGGTTGGTTAGGTGCCCTGTGAGCATTGAAGTCTCTCGCCAGGGTAAATTTCTTTAGTCGCCCTTATTTAAATGGCAGTTGTGAACTTTTTTTCAGTTTTGTAACTTTTCCTGTTTGTTTATATATATATACACACACACACACACACATATATATATATATATATATATATATATATATATATATATATATTATATGTTTGTGTGTGTATACACATTCAATAAACCACAAGCAAAATGAAGAAAATATATCTCTCTCTCAAGTATTACACCTGTTCATGAAGGGATTAAAGAACTTCTGTCCTCTTTTTGTGTTATAAAATCAATAATTCTCTCTCTCTCTCTCTCTCTCTCTCTCTCTCTCTCTCTCTCTCCTCTCAAGGGATAAAAGAGTGCAAGGGGTAAAAGTTAGTGAAAAATCAAGTGCAAATTCCTTAGATTCGCGCCTAGGCCTTTGTTAGTGTAAGTGTGAATAACAATTTTGCCGATAGACTTACTCAAAGGGTAAAGTTGTAGATTCTGTAGGAGAATAAGGGAAAAGTTTTTAATATATTATAAAAGAGCGGAATAGATGAATTTGAAATGTATTTATTTAATGGTGTATCTGTATAGGCCTACAGCTGTAGTATCCCTACACAGTGTCTATATCTCTGTATTTGAATTGTCTCTTTATATAACCTATTATGTTTTGTGCTTTCTTTTCAGCTTTTATGCTCTGTTTGGTGAACTTTAAATCCTTGCTGATAATAATACCAAGAGAGAGAGAGAGAGAGAGAGAGAGAGAGAGAGAGAGAGAGAGATAGAGAGAGAGAGAGAGAGAGAGAGAGAAGCTTATTCTCTCTCTCTCTGAGATATATATATATATATATATATATATATATATATATATATATATATATATATTGAAGGTTATTCTCTCTCTCTCTCTCTCTCTCTCTCTCTCTCTCTCTCTCTCTCTCTCTCTCTCTCTCTCTCTCTCTCAATTAAATAAGAAAAGGGGAGAGGTAAAAGAATATATTGTCATTATACAGATTTTTTCTTTGATGATTATGAGGAAGTAGGGCTAAATCCATTGATTTAATTGCCACGCACTGGCACGCATCCTCCCTCATCGTCCCTCAGTAGGGATAAACCCATTGATTTAATTGCCACGCACTGGCACGCATCCTCCAGCATCATCCCGCACTGTTCACTCCAGTTCACTCTAGTTCCCGCATCGTTCACGACAAGTTCACGCTAATTTTGTCATGACAATGCGTGCCACAAATTTTGAGCATTTCAAAATTCTCGGTACGCATGGCACGCATGCCATGCACCGTTCACGTCAAGTTCACGCCAGTTCCCGCATCGTTCACGCCAGTTCACGACACAATGCGTGCCATTGCGTGCCACAAATGCGTGCAAGTGTCAGGGGGGCTTTAAGAGATGTCGGCGTCAATGTATTTTCCTAAAAATAAGTAGAATGGCTTTATATTTTTTGCTTAGCAATCATTTTTTTTACAACTTGATACAGTTTGATAGATTGACATACATTTGAAGGAAATATTAACAGATCATAAAAAATATATATTTTATAATATAGAAGTTGACCTTAAGTACTACCACTTCAAACAAAATGCCTCAAGACCTTTTGTCATACAGTATCATCAAAAGAATTTTACACATTTTTTTCGTCTAAATATAGCAAGAAAACAATTAGAAATATGAACAAATACTAAAAGTGGCTCTGTGATCATCACAAAACCAATGATTCGAAACACCTGAACATCCAACGTGAATCCATGTGTTGCAGTTGATAATTCCACTTTTTGACTTTTCACATTTCTCGGGTGTGAAAATGAAAGTATATTGATGCGTTTTAATTGACCTTCTGTTCAGCATTAAAATGGGTTAAAGCCTCATAGGAAAGCTCTTCATAAGGATTTATGTTCGAAGCATCCTCATATCCATTGACCTTAGCCCAAATTTTCAGTGTCTTTTGTTTTACGTAATTTTACTAGTTTTGTTTGACCAATGATATTCAGTTGTTGCAATATTTTCTGGATTTATACTTAGTGCTTCTAAGAGTAGAGCAATAGAATCTTTCACTACACGTAGTGTGTTTTCAACACCATTTAGTTACATAGCTTTCAGTTTTCAGGCAGTGTATTTCAAAATTTCAGGATATGATTGGTTGAGAGGCATAAATGGGTTCACATTGGATGTTCAGGTGTTTCGAATGATTGATTTTGTTATGAGCACAGACCCGCTGTTAGTAGTTGTTCATATTTTTTGAAAATTATTTTCTTACTGTATTTAGAAAAGAGAAGTTTGAGCCATTTATTTTTTTATAATGCCATGTCACAATACGTCTTCGGGAATTTTGTTTGAGATGGTAGTACTTCAGGTCAAGTTTTATATTTTAAAAAATATATTTTTTTCATGATTTGTTAATATTTCCTTAAAATGTATGTCAATATGTCAAACTGTACCAAGCTGAAAAAAATGAATTTCTAAGTAAAAAATATAAAGCTATTTCTACTTATTTTCAGGAAAATTCATTGACGCCAACGTCGCTTAGCATAGTCGTTCAGGTCAAAGTTTACAAGTAAAAATAAGTTTTCTTTCCCAAAACTATTTTGTTATTTTATTAAAATATATAGTAATATCTCAAATAATGCCAACGTTTATTAAAATCCATGAGTATTAATAAGTATAGGGCTATTTCAACTTAGTTTCAGGAAAATTCATTGTCGCCGACACCGCTTAAAATAGTCGTTCAAGTCAAAGTTACCACGTCAAAAAAAAAAAAAAAAAAAAAAAAAAAAAAAAAAAAAAAAAAAAAAAGGCTTTTCAAAACTAAATTTGTATTTCCTTAAAATGTATATTCATATCTCAAGGTATGACAAATTCCATTAAAATTAGTTAATTATTAATAAACATACGACTATTTCAACTTATTTTCAGGACAATTCATTGGCGCCAACATTGCTTAATAGTCGATCAGGTCAAAATTTACACGTCATAACCATTCTTTTTTTTGTTCAAAATTATTTGTCTATTTTTTTAAAATATATATTTATATCTCGAATTATGCCAAATTTTATCAAAATCCATTAAGTATTAATAAAGATATGTATACGTATATATTTTCAGGAATTTTACAGGACAATTTTCAGGACTTTAGTGTTACCCCCGATTTCATGAGAACAAAAGTGGTATATGTCTCAACATCTATACTTGATTTTTTTTTTTTTGGTAATAGTATATAAATACAATGGTTTCCTTACATTGTTTGATTATTAGTGTTCTTGTAAAATTGTTTTCAAATATAAAAGAAATTTAGGAAGGTTTCACCAGACTGTTTTCCCTTGCATGTGCACAGAGCAAACATGATTGCAGTTTACGTTAATACCAATGCAAATGCCTTCAATAATACTAATTTATGTTTCAGACTTATGAGCTCCAAAGGAGAGCCTGTAAAGGTGATCGTGCTGGTTGGCTCGACTGCTCGAAGTGGAACCAGCTTCTTGGGAGAACTTCTGTCGCAGTTCGACAACGTTCTCTTTGAACCAGAGCTTTACATCAGAGCTAAGACGAGAGAGATGGTAAGGTTTTCACCTGTGATGAGCAATATTTTCTTGAACATTATCATAATTTTGTATGAAATGTGAGATAATCATGTTTATGCAAAGGATCATTTATATGCAAATATTGGCCTAGTTAAATTTGATAAAAATCGGAGCATAATTTCTTATATAGCGTGCGGTTCCCTTAGCGGAAAAAGTAGTTCTTGGCATATTGATACGGAAAGAAATGAGCTTCGATAATAGGATTGAAATTATATAAAGAAGCCTACAGTACATTGATATAATAAAGTCTTTTATCATAAGAGTTGTTGGATGGTAAGCATGATTCAGAAAACCCCTCAGATAAAGTTAAAGAATGTAATTCAGAGATAAACATTTTGAAAAATGGAAGGTAGAGAATACCGTAGTTCCCAAACTGAGCTAATATCAAGTGATAAACATGTATGTAATTGCTTCGAATGTAGACCCGACTCTGAAAGACCAGGGAAAATGGAGCGGATTTTGTGATTATAATCTCGAACTTGAATCAGTAGCGAAAGGAAAGTTGGTTCCATTAAGTTAGGGTAGGGTTTTTTGCTAGATCAATTACACTTGGTTTACACCTGTCACAAGAAACAAATGCTATATCCCGAACATGACAGACAGTAAATGTA
>NC_090742.1:109796454-109828954 GCF_036898095.1 Palaemon carinicauda
GTCCCTCCAAGTTACTCAGACATTTATCCCAGCAGGAAAAATAGTATTTTTGAGATTATGTTATACGGAACTCATATACATAGACTTTCATATGGCTTTTGATAAAGAAAATCATGAAAAATTAAAGGCTAAAATCAGAGCACTAGGCATTATTGATGAGCCAGCTGAATGGATCGAAGATTGACTGACAAACAGAAAACAGAGAATGGAGAAGCTTCAGAGTGGGCAGCTGTTATATTACAAGCGGAGTACCTAAATGATACGTCCTTGGCCCATTTCTATTTCTGATTTACATTAACGACATAGATTTAGGATAGCCAAATTTGCAAACGATATTAAACCAGGCATAAATGCTGCAAACTCAGATGTAGAGGCCTTAAGAGAAGATCTAATTAAGTTGGCAGAAAGGTCCAGAAAATGGTAAATGGCTTTCATCTATGGGAAGTGCTAAACTACGCACATATGTTATAATAACCCACAAACAGACTACTCACTGCTGGTAATGAAATAGAAAGTGTGAACCAGGAGGAGGCTCTTGGCAGTATTATTAGCAAAGATTTAAAGTTCACCGAACAAAGAATAAAAGTTGAAAAGAAAGCACATAAAGTAATAGGTTACATATAGAAACAATTCAAATACAAAAACAAAGACACTGTATTGCAGCTTCACGCATCACTAGTAAGAGAATATCTAGAATATGGAGTCCAATTCTGGAATGCAAGTATTCAGAAGGATATAGATAGACTGGAAGCAGTACAAGCTAGGGCCACCAAACTAGTTCCAACACTAAGACAACTTAGATATAGACGGAGAATGAAACGTTTAAACTTATTTGATCTACAAACTCGATGACTAAGGGGACATCTAATACAAAAAAAAAAATCAAAATTCTAAAAGGAATAACAAATGTAGACTACAACAATCTCTTCACACTTAGCACAAATCAGTCCAGAGGTGTCAGATACAAACTAGAATTAATAAGATACAACAGTATCAATGTGGTAATTTATTTGCATACAAAATAGCAAATACATGGAACAGACTTCCAGCCGACATAGTGAACAGTAACATAGTAAACGTATTAAAGAAGTTAGACAAGATCATGGAAACTCTCTAAATGTTTAAACTAATTCGCTCTACCCAAGAGTAAATGGAGTCTCTGTAGATGAACTAATTACTTGTAGCTCCTTTGTAGAGTGAAAGCCACAAAAAGGAGTTTTCATATCATACCGTAAAATTTGAAAACAGCTTCTGTTAGGTACCATTAGTTCCATTTTCCCTCACAGCAAAACTACAGATATCATCATTCCTAGATCGGACTTCAATGAAATATGCAGATCCATTTAGATATTTCATGAATTTGGTGGAGTAGACTTCATCTAACTCATATTACTGACATTTATCAGCAAAGATTTTTCTTGGTAAAATTGCATTGAATTCTGTTTATTTAAACAATGGATACGTGTGGAGAAAACAGCTTTATTTAAATAGGTTTTGTCCTGTCTGTATCAGGATGCAGATAACTCCTAATCAATCGATCAATCCTGTCTGTATTTAGCTCAATTTAACCATGAAAAAGTCATGTCTCTTCCCAATTAAGTCTAGAGCAATGTTTGGCAGTTGATCTTCATGCCCTTTTAGTATTCATTATCAGTAGTGCTGATACTTCTCTATCAGATTTTACCCTTACAGGGTAGAAGGTAAACGAGTTCACCCCTGTGTGCTTGTTCCCAGAATTCTTATCTGGTCTTAGTTTTCATCTTTGTCTTTTATCAAAGAGCATTTGGACTTCTTACTGGTGTTACTCATGGTGTATCCATATCGTTAACTTTTCTGTTCATCTGTTTGTTTCACTTTCTCATTAAGTGTCAAAACCATCCTGGGCTTTGACTACGGGCATGATTCATCACATCTGATTAAAATCTACCCCATATTCTTTAAAGATGTCTATGTCACTACGGTGGAAAGTAGCCCAAATCTTATGAACATATAAATTTAGGCTCTGTTTATTGACATAATTCTCGTGCATTGACTATACTGTTACTATTCTATTTTCTTACTTTCTCTTATTACTTGTTTTACATTTTATCAAATTCCTAAGGTAAAAGATATATTTTCCATCCTCTAATACAGGTGCTTCAACCATCTCGTGTTTCTAATGCCTAATATCTTTCTTCGGTATTTCGGATATTTGAAACCTAATATAAATATATACTGAACTTCAAAAAAATGCAAAATTTTCAAGTTCGTGTTTAAGATGGAAAAATGGTTGTGAACATGGTTGGCTGCTATAGTTCTATTTTAATGGGCTTTAATTGTTTGCAAACGACCGTAACCAGAATTTAAAACAGAGAACACTTAATTCAGAGTACTCAAACGCAATGACATTGAAGTCAGTGTGGGATGAATACGCATGTAATGCATGTGTTGATTATGCCGCAAAAACTGTTCATGAAGATGATGTCTTTATAAACTACAAGTGTCATTGTGAATCATTGACTTATTAACATCAGTGACAATATAACGATTGCCACAGATCAAGAGAGCTAGAGAGGGCTCTTGGGTAACTTCAAGTGGGTGGGAGTGTTCAGAGATGTGGAAACATCTTTGACGTCTATGTTTTCACCATCTACCAGTAACAGTTCATCATACCGGCAGAACATATAAGACAACACAATGTCAGGATCATTACATTCACAGGTCACATCTGCAAAGACGTTTCCTATTGGCCAGTGAAACCACTAGGAATGTCATTGGAAACCACAGAAGGACTGTAAGCTCAAACACAATCAGACGGCAACTTTGTGACAGAGGGCTTCAGTGTATGCAACCGTCACAAGGTTCTGTTCTCACGCAATGTCACTGTCTCCTAAGAGCGCAGTGGGAGCAAGCATGCTTGAATTGGCCTCAACAGCAGTAGAGAAGAGTTCTTTTCTCTGATGAAAGTTGATATTGTGTTCATCCTTCCTATGGAGGTGAGTATGGCGACATCGAGGTAAGCGCTTTTATGACCGGTGCGTTCTTGAACGGAACTCATGGGATGGTCCATGTGTAATAGTTTGGGATGGAATAGGGTTAAACCAGAGAACTAACCTTGAATTTTTTCAGATCGTTGGTGCTGGTAGGGACAATGGTGTCATTACTCAGTGCTACATTGATCGGGTGTTAAGGCCTCAGGTTGTACCGATTTTTTGCAACACGTAGCAACATCCTGTTTCAACAGGAAAACCCTCATCTCCACACTGCCAGAATTACTCAAGACTTCTTGCAAGAGCACAATATCAGCACCACGCCCTGGCTGGCTCTTAGTCCTGATCTCTATCCTATTGAGCACTTTTAGGATGATGTACCTCTAGAGATGTTTGAACATGTCGTCGCATCCAAGGCCAATGACAGCTGCACAGCTAGAGGTAACCACCCTGCAGGACAGGTGTGGCATCACATCCCATGAACACCACCAACCATCTCATTCACCTCATGCTCAGATGATGTGCTGTGGTTGTGAATGCAAATGGTGGCCATACCAGGTATTGAGGTTTACCCATGGTCATATTGTGTCATGTTGATGGATATAGATGTCTGATGTCCAGAGAACTGACTATTAGTTATTGCTGATGTATTGTGTTGTATGCGTATCTATTATGTCCATACCAGCTTAAAGAAAAAACCTCATGTGTCCTATACCTTCTTCATTCGCATCTCTTGTGGTGTTCAGTATATTTTGCACTCCCAAGCATCTCTTGTGACACCATCTCAGGTCTTCACAAGCTTCACATTGATCATGCATGTTTTTAAATCTAATCCATTTTCCTCTTCTATCTTTTAAACTATTAAACTGTAAACAATGAACTAAATTCATATATCATCTCGCAGGTGTCCGACAGTGAAAATGCTGGAAACACATTCTATGGGCCTCACTGGGTGTTTTCTATGCTAAACGTATATTAATTTTCATTGGTATCCACACCTTTACCGTTCTCGTCAGTTATGGGTAGAGTGTTAAGGAGTCATTGACAGACTTGTTTAGACATCATCAGCCATTGCTTACTCCGCCATGGTTTTATTTTGGGTGAAGGTAGGCTCGAATACCGATCCTTTTTTGTATATGATTACCTCTAGTACAGTATACGACAACACAATGACCTTTACCCTGCATCTGCCACTCACGAACGACCCTTGAACTTTTAAATGGAACTTAGATATGCATTATCATCGCTGGTCATTGATTTTCATATTAATAAATAAGTATATTTATATGTATATATATATATATGCAGTCAAAAATGAAAATATTATTATTATTATTATTATTACTTGCTGAGCTACAACACTAGTTTGAAAAGCAAGAAACTATAAGCCCAGGGGCTCCAACAGGGAAATACCCCAGTGTGGAAAGGAAACAAGAAAAAATTAAATATTTTAAGAAAAGAAACATAATTTAAATAAATATTTCCTATAAAAACTATAACCACTACAATAAAGCAAGAATAGTGTGTCCGAGTGTACCCTCAAGCAAGAGAACTCTAACCCAACACAATAGAACGCCATGGTACAGGGGCTATGGCAGTACCCAAGACTAGAGAACAATGGTTTGATTTTGAAGTGTCCTCCTATAAGAGCTGCTTACCATAGCTAAAGAGTCTCTTCTACCCTTAGCAAGAGGAAAGTGGCCACTGAACAATTACATTGGATGAAGAAAAATTATTTGGTAATCCCAGTGTTGTCAGGTGTATGATGACAGAATAGAATATGTAAAGAATAGGCCAGACTATTCGGTGTATGTACAGGCAAAAGTAAAATGGGCCGTAACCTGAGAGGAGGATCCAATGTAGTACGTCTGGCCAGTCAAAGGACCCATAACTCTCTAGCGGTAGTATCTCAACAGGTGGCTGGTGCCCTTGCCAACCTACTATCAGGCAACGGAAATGACAAAATTTCAGGTAATCTTTTGAAATGTTGGGAGCTTTAACATTACAATAAATTTTACACATTCTTTGCCATGAGATAAAGATGATCTGTAAGAATAAATGTAAGATATCCACTGGTTAATAAACTGTATAATTTCAGGAATAAGTGGAATATCCTGGTAAAACTCTGAAACAATTACATGTCAAAGCAAATCCTCATCACCAACGCAACTGTTTTTATTGCCAGTCTTTTTTATGACTGTTTCTAAGTCATCTTAGCTTTAACAACTGTATTAATTCTGTTTTTTGTTTTCAAGGTTATTCGCATCTGAATGATGTGTATGAGGCCATTGTTGGATGACCCCCAAGTCGACCTAAAAGTTATCCATTTAGTGAGAGATCCGAGAGGTTCGTTATACTCGATGGCCAAGAATCAACTCCATAAGTTGGATCCTGGATACTACTGTCCTTTGATTGAAGACGACATATTACAAACGCCCAAGTTGATGCAAGAATACCCAGGGAAGGTTATGGGGATAACATATGAACAGCTGTGTTTGGATCCTATTGGTAAGAACGGTTAATTAGCACTTACTCTTATACAGTGCGTAGATACAACCTTTGAGAGAGAGAGAGAGAGAGAGAGAGAGAGAGAGAGAGAGAGAGAGAGAGAGAGAGAGAGAGAGAGAGAGAGAGAGAGAGAGGCCACCATGCAGATTCCCGAATAAAGCCAATAATTGACACGTCATAATGACAAAAGTCTCTTTGAAACATTACAATCCTGTAACAGAGAGAGAGAGAGAGAGAGAGAGAGAGAGAGAGAGAGAGAGAGAGAGAGAGAGAGAGAGAGAGAAGAGGTTTGGTGGAAGGGTACGCCTTTGATAGGAGGCATTGGAGAGGGCTCATTGGGCAACCTACCCCTTAATGTAGAGATAACGGGGTGAAAGAAGAAGAAGAAGAAGAAGAAGAAGAAGAAGAAGAAGAAGAAGAAGGAGAGAGAGAGAGAGAGAGAGAGAGAGAGAGAGAGAGAGAGAGAGAGAGAGAGAGAGAGCGGACTTGAATTTAATGGTATAGCCTTTCTAGAGAATAATCCAGACTATTTCTTTATGTGCGACAACGATCCCAACTGAGCCAGTTATGCAAAAGGCAAGGATTTAAGACAGCAAAGGAAATAGATTATAAACCCGGGTTAGAAATCTATCGTTGTGCTTTTTCTTAAATGGATATGCGAATGCGGTGAGAAATGAATTAGTGCTTACTTCGTTACTCCTATGTGTTTTTCACCTTTGAATCATTAACAGTATTTCTATCCTTAAAAAAGTCCTTGACTGAATGTTGGCTGATACCTATAACATTAACTTTCATCTTCGCTCTGTTTCAACAATAACAGTAATAAGAATTTTTTTTTTTAAGTGAAAGATTTTCTGCCAGAAAAAAAGATTATTAGATATTATATGAATTTTGATTTATCTTTCAAAGGTGGAAATGGCACTAGCGGAATTCACATACTAGATTCGAATTATGAAGTTATTCAGAGATGTCATCAATTAAGTAAGGATTATCTAGTTTTAAGCAAATTTGGAATAGTTTATTATAAAACAATGACTATCGGAACAAGAAAAATCATAAATTGATTGTACTGAATTTAAACATAGTATATAATTACAATACATTACAAAAGGCGAGTTGGCGAGTTTACTTTTAATGTCTGCCCTTTAGTATAGATTCACCGTTTAAAAATAAAAATAGATGTCCTTAGGCATTTAATTAAAATCACACAATACCCCGACAGAATGAAATAGTTTTAAGCAAATTTAGAGTAACTTATTGAAAGTAATGAATATTTTATAAAAATTCTAAATAGATAGCACGGAATTTAAACACTGCAATTACAATACATAGCAAAATGAGTTAATTAATATCAATAGTGTAGAACAGTTCACGTTTAATGTCTGCGCTTAAGCATGGAATACCCCAACTAAACATATCCAAAAAATAAAAGTAAGATGTTCTTGGCCATTTAATTAAAATCACACAACCCCAACAGGTAAAGCGACGGAGATTTGGAGATTTCTGGTTGGAGAAAATGATGCAGAGCTCTCTCCGAAATGGGCCGCGTACATAGAGAGTCACGTCTCAAGAGCGGCGGAGAAACGACGTGTCGCTGTTTATGGAACAGTTAGGAATAATACTGAGCCATATCAGGCTAGGAGGACTGCTATTACAGAGCGTGCGCTGTTAAAAATCGAAGCCAACTGCCAATCCGTTCTCAGTAAATTAGGGTATAACCTGTTTGGTACATTAGAGAGGGCACGTAATATTTCATACCCTCTTTCCGTGAACCACAAAAAATCTGTTTAATTTGTTTTCTTTAATTTAAAAGAGTATTTAATTTGCTACATTAAGGTGTATTATTCATAATGCTGAAGTCATTTTTTGTTTTACAATGTTTCATGTTTTTTCCTTACCTTTAACTGAAACTGTTTTAATCTTTTAGTTCAGCTTGTCTTTCATGTATTAGGGTTTAATAGAATCGTATCTATCAGTCGTGCTACCCACCATTCAATTTGAATTGTGAATTCTTTATAATGTTTTCCATTCTCAAGGTATCAAACAAGAAAATTGCTGATAGAAGCAATACTGCAAAAGCGTTGAAATCTCTATTCACTGCCAGAATGTAACCTTACCGCCAAACAACGGACTCCCATGTGATATAACAAATGTATTACTATTGTATAAAAACTTTTAATGTCTATATGAATAAAATTTCACGTAAAAGTTAACCTGATATGTGTTTTAAAGTCCTAGGATTTTAAATGAACAGCAAATCGTACTAGCCAGTGCCTCCCATACTATGTTTGTTTGTTGTGAGGGATCAGACAAAAATCTCCCACCATGACCAATCGGCACTGGACATCGTGATGATGAAAACTGGCCAGACCCCAGGCATAAATCGACATGTGTGAGGCCCTTGTCCTGCAGTGGACAAGAAACGGCTGCATTGGTTGTTGTTATGTGACGAGAACAAATTATCATACTTTTATTTTGGAATCCCATTCAAGGAAGCGACTGAATGTTTTATAAACTGCAGTTTTATATTAACTCTTTTTCTAAATATCTTATTAAGAAATATCTTTATGCCGAGACCGTAACATTATAATATTCACTCAAGGCCGTTACGGAAATTAAGACATCGAGCTCTTTTGAGTGAAAAGAGGAAAATGTCATGAGAAGAATCCTGGAGCGACTTTAGCTATTCCACCGTGTCTTAAACAAAACAGCTACAGTGACACAAAATGATTTTCAATCGATAATTCATTCCATAAACATAAAAGGGTATGTGAGATCTTCATTGGATACCAGATAGCTGTTCAATAAAAAAGCTAAGGTAGAGAAGATACTCCAAATGAAGTTTTAATTATTGAGCATTATTGTTATTTCTAATAAATAAATTTAAACATCCGAGTTAGAAATTTATTTCTCTGTCAATAATGCCATTAAAAGTACAATTTCATATGTATGGAAACGATTTTTAATTGAAGAGCTGATAAATAAGACAAAAACTTTTACATCTTTAATATTTTTCGAATGTTTTAATTTTTCTGAGTCACGTTCTTCTCTTTTTTCAATAGCATTTTTATGCATCTCTTGAATAATATCTAATTGAAAAGTTTATTTTGATATGTTTATCAAAGTGCTATTACAGTTAGGATTGCACTTTATTATAATTCTCAAAATAATCTTGAAGTTAGAAGTGCCTTTTGTTATATTTCTAAAATTAATGTCAAAACAAAAGTGCACTTCATCATAATTCTCTGATCAATTTTAAAGTTAAAAATGGATTTTGTCCGAATTATCAAGAATGATAAAAGTTGAAAGTGAATTTTGTCATAATTCCTAAATTAAAAAAAGAAAATATATATACATACATATATATATATATATATATATATATATATATATATATATATATATATATATATATATATATATATATATATATATACAGTATATAGAAATTGAAATTACATTTTGTAATAATTATCAAAGCAATAGAGTTAAAAGTTTTTTTTTTTCTTAAAATTTTCAAAACTGAAAAGGTCGTTCGATTCTGTTGACGTAACACCATGAATGATGCTGCTAAACAATGCACCTAAAATGAAGCAATTCCTTCCATTCAGAATTTAATAAGACAAGAGCGAAATAGTTGAGCTAAAGGTGAGACACGAAGAGTTAGCTAACACATTATAAGTCATGAAATTTCTAATTGTGTAACTTTGCTGGTCATGATGAGATTTAGTTTCATACTCTATTAGACAACAGATGTAGAATGAAATATTAGGGCAAGACCATACCCTTCTGTGGAGGGATAGTGAGAGGAGGTTCCTCTTCAGTGCTTGGAGTTTGCGAATTTTGAGTTACAGGAAAATATTTTGTTATAAGAAGCCATCGTTGTGAATCGACTCACATCGGACTAGGTAATCAATTGAGTTTCTTTTCTTTTTTTATATTTGTATCTTTTAATACAAATATGAGGTGTACATGTTTTACGGTTTATGAGAATATGTTCATTATTTTCTCAAAAAGGCCCTTTGAAGACAAGTCAGGTATCGTGATGGCATTAGAAATGGATGAAATACAGTTACATAAACAGTAATTCTTCATGATTTGACAACTCATACATCTCGAGCATACACGTTTGTAAAACATATACTTCCTTACAGTTATGGAAATCAAGCGATGAAAGGATACGGTGGATTTTTTTTAACGGTTTAATATGTTAACTCTAACATTCTTGGGCAGGATGTGTTATACTATACAAGCGGTATTTTTAGATTTATTTCAGAAGCAGGTCTTTTGAAATCTTCTTAACTTGTATGTGGACATCTTTGCTTTCAGAGCTATTTTTTTATTAATAAAAAACAATATCGGCATTTTCGACCTTCAATATCAGGATGCCAGGAAACTCAAAATCAATCAATCTAACTGTAATAGCTAGATTAAACTGCTAAAGAACAGATGAGTATGCCTCTTAATTTGCTGAAAAGCTTCGGTTCGTGAGAGATTTTACTTGACCATTTTGGGTAATGACTTATAACACAACGAAAGACGAAATTCCATCAAATCGAGCATAGGATAAGTGGCCAGTACCAGTGGTAGGCCTACTGCCTTACCTGTGTTCCAGATTGCTTGGTATTGAGCCCAGACACGTGTTCTTGCAATCATACAACTCGTTCAGAGAGGCGTGATTTGATTGCAGGTGGGTAGATTCAATCCCTTTGCCAATTGGGGTACCTTAAGGTGGTGAAAGGGTTTGTGCATCGTCATGATCAACAAAGCTGTCCCAATCAGGGTCACCCATACTAAGTTGGCTTGCTGTGAGCGATATGCCTGAAGTCTCCCACATCACCAATTCGCAGTGGCCAGCGTGGTGATCAAAAGGGCCAAACCCAAGACATGACCAACACATGTCTGATGCCTTATTCCTGCATTGGACTAGAAACGGCTGCATTTGTTGTTGTTGTAGGTAAATTCATAGATATTAATATGGGCCAGTGCTGGGTCATTGGAGGCTATCCAGTGGGTTGATGCAAAAATATAGGGACCCGTAATTGCACGATTAAGTAAAAGTTGAAATAGATTGGATACGAAGATTGAAGAAAGGAAATGGAATTGGATGCAAAGTAGATTGGTAATAAGTGAGTGCAGCTAAGTTCCCAAAGGATACTGCAAAGACCCTTAGTTATGCTCGCACTTTCCATCGTGAAGTTCACTGTCGGGAATACCTTCATACGGGGAGAAATTTGATTGTGGATTGAAATTAATTAAATTTAAGCCCAGCACTGAAGTCTGGGAGACTATTTAGTACTTATGTGCAACAGGGGAAAACCCCACAGTTGCAGTATGAAAGGAAAGTTAAAGAGGTTGGACACCAAGATGGAAGAAAGGAAGAGGGAACGGAGCAATAAAGTAGTAGAAGACTGTACTAGCCTCCTGGCCAGTAGAGATGTAACGTGTTCGATCGCCGCCCAGGACCGTGAGCTGAAGCTGTTTACTGGGGAGGCCACTGCTGTTGTTGGGCACAACAATGGGGGTTGGAGGCTTGCCCAGCAGATGGTCTGGTGACCATCTATTCTGATGAAATTGGAACTGAAACCAAACACCTTTGAAAAATGGGTGTAGTTAAGGCCCGAAGGGACACTGCAAAGACCCTTTAGTAAGGCCTACAGTGCACCACGTGAGGTGCACTGACAACATTGTCTTCCTACTCCTACGGTAAGAAATTCAATTGTGAAATAGTTAAGAGACTCGGATCAGGTCCCCTCTAGCAGCAACCCCGTTTATAAGGATTCTCTAAAACCTCCTCCTTCAATTTTGTTACTCCTAGTGGCTTCTAAGAGGATTTGAAACATTTCATGCTAAGCTATTACTAAAATAGTAATAGGAAGGCGTTAGCATATTAGAACACGCTTTGCAATGTATGGTATCCATTAGCTTCCCCTTCAGTGCACTTACAACAAATGGAACATTGTTAGGTTTTTCAGAAATTCTCACTAAATTGCAGAAACTTTTATTTAGAAATTGAATAACTCTTTTGATTCTCAAATAATCATTGAAAGATGACATGATAAATGTTTCATACTTTGTTAAACATCCGGCTATAAGGCATCCCCATTCCAGATATCAAGGACTATACTATGGCCACCACTTGAGATAAAAAATAATAATTATCAAACATTTATATTCTGGTGCGGCAAAGGTTAATGAGTGGATTACTCTCAATTATTTATTCTAAATATCTTAGTTGGCCTCTATGGAGATTTTTTTTGTTACCTCTTGAGTAATGCAATTGCTAGTAAAGTTTAAGAGTTGAAAATGATAATACCATAGAAAGCTGAGTGAAAGGTTGTCTATTTTTTATCTTAGACTCGGATTTAAATAAACCAACGGGTGGGACGATATCTGAATTATTTCAGTAATTCTACATGTTATTATTATTATTATTATTATCATTATTATCATTATTATTATCATTATTATTATTATTTTTGGGCTCGGCCATGTCGTCCTGATGGAAGGTTCCTAATGGTAGCTTCCTAAGGGATATATGTACTACAGTAATATGCCCAGAGAATTTACCTTTAGGTCTCCAGAATTCTAGCTCCTGGCGTGAATATCCTTAAATTTCTTTCAAGGATATCACATAATATCAAGGGACGTATTCTTGACACGCCACATGGTAATCTTCACCCCGGATAACTTTTACGCCTCGTGGGGAAAGTGGCAAAAATAGAAGGGGGGCCGTATCAAGGTTACCCTACCTCCTATACTACTATTGAGTATCAATATGGCCTAAATAAGAAGCCATCGTTGTGAATCGACTCACATTGGACTAAGTAATCAATTGAGTTTCTTTTCTTTTTTTTATATTTGTATCTTTTAATACAAATCTGAGGTGTACATGTTTTACGGTTTATGAGAATATGTTCATTATGTTCAAGATGGCGGACATTCCTAATTTTGTAGCGATTTCGCTCGGTGGTGTTCCCTGTTGATCTAACTTTTTGGATCAATTTTCAAAGATTATTATTATGCAATCTCCAACTTCTTTTGCCTCTGGAAAGTTGAGTATTGGGTCTTTACAATGAGTATATTTTAGCTCCTGTTTCACAGTGAAATTAGAGTAATTTATTGTGCCTAGGAGCTAGGCCTGTACCGGAGGCGCCATGGGCGCTGTCGTTCGTTAGGCATGTGTTATTTAGTTAGTAGAACGACTTCCCGGTTTAAATAGCATTAATTAGTTATGAAAGCTATTTACTATGGGTTTCACAGACAGTGCAAGTGCGATTTTTTGCAATTATTCTGTAACGAACACTCGTATCAGTACGAGATTTTACTATAGTGTATTACACCCAGTAAGGAAATTTATAGGAGTATCATGAATCATTTATTGTAAATAATAAAGACTTTTGTACCTATACCAAGAGGCAAAACTCATTAGCCAAGCAAGAAAACGAACACCAGGTTGGAAGAGCTCCGCTTGCCTACAACCCCCTTCACCTCCAACCCCCATTTTCTTCCTCCCCTCTCCTTTCTTCCCTCACCTGCCCTACGTCTTTCCTTCTCTCTTTTTCTCTCTCTGAATGTTGCTTTGATTTAAACATATTTTTTTACGATTTTTTTTCTATCAATCTAATAATAATTGACACTGTTGTATAAATGTAACAGTATAATCAAGGCTTTAACTCTGATGAATGTCCTGTGGAAAGGGTCAATATTTATTAGTAATTCATAGAGTAACTGTAACAAGTCACCTATGCAAACTAATCTTAAGGCAGTTGTCAGCTTTCTCTTTATTAAAAAAGTTGAAGAGTTGGGTGACAAACTCATTTCTGCAACCATACGGACAGACATCTTCTGAGGTGGCCATCACTTCTTTAAGCTCTCCCTCGTAATACCAGTAAATGGCTAATGCCCTGAGTAGAAATAAGGTTGGCCAAAAGAAGGCAAGAAAACGCAGGTACGTATACAACAGCCATTCTCCTATCAGTCATAGTGTCTATCACTCAGCTACTCCAAAACCCTTCAGATAGGTGTCAATCTAATAATTATTTACATAACCAATACCATAGAGAGAGAGAGAGAGAGAGAGAGAGAGAGAGAGAGAGAGAGAGAGAGAGAGAGAGAGAGAGAGAGAGATGAGCAAACCAGTGAATAAAGCAGTCAGTCATCTGATAGGTAACAACCGATTGAATTGTTCCATATCTACAACAATAAATATTATAATTAGATAAGATAGATAGATAGATAGAGTGCTTGATATAAAAAAAAATCATACAAAATAAGTTGCAACTTGAGCTACCTTCTCAGAAAGAGAGCATGAAGGGAAGGGAAAGAATGGAGAGGGATGGATGGCGTGGAGGTGGAGAGAGATAGCTTGAAGCAGGGGGAGAGCAGGTGAGGGATGAAAGGAGAGGGAGGGAGGGGGTGGAGGTAGAGGTTCTGTATATTATTGTTCGGTTTGGTGACTGGAGGATTAAGATTTTGCCCTTTGGCATAGGGGCAAGTGTCTTTATAATTAATAATTAACGATTCATTATACCCCTATAAATTTCCTCACTGGGTGTAATACCCTATAGCAACATCTCGTATTGATACGACTGTTCGTTACAGAATAATTGCAAAAAATCGCACTTGCACTGTCTGTGAAACCCATAGTAGGCAAATCTTACTTGTAAAGATAATTATATTGTGCATAATTTTCATTCTTCTATGTCGATCGTATAAATTAGAGTTTCGGTGATTGAGGTAACCGAGATCTCGCCTTGCCTAGGTAACCTAACCTAGGCGATCTATTATACTTTCAGACATTTCCCCGGTTACCCTCGTGTACTGTTTTATCAATTCAGGTGGAGATAGATATCTCCTAGAATTATTATATAAACCATTACATGTCTCCAAAGGAGATTTAAGGGTAATCCCTCCTTCCCTCTGAGAGTACCCTTAGGCTACAACACTGGTGGGTCGTGCCTCGAGTTTTCATTCAGGCAAGACTAACCCAGGGTTTTTCTGTCCCTTCCCTTAGCCGCAGATAGCAGGTTTTGGGATTTGGTCAGAATCTCAGAGTAATTAGTCTTGTGCCGGCGGAAGGCCAGCGGGGTGAATAGTCATTCCCCTGCCGGCCAGGCTTCCGGAATAGGAGGCTAGCCCTCCCTAGGCTGCACTTGAAGTGGGGTTTGATGCCACCACCTTCTCCCTGCGGTATAGAAGACTAGTCCTGTGATCGCAGTCCCTAGGCTGAAGAATAGACATTCTTCTGCTGCCTGAGATGGCGACGACAATGGAACTCTGTTTCTCCCTTGTTGAGAGGAGGCAGTACTGCAGCTGTCCCCTTAACTGTATTGGCAGACCCTAGGTTGGAGAATAGAGATTCTCCTGTCACCTAGGTGGCGCCGATACTGAAATTGAGCTTCTTCAGGGAGTGGTAGGACCAGCAACCTTGCTGGCTCCTTCCTCACCTCATACAGGACCCTTTTCCCTCCTCCTCTGTCCTTTAGTGATGGCCTAGCCATCATATCTCTTTGGGCCGTTGTTCTGCAATCTCTCCGATTGCCGGCAGATTGCGGGGCCGGCCGGACTCCTATTCATCAGCCTGGCTGCCGGCGGCTAGGACAGCTGCTGGCTGCCATGTTGATCGCCGGCGGCCATGTCAATTGCCGGCGGCCATGTAGGCTGCCGGTACTATAACTGCCGGCGGCTATGACGGCTGTCGGCAGCTGGGCAGGTGGCTAGCAGCCATGTCATCTGACGGCGGCCATGACGTTGCCGGCAGCCATGATGACTGTTGATGGGAAGTCTCTTCTGTCACCAAGGTTCTTCAGTCTTCCCTTGGACTGCCGGCCACAAGTGCTATTGCCGGGGTACTAGCTTGACCGGCCGTATGCCGGCCGGACCGGCACAGACAGGTGCTGACTCAGCCGGGGGTATGCTGACTGTACCTGCACTGCCGGGTGCTAGACTGCCGGCCATGTGCCGGCTGGACCTTGCCGGCAATGGTACTGGTGGCTGGATGGAAGCTTGAATGATACATTCTCCCCTTCCATTTGAACCTTCTTTCTGGAGAAAGGCAATAAAATTAGATAATTACATCCTTATTTAGTGTATACGTACACAATAATAAGGCAGTCCTTTGCTCCACGCTCTCTCTCTCTTTTAGCTAGCATGCTGGCCAGGTGTGCCGGCAGAGACTAGCTAGGCTGGCGATATGCCGGCGATATTACAGTATGAGTTTATACAGTAGTCAGTATATTTGCAGTATAGGATATACAGCAGATAGAAAACTATTGTATATACTATACTTGTAGTTATCTTCCAATATATCTTGGGTATCTTTGCCCAGGTGTTTGCTGAGACCAATCCTATATTGCAAAAATTTAATTTTTTCAATATTCTGATTGTAAATCACTTTACATTTTATCCTACAATATCAAATAAATTAAAGGGCTAGTGGTAGTACACTCTCTATCCTTAAAGGTTAGAACCCTTGTTCTATAATTTAATACTCTATAATTTAATATTGAAAGGGAAGGTTACAGCAAATGGGCTGGGTAGGATAAACAAATATATGTCTTTTATATTTCCTAGTCCAGTTGGCGTCATGCCGGCTGGACCCTACCGTCAAATGCTAGCCACAATGGCAGCGCACTGTCGGAACTACAAATTATACTGCAAACAGAAAAACTATAGTATAATGATACAGTAGTTATTTCTTACATTCTTGGGTACCCTTCGGACTTCTGCTGAGACCGATCCTATTTTGAAAGAATAGAATTCCTTCAATACTCTGATTAGAAATCAGTTATCTTTACCCCACAGTGTTAAATACTAAAAGGGAAGTGATATTGTACACTTTTCTACCCCTAGGGGCTGGAATCCTTTGTTTGAGTCTCCTTAAAAAGGAAATTCCTTCTAGTTAATACTGAGGGGAGGTAACAGCAATTGCCTGCAAGGGATACGCAAGTATGTGTCTCCCACTATCCCTTTCTAGCTTACTATCCTAAGCTACTTTAGTTAAAAGATGTCTTTTACATATTGCTTATCACTGAGATAATCAATCACATACTCATTCTGCTTTCCTTTCTTTACAGGAGGAACCCCAGATGACATGTGTTGGGGTCTTCTGCATCATTGAAAGTAGGTACTTTTATGGTCATAATACATGCCGGTTTCATGCTCCCTGCAATATTATTTCCGAATCCCTGCATTATTGGAACCCCCAAGCTTGCAATATATGTCGGACCTTGATGTCCGAGGGTTTTGATAATCCCAAGTCGGCGAAGTCTAGGGATGCAACTCGTAAGAATCTACGCAACTGGGTAAGAGGGTTCCAAAAGATCTCCCCGGGACCATACCTACCTAATGATAGGATGCGTAGCTTACTATTCCCGAAAGCAAGTAAGGAAATAGTGCTGCCCCAGCCAAGGTTCCCACCTCACTACGTTCAGACAACCTTTGGGACGGAGGGCCGGAAGCCCTCACGGGAACAGGTGGACAATGTCAAGTTGGAATTGCTTCCATCTGTGCCGGCTCTAGAGCCGTCAACCTCGACATCTTCACCTTCTACCCCTCCATTAGACGAAATGGCCCAGATTTTGGCCCTTATGAAAAGTCTAATGGAAAATGTTCGCATACAAGGCGAAAAGGAGGAAGTGAAATTCAAAAAAGAGCTTTGTGAAGCCCCACTTGTATAACCCCACTGGGTCATACAAAAGACCCAGAGATCAAGACCTTCCGCCATGCTCCAAAACCAATCCCTGGAGGTATGCGGAGCTGATGCCGATTTCAGACGGCAAACTCTACATCTCGGAGAAGATGAGTGCTGTACCTTTAGACGAAATTCAGTTTTGGTCAAGCTTTAACGCTTTCCCTAATTGCTTCATTCGATTGAAGCATGAACTAACGTCAGGAGAAGAAACAGAACCGAGGGAGGTTATGATTCTCGACCGTGATAAGGCACAGGCTATCTTGTCAAATAGCCTGAGAAAGGCGGGTTACTCAGTGTCGAAAGTGTCCACACTAAGTAACAGACATCCTACCTTTCTTGCTCCTGCTTCAATATCATTCCCCTTTACATGGAAGGTATTTCAATCTGTTACTAAGGCAGTGGAGGCAGGTAAACCATGTCCTGCACTCGAGGAGTGCAAACCTCTATCACTAGCCTTTTCCATGCAGGAGAAAGACTGGAAGGAAGTCCATTTAACTTTTTCAGTAGGGAAACTAGATGCAGATGTTGCTGGACGACAGTTTAGCGAGAATCTCCCTAAACTTTCTGAACGTCTCCTGCTTAAAAAACAAGAGACAAAGTAGAGACTTGCAGCCTCTCTATCCCTACAGAATTGCATGGAGTTGTGTTCAGCCCACCAAGATACCCCAGACATGCTAACGGTCTTGGCCAAAATGCATATGGACACCTTAGTAGAAGACCTTTATGCTTTTATGAAGGCTAGGAGAGCCTGTAGGGAGTTTGTGTTTGCGGCTGCAACAGCGAAACATGAAACAAGGAAGATAATATCTTCCAACAACTAGGGTAGAGACCTCTTTCCAAATGAGGTAGTCCGAGAGGTCATTAAGAATGCCACCACGGAGAATACGGAACTTCTCCAGAAGTGGGGCATCTCTTTAAAGAGAAAGTCTTCCACAGATGTGGGTCCCCAAACTAAGAGGAAGACAGGAAAATCTAGAGTTTTTCCTCGGGCTGTTCAACAACATCCTACAGTTTCGAGGACCGCAGTGCCACAGGCTAGCGGTCGGAGATGTAAACTTTCTGATCAATCGAAGCGAAGAGATGCTTCTGGCAGGATGGAAGCTCCTTCAGGCTCGTGGGACCTTCGATCCTTGGGTTCAAGGCCTAATCAAGATGTGACTAGGATGGAAAATACTCATGCCTCTACCATTATTTCCTCAAATCTTCCTGCACCCCAACCCCGTCTTGGAAGAGTATACCTTAGAGCTATAAAGCATACAGGTAATAAGGAAAGCATAGTCCATCGAATTCCAGGGAAGGTTGTTTGGTGTTCACAAGAAGGACTCAAGAAAACTCAGAGTCATTCTGAACTTGTTGCCACTCATAAAGTTCAAACAAAACAGCAAGTGCAGAATTTTAATCCTTCTGAACATAGGGACCCTATTTCAAAAAAGGGTGATCACAGTCTTGCTAGACCTGAAAGTTGCCTATCGGCAGCTTCCAGTCAGTTGCCCCCTCCCCTCCTACCTAAGTTACAGAGGATAACGTATGTCTAAGGACAGATACTTGTCAGACTAAACATAGTTCTAAGTATCTTCCCGAAATTGGCGGACACGGTCACGCAAAAACTAAGCCTAACAGTGGTTCAGGTAACAAAGTACCTGGACGAAAGGCTGGTGTGGGCAGCAACCTGAAGTGACTGGTCTATGACCATCCAAGGAAGTAATCCGGTTCCGGGAACATCGGGGATGCAAAATCAGCGCCAAAAAGTCTTGATTCTCTACAGCTCAAAGGCTTCAATGGTTAAAGAACCATCGAAACCCGAGGTCACTCCGGCTCTCGTTTCCCTTAGGGATGTGAATGGAGATCACAGGGTCGATCAAGAGACTATGGTAATTGGTCAGGATTCCAAAATGCTAACAAGGAAGAGTTCTGAACTCTCTCCAGTTAGCAATAATGACAGACCCAGTGCTAAGAGCACAGCTGAAAGATGGGTTAAGAGTCTGGAGAAGATACGCATCAAACGCTCGAAGAGATCTAAAAGGACCGATATCGGTCTTTCCTTAATCGCTTCCCTAACATCGATCAAAGGCTGAAAGCCTATTTAAGATCATGCCCTTGCAACCACCTCGACTATTGTAGATCATCCACAGGAATGCCTAGTCGGAAGAATGGGGAGTTTACTCCCATCAGAGAAAAATTCAAGGAACTCAGTTAGTTCTATCCGAGACCATGTTAGTCCTGTCGTTGTTGATGAAACTCTCTCCACGCAGATCAGACCTCCTCAGACTGATCTGGGACATCGAAGCGATACTGAGACATCGGAACCGACAAGGCTAGAGGGTGACTCATATAGTTTAGGTGATATTAGCCATCCCTTGCCTAAAAGGATGGCAAGGTGACAGCGGATGCTCTACTCGGGCTCAGGCCAGCAGAGTTAGAAGGGTCCACAGACGCAGACATATTCTCTCCCAGATGGGAACAAGTCCCCGAACTGCAGATCGACCTCTTCATGACGAGCGTCATCAAGAAACTACCTCGATATGTAGCCCCATACGAGGATCCTCTAGAGGAGATAACAGACATCAGGTCTATAGTATGGAAGGGATGGACTCGGGAATTCTTGTTCATCCCATCCAATTCCCTGCTGAAGGTCCTCAATATGCTGAGGTCCTTCCAGGGAGGAGTAGCTCTGGTGGCTCCCATGTAGCCCGAGAGCTACTGGTTCCCTCTAGCTGAGGCTGGCCCTAGTACTGAACCAAGTACTATTTTAGAGGGCTCAGAAGTTAATTGCCTTCGATTTATCACAGAGAGCCCAAACCCTTCATTTCATGAATTTCTTGCCCTAGTGGTTAGGAAAAGATTTGGGATCTCAGAAGATACTATAGGATTCCTAGAAGAATACAAATCTAAGTTAACTAGAAGACAATATGAGTCATCTTGGAAGAAGTGGGTTGCTTTTGTTAAAGCAAAAGGACCGAAAGAAATTTTAACGAACTTCTGTCTGTCCTTCTTTGTCCACCTTCATAATCAAGGTCTGGCAGCCAACACGATAACTACGTGTAAGTCAGGTTTGACTAAACCTCTTCTATATGCCTTCCAAGTGGATCTGGCGAATGAAATCTTTAATAAGATTCCGAAGGCATGCGCAAGGCTTAGGCCCGCAGCACCTCCAAAGCCCATTTCATGGTCTTTGGACAAGTTCCTTCATTATGCCTCATCTGTGAACAATGAAGATTGTTCCCTCAAGGATCTAACCCAAAACGTTATTTTTCACTAACTCTGGGCTAGAGTTAGTGAAATAGTAGCCCTATCTAGAAATGAGGGACACATTCAGTTCACAGAAAGGGGAGAACCGAATCTCTTCCCTAATCCAGCCTTTCTCGCTAAAAATGAGCTACCCACAAAAAGGTGGGGTCCTTCGAGAATCTGCTCTCTGAAGGAAGATGTCTCTATGTCCCGTAGAGTGTCTAAAGGTTTATCTTCGTAGGACCTCAAACTTCAAGGGAGGATAGCTCTTTAAAGGAGAAACCTCTGGATCAAACTTAACCCTAAAACAATTGAGGGCGAAGCTCACCTACTTTATTCGTAGAGCGGATCCTGACAGTGCTCCTGCAGGCCATGATCCGAGGAAAATTGCTTCATCACTGAACTTCTTTCAGTATATGGACTTTGAGCGTCTTCGTTCATATACAGGATGGAAATCATCCAGAGTGTTTTACAAACACTATGCTAAGCAGGACCACGAACTAAAGCACTATGTGGTGGTGGCAGTTAGTGTATTTAAACCTGCCTCCTAATTACTGCAATAAACAGTTAATTGACTGGGACATTGAACATCCTCGCTCATATACTGGATGGGGATGATTCAGACTGTTCCATAAACATCATGCTAAGGAGGTCCATGAACAGAAGCATTATGTGGTGGCGGCAGGTATTGTATTAGAACCTGCCGTCTGATTACTGCGATGAACAGTTAATTGATTGGGACCATCATTTAGGGAGAAGGGGTGTCAACACTGTTAGTGTGATACCCTCTAAATGAATGTTACCGTGGTGACACTAATTCTGTTCAAAATCTCAGGTGTAGAATTATACAGATAAACACTTGTACAGTGTCTACATAGTACACAGCGTTGATAAGAGGCAACATTTACAAAAAAATTTTCCCTTTCAAAAAGGAAATTTAATTTCTGTATACGTTGCATGTATTATTCCTTTATTATGTTACATTCGTTTCACTTGTTTTTCAATTAGTCATTTATCAGAAATAAATGGCTATTAGAATGTAATTGCGTCCTAATTCGCCCGCAAATTTGCATATTCAAGATGCCACAGTTCTTTGACTTATTCATGCAAGTAACCCTCATATCATTGTATGCTTACAAACAATAGATATGATGGACACTGATATTGTTCCGACAATATATACAAACCGTGAGACCGTTTGTATACTCAGTGAATACTCATGTTTGTTCATACAATATATGCTAACCTTGAGGCCCTTTTTCTACCGTCTAGTACAGGGATGGGGAACCTGCGGCCTTAAGGCCGCATATGGCCTTCTGGACCATCAAGTGCGGCCTTCTACGGCCTTTGATATATGTACAGTAAGTGTAGTATATTTCTGCTTTGAGACTGAATATTGTGTTTGAAATCATTCTACTGTATGTACACACATACAAATATATACACACACACAATAGGAAAGTTGTGTTCAGTGATGTACCTCCCAGAGAATGGAAACAATTTTTCCTTAAATTCAATGAATCCTAACTTAATACAACTAGCAGTAACTGCTAGTTACAATGAGGGAGTGATTTAACGTATGATGGACGAGAGAGTTCCTGTTTTGCCCATCTCCTCACAGTGATCTATGTTAGTTTTAGACGAGTCAACAGGTTCCAGATTTTTTCCATGAAAATGTTTTATTTGTGCTTTCACTGATGACCTTTGATTGTATGAAAAACAGCTTCCCTTAGGTAGCCTTAACGCAAGGACAAGAGGAACAGACATTTTAACAACTTCAATAAGCAATGTCACAAAGGAGGACTAAATTTTACTTTCTTATTATAACACGTTATGCACTGATGGTGTTCCAGCTATGATGGCTAAAAACTAGGGATTTATTGAACATCTTAAGAAAGCAAATAATTGATTTTTTTTTTTCAATTAAAACAGCTAAGTGTGTTTAAACATACAATTTTTTACTGGGATGTTACATTTTTATGAGATCTGATTGTTTAAAATGTACCTACTTGCCAATATAAAATATTTGAAAAGGTTATTTTGTTCATATTTATAAGCTATCTTTTCCAAAGGATGAATATTACTTTATTTATCACTTCAACACAAAGAACCTACTTGCTTAACTAAAGTAATTTGAAAATGACATGCTTTCGATATTATTCATTTACTTACAGTAGTTTGAAAACTACCCAAACTTGAATGAAATATTTTAAAATTTAGTTTTCAATATAATGCATTTACTGATTACTTATATAAAAAGTACTTAATTTAAATATTTGAAATTGTAATGCTTTAAATTTTTATAAACTTGTCACTCTTTCTTTAGATTACTAGCGGCCCTAAGGAGCAGTGAGGAATTGCAAGATGGCCTTCATCCAAAAAAGGGTTCCCCACCCCTGGTCTAGTATGACTCTTCCCCGTAGGGGGTAGGAAACATAGTTTATGATTAGTGATAATGACGGATAACGGTAACATCATTTGTCTCAAATGGTTCAGATGACCATTGAAAAATTGTCCCAAAGTTAAGGCACTGATGAAAATCCACAGATACATTAATTCTCTGGTATGCTTCCATCAGGACGACAGGGCCGAGCCCAAAAAACAGATTTTGAGCGAAGCGAAAAATCTATTTTTGGGTGAGATAGCCATGTCGTCCTGATGGACCCACCCTCCTTTTCTATAGAAAAGGTCTTTGCAGAATCCCTCCCGAAGTACTGTATCTGTAGCACCATGCTCAACACTACACGGAATGTCCGCCATCTTGGATATGGCGCCATATTGATACTCAATAGTAGTATGGGAGGTAGGGTAACCTTGATACGGCTCCCCTTCTATTTTTGCCACTTTCCCCCTCGAAGCGTAAAAGCTATTTGGGGTGAAGATTGCCATGTGGCATGTCAAGAATACGTCCATTGATATTATGCGATATCCTTGAGAGAAATTTAAGGATATTCGTGCCAGGAGTTAGAATTCTGGAGACCTAAAGGTAAATTCTCTGGGAATATCACTGTAGTATATATAACCCTTAGGAAGCTACCATTAGGAACCTTCCATCAAGACGACATGGCTATCTCACCCAAAAATAGATTTTTCGCTTTGCTCAAAATCTGTTTATTATTATTATTATTATTATTATTATTATTATTATTATTATTATTATTATTATTAAAGAAGTATATGTTTCAAATGGGGAAAGCGAATCCACATAAATACTTCTGTAAAATAAAAACACAGAGAATTTTAGAAAAACTGCTTGATTCTCCTTTCTAGTTTGGCTTACAATGATAACACTACTATCGAAGTAAAACTAAGAAAACTGAAACAATGTTTACAATTTCTAAGTAATCCGCTCAGATTTGGTGATCAGAAACATTCTCATGCACAATAATAGTTCTCAAAGTAACACCATATATATATATATATATATATATATATATATATATATATATATATATATATATATTATATATATACATATCTATATATATACACATATATATAATTCTGTCACAGATATATATATATATATATATATATATATATATATATATATACATATATATATATATATATATATATATATATATATATATATATATATATATATATATATATATATATATATATATATATATATACATACATATATATATGTAGCAGTCATACCCTGGGAGAGGACAGGTAGCCCGAAACGTACTGTATATCGGAAACCACACTCGCCCACAAATTGCCGAACCAGCGGGTTTTCATTAGAAAAGGGGAAGGGTTGAGAATGGCTGAATCTGCGTGGGAGTGTGGGAATGTGAGTGCGCGTGTGTGTGCATATCTATTTAAAAATTTAGACGTCATTTTGGATGACTAGGGTACACCAATAACAGTATAAACAGGAGATCCCAAGGTCACTTTCAAAGGTAAGGATGTAGACATTAAAAGACTTACTGCAGTAGCTGTTATAAAAAATGGCCAGTAATAATAATAATAATATGAAAATTGGAAATTCTAGTGAAAATAACACAACCTTTACCCTAGAAAATATATTTACGAATGACTTAATATCGAGACGTTTTAATAAACCGATTGTCCATACCGGTGGCACGCCATATTATCTTGAATAACCGATAACTTTTACAGAGAAACCCAGTTGTTTTATGCATAAAGCTGAATATACATGCTTTGAGGAGAACACTAGACCATGCATAGTTCAATTATATTATTAGTATACTGTATATGTATGTTTGCGTTAACAACACAATCTGCCCTTTTACCCCCAGGCTCTTTGGAAATTTCCAACCCTTAACCCCCAACAAGGAGTTATTTTTTTCCTAGCACATTTTGTAGTATATATTTTTTTTTAAATTGCTCTAACAGCCTTAATTTTTGTCATAGAGAGGTCAGGTTGGACCCATTCTCTTGGAAAATGCCTGAATTTTTTCAAAATATTATCAAAAATATGAAAAAAAAAAAATTTATAGCATTTGTTTTGCAAGGACGTACCGGTACGTCCATGGGGGTAAAGGGGTGGGTTTTGTGAAACGTACCAGTACTTCCTTTGGGGGTAAAAGAGCTAATATATAAACGTGTTTGAATGAATCCAGTGAACGTATTGACGGTATACACCTCTTCTCCCCTTTCAGAGGTTTTGGTAGCCTATTGGAAACGTTTCTGCCTGCTGATCTGCTGGACCAAGGTTCGATGATAGGCTACCACAACCATTAGAATAAACATTCACTAATTATAATTATTATTATTATTATTATTATTATTATTATTATTATTATTATTATTATTATTATCATTATTATTATTATTAATTGGTAAGCTACAACCCTAGTGTGAAAAGCAGAATGCTATCAGCCCAGTGGCCCCAACAGGGAAAATAGCCTAGTGAGGAAAGGAAACAAGGAAACATAAAACGTTTCAAGAAAAGTAACAACATTAACATAAATATTTCCTATATAAACTATTAAAACTTTAACAGAAGAAGAGGAAGAGAAATTAGATAGAATAATGTGCCCGAGTGTACCCTCAAGCAAGAGACCTCTAACCCCAGACAGTGGAAAACCATGGTACAGAGGCTATGGCACTACCCAAGACTGGAGAACAATAGTTTGATTTTGGAGTGTCCTCCCAGAAGAGCTGCTTACCATAGCTAAAGATTCTCTTCTACCCTTACCAAGAGGAAAATAGCCACTGAGCAATTACAGTGCAGTAGTTAACCCCTTGGGTGAAAAAGAATTGTTTACACATAGTTTTCCTTACAAAATTCTAGAGTCATAGTTAAGTTCGTGCTTGTGTATCTCATCTCATGCAACATATGATGCGTAATCTATGGAGACTTTTTCCGTTAAAGACCATATCAAAATAACCAAGTTTAACCCCAATGAGGACCAACATCATCTATGGCATCAATAGATTCTCGAATTTGGCTATTTAAGGTCAATAAACGAATAACATTAACGTCACAGGAGAGAAACTGCTAACAGAGTAACTGTAATAGTTAAAAAATAAGCTCAGTAATTGTAAAAATAGTTTTGAAAACCCAGTTTTCCATTGCAATGAATCAGCAACATTTGAGAAGTTCCAGTATACACAATAGTTTCTCGCCACACCTTTCTGTCAACAATCGCCCACGTTCCCCCTTCTCAGGTTCAAGGTATCTCTTACAACTTGCGAAATAGCCTTCTAAAGATGTACTAAAGCTGGTGAAGTCCTAGATTTTTACTAGTTGGACTTAAGTGACCTAAGACTTCAAACAAAACTGGGATTATATTCATAAACATTTTCCTATTACGATATTTTATCAATTCCTTATTAACTAAAGTTCAAACTTGCAGCGAATGCTTTTATGTCGAAATGGCTGACACAAGTCTCTTTTTGTAGTTTATTTATGAAAGATATATTTTAATGTTGTTACTGTTCTTAGAATATGTTATTTTAATTGCTGATTACTTTTTTGTAGTTTTATTTATTTCCGTAATTCCTTTCCTCACTGGTCTATATTTCCTTGTTGGAGCCCTGGAGCTTATAGCATCCTACTTTTTCAACTAGGGTTGTAGCATAGCTAATAATAATAATAATAATAATAATAATAATAATAATAATAATAATAATAATAATAATAGAGGTAATGTGATAAATCTTCTTATCTTCGTCAGGAGAATGGAGTGCTGCCGGGTGTTGGCGGCAGTATTACTGCTGCCTTTATGCAATGGTTTGTTGATAAACTCGGCCGAGAAAAACCTCGGTGCAATGACGTTTCAACATCAAGCCACTCTGGATCAGAATGGAGCATTCGTCATGCTCTGGTCTCCTCTAGAGGAGGAAATCCACGTCGAAATACAGGTAAATGGAATGAAAGTATACAGGGTACTTTAACTTATCAATTCATATGCTTGAACCTAAAAATTTATTTGAGACCGGAACTTCTCACTCTTAATGTGGTTATTTACGAATGATTGATTTGTGTCTAAAATAGATAAATTATGAGGTATGAGTTGCGGCTCGTTATAAGATATAAGATCTTCCATGTGTGTTTTGAATATTGATGCTGTGTTAGTTTTTGGCACTGCTTCGAGACTGTTTCATATAATTACATAGTTTCAAATGAAAGAAAATATGAATTCTAACTGTGGAGACGATTTAAACCAATTTAGTAACTTATGATGATATCCTGGAAAAACTAAGACTTTTTAGGGAGACATAAAAGAAAGTCAGGCAGTATTTTGTGGGTTTACATACCTTACATTACCCACTACAATCCCGAGAAACCGGAACAAAGTATCCTTGATTTTCACAATTTACCATCCTTCTATATCTGTAAATACTGCCTTTGTATATTGGACTAAATGGCGAAATATCATATTCAAACCAACAAGATCAAGTCCCTGAATTGAAAGGAAAATATACAATGGACCCAAGGAGTTACGAAATACTCTACTTGGCAGTTAGTATAAAATTTGCTTGGGAAGAATGAATTTCATTCCAATTAATAAATATTTTGTAAAAACCCTAAGGTTACAAGTGAATCGCATTTAGAATTATGGGTGATGCCAAATAAATTAACCCTTCAGTTTGAAAATAATTATAATAAAAGGTTTTGAAAGGTCAAATTTGTCCAATCATAATCCATGAATTTTCTCGCAAATGCTTCAGCTGGAGAGGTATCGTTGCATAAGGTATTTTTTCAAAAAAAAAAAAAAAAAAAAAAAATAATAAAAACTTTCCCAGAGAGCATCCAGGATTCCTCTCATGCAAGCTCATACTTTATTATACTAAGTAATATCCATGATAAGAAGCTGCTTGGTTTGTCATTAAAATCAAAGAACTCATGGTTAGAAGGGATAGTTTCAGAATGTAAAGGACGGCCTATATATAAGAGACTGAAGAAAAATTGCGCAGAATCACATTTATTCTTATATTTCAATAAAGCACTATTGAATAAACAGTCACATGACGGGATTATGAGGTTAAAGCCTTACTAACCCTTCAGTACAAGCAGAATCCTGAGAGCGAGTACCGTCGTGTTTGAATTTAACTCTGACATTCCCGTTGGGCTAGAGTATAACTAAATAAAACATCATTATTTTTTTTTTTTTTTTTTTTTTTGCAGGTTGCTACGACAGGTTTCATCGGCATTGGATTTTCTCCCAGCGGTGGAATGAAGGGAGCTGACATAGTACTGGCTTGGGTTGATGACGTAACAGGGGAATTACACGTTCACGTAAGTGCTTGCGAAGTGAGCTTAATGAGTAAGGAGATCTAAAACTCAGAAAAAAATATATGTTTTCGTATTGAAAAGCATATTACACACATACCATAGAAAAATGAGCATTCAATCCAATACCATTCAAGCATACATTAGCAATAAATGTTTCCCGTGGAAGGTTGGATGAATAAGGATTATTAGGGCATAATGCTGAGACTTGAAATACCATTTAGTGACAAGGTGCAACTGGGGGAGGGGGGGGGAACAAAATGGTTGAAAGTAAGAGGGAACCGAGGCTGCGGAGAAGACTAATAAGTAAACGCGTCTAGGGAACCAAGGAATGCTTAAAAGACTCCATAAGTAATGCTTACAGGGCATGGAGTGATGTTGATGCTTCACCCTGGAAATGTAGCCCCACCTAATTAGAGGGAAAAAGACACCGAATAACATTTCAACATCATTAGTAAGATTGCTTATTGAGCTCATTCAACACCTTTTAGCCTTATATAGGGATTGATAGGTATATAATCACGTGATTGGAATTAACAATATGAATCTTAATGGATAGGACGAATAATTGCACATCCAGATAAGTAAATTCAGACATGAAATAATAAAAACTGTCAAATTATAGAAAGACTCACTTTTCCCTCATGAGCATTCAACTGTACAGACGAATGAGCTTGTCTATGTTGTCTGAACTGAGTATGAAGGTTTCCTCCATCTTTGCTGATAGCCGTTTTCCCATTTGATTCTTCAATGCCTTTTATCCTTGACGATTTATTTTCTTTGGATATATAGAAGGCACTAATATCATTCACTATAAAAGGTACATTCTACTCAGTTTCTTGGTTTTGGATTTCTTCGTTCCGGTTACTGAAAGCAGGACTCTCGAACAATCAAATTATTGGAACGCTCTGAATCAGACATGACCATTAAAGTCTTTCAAAAAATACTTCTAATTTTTCTCTTGATATATACAGTATATAGATTTGGTTCCTAAGGGTATTATTGTAGTGTATTACAGGGCAATGTAACCTAGCAAAAAAAACTACCTTTTCTTATAGAAGAAATTACGTTCTCTTCGAAAAGGACATTCGTTCCCGTCGCAAATGAATAGTTTCAGAAATATATATATCTATATCCTACGGTAATGCGGGACCCCCAGAGGGAACTCGGGGTTATAGGTGGGGAAAACATACTGGGGAAACGATGTATAACCGTAAAACAAAAATTTTCTTCTCTATACAATACCTTCTTGGATTTATAATAACCGGAGGAAAAGACAAAACAGTATAACTGGATAAACTTTGGAGGCACCGTTGCAAAGGCCATGCCTCATGAAAAAATACAGTAACCAGTGCTGCCAATATCTGATGTAGATCAAATGTTAGCGTTCCATGCTAACATTAGCATGCTCACGTACGTACATTCGTACATACCACTTTTCGATCTTCTGCGTAAAAACCCTGCCTCCCTGCGCAGAAACTTTTCCCCCACCAATAGGATTTCTTCTTCCCTAACCGTGAAATTTAACTCTCCGTCTCTTTATCATCTCTGTTCAAGTCTATTACATGATTACTCATATTTAATGAGAACTTATTTTCTCTTAGAAACATAATCTAAAAATGCGTTTCTATACAAAATATACTGAGAGGAAGGTAAACGTTTCTTATTGTTTTGTACTGAGGAATGATGATTGCTAACTTAGGTCATCTTTAGAGCCCAGCTAGTTAATGATAGAACTTCATCGACAGGCTTTCGGCATTATTCTTCTCTTCTGAATATTCAATATGCTATCACTGTTTATTTCATCATCAAAAAAGAAAGAAAGAAAAAATAACCTTCTCTACAAGAATTCTGATAAAATTCGTCATTGAAAAAAAATTATAATTGAAAGATTGAAATTTTTTTTCCATTAAAAGTTAATCTATAGAAATTTCTAAATTTAGAAATTTGATACTTTCACCTGTTCACTTTTATGACAAATATTCTTCTGGAAACTGTTGCAAGTTTCATTAACTGGCAGTTTAATACATGTCGAATCTATATGAAAATCACTTTACTGTAGTCAGGCCGAGTTTTTCGTTACCGCCATGTAGCCTTTGGAGTAGAAAATCTAAATTCAGAATTCATTAAAAACTTCGTTCCTTTCTGAGTAGGTTATGCAAGAAAGTATCCTCATGTACATATAATTAAGCAAATGAGTCGTTGCTGCTTTTGTTACTTTTCGTTTTATTTCTGATATCGCCTTTCTTTTTAAAGTAAAAAACAATATAGCAATGGCCAGTTTTAACTTCTAGAATAGTCTCATTATGAAAGATTAAGAAATCGATATATAAAACATTAAATAAAAAACAGTATTCGTTGCTAAAATGGTTTCTTCCTATGTAGAATCATAATTTCATAGGCTATTGTTAAGATAGCTGTATCAGGATACAAGTGATAGAATCTAGTTTCAACTCCAGGTTATATAATATGGCATTATTCAGTTGGCTAGGAGAGCTTTTGAGACCTTTTGATAAGATTTCGTTCTCTTCCTATAGGAGTATTATATAATGACCTAAAAGAATGCAACTGACTACTGAGGGCTAACTGCTTATATCAGGATCACGATGGTTGTGTCTTAGCATTTGTTTTCGGATCACCCAAATTCAGATTCCAAAAGGAATCTGAAGTATCTATTATCACTTTATAGAGAACTTAGTTTGTGATTTAAGTCAATTTGATGCTGAGATAATTTAAATCAACTTTGATATTTTTTTTTAAGATTTGGGTAACATTTGAATGAACTTTATGGTATATTTAATTGAGATATGCTTCATCCACGACCAAGTATGGATGATTTTACAATGCTAGTATATCATGGTTATTACATTTTATTGGGGGGATGCCATTTTCTCTGATTGCTCAAAATTATAACAATTGAGTTGAAAAATGCGAGAAAAATGTTTGACAGGATAGATAGAAATCTTTGAAATACATTCAATAGCTCCAGACATCTTGATCATATTCTTAATTAGACTTTCTCAAGCTTAAGCATCTGCCAAAGGTCTCTTTTGATGATTCAACTTGATTTAAGTTTCATTTGTGTTGTTGCAGCTTGGCAACTTATAAGTATTTCTGTCAGAAAATCTGTAATGATTTTTTGTCGATTACCTGTAATACACGAGTTAAATATGTTTTTGATATACCAATTAGTACTAACACATCCAAGCCTATTATCGTTTATTCATTCAGAACAATGAATTCTTCCCTTCCTTCGTATTAAAACTGACATTCGAGACTGTATCCCCCTGAGGATTGTTTTTCAAAACTATACCAGTATCATAAATCTTAGATGGTAGTGTGCTCTCATACATCTTTTAACTTATCTTTATTGGCTTAGCAATCCCCCTTTTAAACCAGTTTAGGGCCTTATTAACCGGAAAGTTTGAAGAAGCCATTCTGTTTAATCTGTCCTATTTGACATTTGGATATCATCCACAATAATTCTATGGCGAATGAACAGCCTCTTATGATAAACATTCTTGAAATAAGATTTTGAATGTCCAAGGTTTGTTGCTGCAATACTGATTCATATTTGGTTACATTTGCTTGACCATATTCTGTCCATTTTACGGAACGATGAGATGCTCTCCTCCATAGGACCGACACGCTACGGGCATGATGATCCCTCTCATCGATAAACAACAAGACATAACTGTAGCTGGAGGATACCAGAACGACACCCACACCGTCCTTCGCTTCTCGCGCCCCTGGAACACCTGCGACGATCCGCAGGACATGAAGCTCTCCGGGGACACGACCCGGGTAATTTGGGCGTACTCCTACAGTGATCCTGAAGGCGATATGGACATGAGCATCCACGACCAAAGGGGGACCAAGAGCATCTACCTTCGGGAACCCAGGTTCTCTCTTCCGAAGTTCTCAGAGGATGTCAAGTCCATCGACTTGGTCGTTGAAGAAGTGAGTTATTATTCTTAATTTCCTCCTGTCGAAAAAATACATTTATAACCAAATTACCATGCAACTATTTAAAAAAATATTCTTATGATATTTTTCAAGATAATGAAAATACAAAATTATCGTGTAACAATTTTTAGAACAATTGTTATGATATTTTTCAAGGTAATAAAATTATGTAGATACCAAAAAATAACATATTAAAATATAATTATGCATTGGTCTGAATGACGTAAAATCTTAGTATGATGAGAATACAATATATATTTAAAACATATGCAGAAATTAAGATCTTTGAAGCAAATCTGGTGGCTGGTCCCTGAAGAAAAATAAAAACTATTCAGTTTTCTTGCTCCAAAATTTACTTTTTAAATTTGAATCGAACAAAATAAAAACAAAAATTACTTTTATGTCATTCGAATCTGAAAA
>NC_090742.1:109846454-109881454 GCF_036898095.1 Palaemon carinicauda
CACTATCAGCCGTTAGAATTAGCTAAGGATGGAAAACTCATTAATAAATCCCTCCAACCCCATCCGATAGAATTAGCCAAGACTAAACAAATCATGAAAAAATACCATCACCACAAGCCAATGGAATTAGCTAAAGATTGCTAACTCATAGATATAATCTTGAAAAAGTATTTTGTTTGAAATTCGAATACAGATAGAATACCTGCAAGATTTGTCAAGTTTATTGCTCCCATCAGTGAGGTTAGAGGAAAGTGTATGTCGGTATTCTTTTACAAACCAGGCCGAACAAAAATGTACACCTATGTACCAACCGTGTGTCACAAAATTGTACATAATTCCTTTTGTATATATTGTGCTTGCATCTTCGCTCTTCCCTCGCACTAAAAAGAACCAGAATAAACATGTCTGCGTGTCGCCTATGTAACATTGTCATTTTCTCGAACATGTAATTTCCTGTTGCCTTGAGGCTTTGTATATAAAGGAGAGTGTTCCATAATAAATTAACTCAGTTGATTGCATCCTGCCTTTGAGTTCAAAACCTTCTCTCGGCACCGTCACATTGGTGACCCCGGAAGTCGACTCGCTCCCACTGCCTTCCACCCCCAACCCCCTCGCCCCTCCATCGTTGGTACTATGGCGGACTCTACAGAAGTTGGCGCTGCGGCTCCCCCATTGAAACTTTCGTCATTCCCCAGCGGAGAGGCGTTTGCTTGGTTTCAGCGCGCAGAAGTCCAGTTTCGCATCTACGGCGTGACTCGCTCAACCACCAAAGCAGATTATGTTCTCACGGCGATACCCGAGGACACCTTCCCAGAAATATCCGACTGGCTTTGTGAACAAGGAGACACCCCAATAACGTATGACGCCCTCAAAACATACCTTCTGCAGCAGTACTCGCCGTCGCCAGCCGCCTGTATAGCAAAGCTTTTTCAGCTCGTGCAACAACCGTTGGGGGACCAAAGGGCTTCGCTTGCCCTCAGGGAAATGATCAGTATTGCTCGCCTTCAACCTGCCGCAGACGGCTCTCCTCGTGAGGTGAACCTACTCCGTGCCCTTTGGATACGCCATTTACCCGGACCTATACGCGCTGCCATACCCGATGTCGATAGTTTACCCATAAAGGACTTGATGACCAAAGCCGATGCCCTTATGGACAGCCACTTCAAGACCTCCATCAACGCCTCCACCCCTAACGAAGAGGATGCCTATTTAACGTCAACCGAAGCCAACAAGAATGCCGTAGGACATATACGCCTACCCCGTGACGTGCTGAAGCGGCGACAAAGCCACCCACCACCCAACAATCGCTCGCGCCCCAACTAACGACTTCTACAGCCACTTACTACCTCCCATCCGCCGCAGTTTTGCTACTACCACTTCAGAATCGGGGCAACCGCGAAGAAATGTGCCAAGGATTGTCAGTGGCCAAAAAACGTGTAAGTAGGTCATCGCTTGTGGCGGTGGCCTCCCGTGTTTCTAATCTTTTCTTTTTACATGATGCAGGAACGGGCGTGCGATTTTTGGTAGACACGGGTTCTTGTCGTTCTCTCTTGCCAAGGAAACTCTTCAAGACACGACGTAGTCTGTCTACATCTGCCGACGTCCGCTTGGTAGCTGCCAACGGATCTGCGATACCCACCTACGGTTATGAGAACCTCACATTATCGTTCGGAAACGGTAAATTCAATTGGAAGTTTCTCATTGCTGACGTGACATTGCCAATCCTCGGTGTGGATTTCCTCTCTCATTTCCACCTTCTGGTCGATGTCGCCCACCGACGATTGGTCAACGCAGACTCGTACCTGTCGACACCTCTTCATTCCGCCCCCTCTAACCTCGCTCTCCACATCAGCGCACCCACGGATGCCTACGCCCACCTCCTCACGTCGTACCCGGAAGTTTTCCGTCCAGAACTTCGCCAAACGCCCACGGTTCCTGCCAAGCACGGTATTTATCACCATATCAAGACGACGGGACCCCCAGTCTTCGCAAAATTCAGACGTCTGGCACCGGAATGATTGGCAGCCGCCAAACAGACGTTCACCGAAATGGAGGAAATGGGCCTTTGCCAAAAGGCCTCCAGCCCATGGTCGTCACCCTTACACATCGTTCTGAAGAAAGATGGCTCCCTCCATCCGTGCGGGGATTACAGGCGCCTGAACATGCAAACAGAACCGGATTACAGGCACCTGAACATGCAAACAGAACCGGATCACTACCCCCTCCCAAACATTGCCGACGTGACCTCCTACTTGTACAAAGCGAAGGTTTTCTCTATGCTCGACCTCCTGAAGGGGTATTATCAGGTGCCTATGAACCCAGAAGACATCCCCGAGACCGCCATCACCACTCTGTTTGGTACATACACCTTCAATTACTCCTGTTTTGGCCTTGGTAATGCTGGGGCCACGTTTCAACGTCTCATGGATGGCATCTTAGGGGATCTCCCTTTCTGTGTATGTTATGTGGACGACATACTTGTGTTCTCCTCTTCAAAAGAGGAACACTTCCGTCACCTGCGCATCATGCTCGACCGCCTGCAACAAAACGGCCTTGTAGTCCGGTACAACAAGTGTACCTTTGGCGCCAACGAAGTGTCGTTCTTAGGGCACCGCATCACTCCTGAAGGAGTCCATCCCCTCCCTGAGAATGTAGCAGCCGTTCAGAACTTCCCCGCGCCCTCGACCGTCAAAGCTCTGCAGGAATTCATGGGCATGATCAACTATTATCACTGTTTTCTGCCAGCCATTGCCACCACTCTTGCTTCCCTCTATGCCTCCCTCAAGGGCAAGCCAAAGGACCTGAAGTGGGGTCCCCTTCAAGAAGCAGCCTTCTGCAATGCAAAGAAGGACCTATCAACTGCTGCGGCTCTCACTTTTCCTATCCCACATGCCCCTCTCCTTCTCTCCACCGATGCCAGCGACGTCGCTATTGGTGCAGTACTCGGGCAGGTGGTCAATGGCTCGCCCCGCCCATTGGCCTTCTTCAGCAGAAAACTGTCCAAGGCAGAATCGGATTATTCTACCTTCAATCGAGAATTGCTGGCGGTGCACTTGGCTGTCCGTCACTTTTGCCATTTCTTAGAAGGTACGCCCTTCGTCATTCGCACAGACCACATGCCTCTGGTGCACGCCTTTACTCGACAGTCTGATGCCTGGTCCGCCCGGCAACGCCGACATCTCTCCGCCGTGGCTGAATATAATTGCACCCTTCAATACGTCCCTGGGAAAATGAATCCCGTTGCCGATGCCCTGTCAAGAAACACGTTGGCTGCCGTTCAACTGGGATTGGATTACAATGCCCTGGCTGAAGCCCAACGACAGGATCCAGAATATCAAGCATGTAGGACATCCTGCACGTCCCTCCGTTGGGAAGACTTCCCCCTCGAAGACTCCAACACCACCCTCCTCTGTGAGGTCAGTACTGGCAGACCGCGACCTTGGATTCCTGCTCCCATGCGCCGACAGGTGTTTGATTTCATTCACGGCCTTTCACATCCCTTGTGCCGTTCTACTGCACAGCTGCTGAAGGCAAAGTTCATTTGGCACGGCATTTCTAAGGATGCTAATGATTGGGTCCGCGCCTGTACTTCTTGCCAAACTTCCAAAGTACATCGACACACGGCTTCAGGAGTGGGCACCTTTCCTCAACCTCAGCGTCGTTTCGCACACATTCACGTCGACGTTGTAGGCCCCTTAACCACATCACAAGACCATCATTACCTGTTTACCGTCATCGACCGCTCCACCCGTTGGCCTGAAGCCATTCCCATGGAAACTACAACGTCCGCCTCATGTACATCTGCCTTACTCTCTGGATGGATTGCAAGATTTGGTATCCCTGAGCATATTACTTCTGACAGGGGAACCACTTTCACCTCTCAATTGTAGACATCATTAGCGAATCTCCTGGGCATCACCCTACATCAGACAACGGCCTACAACCCCTCTGCCAATGGAATGGTTGAACGTTTTTATCGCACCCTCAAAGCAGCTTTGATGTCCCCCTGCAAGGATTGCAACTGGTTTACTCAGCTTCCCTGGGTCCTCCTGGGACTAAGGACCACTCCTAAAGACGCCCTCGACGTCTCTGCAGCCGAAATGGTGTATGGTGACTCGTTGGTCGTCCCTGCCGAATTTTTTCCTTCTACAACCTCCTCTGATGATCTCCAGCGCATACGTCACGTCGTGGGAAAATTTACTCCATGCCGCCAGACCTACAAGCCCCCAGCAAAGCATCACATACCAACAGACTTGCACTCTGCAACGCACGTCTTCCTGCGCAACGACACTACCAAGCCACCGCTAACGCCCCCTTACACTGGCCCTTTCCTTGTGATCCGACGCAGTCCGAAAGCATTCCTACTAAACATTTGTGGCAAAGAAGACTGGGTCTCCATTGATCATCTAAAACCTGCTTATCTTCTGCCTACAGTTCGCCTGTCTAGATCAGGGCGCCCTATTTAACATGTATAGTATGTCATTTTTAGGGGGGGAGCCATGTACCAACCGTGTGTCACACAATTGTACATAATTCCTTTTGTATATATTATGCTTGTATCTTCGCTCTTCCCTCGCACTAAAAAGAACCAGAATAAACATGTCTGTGTGTCGCCTATGTAACATTGTCATTTTCTCGAACATGTAATTTCCTGTTGCCTTGAGGTTTTGTATATAAAGGAGAGTGTTCCATAATAAATTAACTCAGTTGATTGCATCCTGCCTTTGAGTTCACAACTTTCTCTCGGCACCGTCACACTTATCTCCGGCAGAAAGGGAATAAATCTTAACCTGATATGAAATAAAATAAACAAAGGAACAGCATATTATAGGTTAAGGTATGAAGCAGTTTTTAACTGAACAATATTTTTACACGAGTGCCTATGGTGCATGTGTTAACTGGCTACCTAATCTAAAAAAAAAAAAAAGAATCGATGAAGCTTACCAACCTTCTTATTAAGTGTCTTTTCGGATATGTTTTACTTCCTGGAGAAATAGTTTATAGGTTAAATGTCAAAGGGTAAATAGAACTTCAGTTATGATTTTAGAAAATATTTGTCAATAACACAGAATCTTGTAGAAAATATACATATATATATATATATATATATGTATATATATATATATATATATATATATATATTGTGACTTTTTGTACAATTTCTTTATTGCTTATATTACCCTTTTATAATTACCCTCTCAGCTTCTTTTATTCTATTATTTTTTATATGAGATTCAAGTTCAGATGACGCCATTTTTGAATTACAAAAGCTTCGTACGAAAATGTTAGTATTAGTCTAGTAGAGTGACGAGAAGCTAGAGTTATTACAGTTTACAAAAACATAGATCATAAGTTTGGGAAATCTATAGCTATCTAATTGTCAATAGGATTCGTATCACTAAATCCGTTTCTCCTGTATGTTTCTTAAAGTTTTAAAATAAGTGTGTCGAAGTATTTTTTTAATATGCCATACGTTTCATTAGTAAATCATTGCGTCCTCCGTTTTCCTCTTGTCAAGGTAGCTCTCTCTCTCTCTCTCTCTCTCTCTCTCTCTCTCTCTCTCTCTCTCTCTCTCTCTCTCTCTCTCTCCCCCTGTCCTTCCTACTTTACCGAAACTATAGGTGAAATCGGAAATTTCTCTGATTATTCTTTAGGTCTACTATTTGCTATAGATCTGGAGATGTACAGTATATACAAAACTCATTTATTTTCAAATGTATTTGCATTCATTCCATACCTGATTTTAAAAGTCAGCTAGAAAATCAAATATAATTTCCAGTTAACGTCTCTTGACCTATGAAAGTCGCCTCACAGACAGGCTAATGCAATGCATACTAAATTGAATTATGATATAATATTGTCATGTGTTCTATAGCCTTCTACTCGTTGTTCAGAATTTTCAAAATAGATCTATTGATGCATGAAAATGTATATATTGTGACGCAATAAAAAGCTCCAAAATATGCAAGTAAATAACTGAAAGCAAACAAATCCTTTGTCAAATATTCTTCAAGAGCTAATTCCAATTTCATAAGATAGTAAATAGAAATTATAATTCTGCCATCTGAAAGAAAAACCTACCAAGTGTACGTGGCTCCGTCTCATTGATAAAGGTACTAAGATTCGACCAGAAGGGTCCATTGAAAGATAGAATTGGTTCCTCAGATGTAATAATCACCTCAGATCTGGCAAATGTTTGCTTGAAGAAAGACAGCCAGTTAAACTGAAAAAAAGGAATGCATTATCCTATATATTTTGCATTGAAAAAATGATTAATAATTCTTTTCTGTTTGGAAATGAGTTAAATATTTACTGAGCAGTACTAGTGTGGCTTAGCATCAGAAAGAAATCAAAACTATATATATATATATATATATATATATATATATATATATATATATGTATATATATATATACATATATATATATATATATATATATATATATATATATATATATATATATTTATATATACATATACATATATATATGTATATATATATATATATAAATAAATAATAAAAATATATATATATATATATATATATATATATATATATATATATATATAAATACCATTCCCGGGGTTTCAGTATCTGCGTACTCTTGAATTTCGTTTACATCTGTTAACCAGGCGTGGTCCGTTGCCTGTCCAGCTGCCTCGATCACCATCTGTTTTAACAAAAATGAGTTGGATAAGTTGGACGTTTATTTATATCGATTCCGAATTACTAGTTTTGCTTCGATCACCAACTCAAATGGTATGCATGTTGAAGATTAATGTACAAGTTTTGTTCAAATTCAAGAATCTTGTTGAAGATTAACTGTACAAGTTTTTTAAACTCACAAATCTTATTGAAGATTAACTGTACAAGTTGTTTAAATTCAAGAATATTGTTGATGATTAACCGTATAAGTTGTGTTCAAATTCAAGAATCTTGTTGAAAATTAACTTTACAAGTTGTGTTCAAATTCAAGAATCTAGTTGAAAATTAACTATACAAGTTGTGTTCAAATTAAAGTCTTGCTTTATTTCAACGGTACAAGTTGTGTTGAAATTTAAGAATCTTGTTGAACATTAACTAAACAAGTTGGTTCAAATTCAAGAATCTTGCTGAAGTTTAACTGTATAAGTTATGTTTAAATTCAAGAATCTTGTAGAAGATTAACTATACAAGTTGTGTTTAAATTCAAGAATCTTATTGAAGATTAACTATACAAGTTGTGTTTAAATTCAAGAATCAAGTTGAAAATAAACTATACAAGTTGTGTTCGAATTAAAAAATCTTGTTGAAGTTTAACTGTACAGGTTGTGTTTAAATTCAAGGATCTTGTTGAAGATTAACTATACAAGTTGTATTCAAATTCAAGAATCTTGTCGAAGATGTAGCTATACAAGTTCTGTTCAAATTCAAGAATCTTTTAAAAAGTTTGGATAAGATTTTTTACCTTTGAGAAATCCGACTCGAACTGAACTACGTCCTCCACCTGCTGAAGAATTTCCTCATCTGTTACTGCGTATTCAAGTTGGTCTCTTAGGTATTTGGCTGCCGCGTTCATGAAGGCTTTGTACGCCTTTAAAATGTTTGGAGAGGGATTGGCCATCAGACTTACGCCAAGAGGCACGGTACCTGCATTTAACTAGGCAAACGGGGTTTATTAGTAACAGAAAACATCCTGTAAATAATTACAATATATTTCAGACTCACGAGTCACCATACATTTCACTTAGCGTGAAGAATGAAAACTAAATTTTCCAATTCTTTAAAATATCAAATAAAATTGATCTTCACACAGAAATGAAACACCAAAAAAAAAAAAAAAAAAAAAATATAGTTAAGAAAGAAACCTTCGGTCTTGAGGAAATAAATCTTACATATATAATATTTTCTGTTGTATTATGAAGATTCTTATCAACTCCCACAGCTACAAGAGGATAGACATTGATGTCCCGTAGATTGATAATAGCCGTATGAAGGTTGAAATGAGATGGGTGCCATGAGTCAAGAATCATAGGCCAGCCTCCCTGCTTATCCAAGCTCTCTATCAACGAAGACACTCCCAGGGATTCTGTTGAATCTGCATGACAGGTAAATAAAGATTCAGATGACGTTTTATAACTACAGAACTGGGATTTGATATTATAATCGCCGCAAAGATTCCGAGCGAAATAAGCCCCACCCGCTGATGACATCATAGCCAATCCTGTTGTCTCCTGCGTTAACAGCAGTCACAGCACTTCCCCTTAAAGTGATTATTAGGTAGTATAGTTTGAAATTTGTAAGGGGTTATATTGATAACTCTGCTAACGTGGAAGACATGATTGGTTATGACGTCATCAGGAGTGGGGCTTATTTTGACCGGTATCTTTGCGACGACTATAGTTTATCTGAGTACGTCCCAGGTCAATTCAGATTTCGTGGTCTCTGTGCAAGCTTACTAATACTGGTTTAACATTTTTTCATGTATTGATTGAACATGTTGATATGTAAATGTTTAATACAATATTAAGAATATTAAACATAAACTTGATATAAGTATCATACCTTTACTTCAATTCTAAATAGTTTTATTTTGTGTTTTGATAAGCTATTCCTGCGATGCTACAAATTTCAAATTATAACGTTGAATTTCTTTATTTCAGATTTATGCCATATTCATTGTTTCTATGAATGAATATCGACTTAGTCGCCATGCCCTAAAGCAGTCGCTTTTACCATTTTGTCTTCTTGAAAGATAACATCATGTCTAAAGGTTTAAAGGACGCTTTTGAATGACAGATGCAAGGGATAGTGACAACGCCCTAGCAGGACAATGCCATAGAGACTAACCATATATACATATAATCAGCGCATAAGGCCCCTCTCTACCCAAGTTAGGACCAGGGATGACCAAGCTATGGTTCCTGATGATTCAGCAGGGAGACCTATAGGCTTCCCAAACACACATACCTCACAAGGATGGTGAGGTTTCAAACACTACAAGAAACTATTGAGCTTGAGCGGGACTCGAACCCCGGTCCGGCAATCGCCAGTCAGGGACGTTTCCAATAGGAAACCACAACTCCTGTAGATGAACAAAATGGCAGTATCATCAGGATTCAAAAGAAACATATCCAAAGGAAAATAAAAATCCGTGCTTACTGGTATCCATACAGGTCGAGTACATTGTACGCGTCATGTGAAGGGGGAGAGGATCACCTGGGTTGGCTTCACTCTCAAAGATTGCCATGATGCGCAGGTTTACCAAGTGGACGACATCATCATATACCCCAACTCTGTCAATCGATATTAGAGTACCAAGTTAGCACAGGTGATGTTACACCTGGATCACAAATGGGTAAATTTCGTGTAATAATTTGTTAGAGGAGGTGGGAGGGTATATCCTCCGAGTAAGTAATTATGTAGATCCGTGAAAATCTCATTAACTATTTTGGTATGATTTCAGCCTCGTCAACATACCTGCCATTTTCAGGGAAAGGGTGATTATCCATCCATCCACCACAGGCAAACTGATAAAAGTCGTCACATGGGTTAACAGAATAATTCATCGCTTCTGAAAGCTGTTTAGCTGTAAATAAAAAAATAATTGGAGGAATGAAAGAAAGACAAAATATACCTAAAATAATTTTTGATAGAACTGTACTATAAAATTAATAATGTATTTTGATAGCATTGAATAAGAAAATAACACAAAACTGATAAGAGATTTAATTTTTTTTTCTGAAAGCAATATGTAGCAATGGAAAGCTCATTAAAATTCACTTGAAAAACTCTGGTCGTTTAATCATTCCACACCTGTTGGCTCCACCATCTTTTCGTCATGATAAGCGAAAATATGAAACAAATCTAGCGATAAATTAACGCATTACTTCATAAATACACTATATCCAATCAACGATCAAATTGCCAAAAATACTTCTCGGAAGAGTATCATTGTCTTCCCAGGAATTGAATTATAATCAAGAAAGTGTTTCAAAAGACAATTGCCTCTTATGTTTTAACTCTCAAAGTGGTCACCTATTGAGACTATTTTGAATTCAAATAGGAGAAAATGTGAACATTCAAGCGAGGCAGAGTTAAAGAAGCTGATAGTTAAATTCAGAAGGGACCAAGGGAATAGGGAAACAGCGGGAATTAATGGGACACTACAAATGCCATTTACAATTTTCTGTGGAAGGTATACTGTCAGCAAGATACTATCTAAAAGGTAATAAAGCTCTGCTAAAAATTAACTCAATGAATAAAGTTAGTAAGAAAGAAATGGAAAGAGAAAAATGAAAAGTTAAATTTAGGTCTTATTTTAAGTAGTAAATAACAATTACATCGACAAACAACAGCATCAACAAAAGAAATAATAATAATAATAATAATAATGATAATAACAATAATAATAATAATAATAATCCTGCTACCATTACTACTAATACTACTATTACTACAATAATAATAATAATAATAATCCTGCTACCATTACTACTAATACTACTATTACTACTATTACTACTATGATAATAATAATAATAATAATAATAATAATAATAATAACACCATCAACAACAACAACAACAACAACAAAAATAATAATTTTCATTTTATTAAAATGTCCATTAATTTAGTTTACAAATACATTAAGGATTTTTTTTTCTGAGTAAGATTATTTCTTTTCGCTGGCTCGTGGCTGCTCTAGGTAATATGCGTATGGTAAGGTTCAAAATACATACTTATCATTTTGTAATCAGACTAGATAACAAAAACTTGAAAGTCATTGCATGAAAGGTCAGTAATCAAAGACTTGTTTACAGAGATTACAAAATTGTAAAGTGTATCAGCAGGATAGATATTAAAGTGTTGGAGTATAAGTAAGCATATAAGTAAGGAAATGAATTCTATTATAAAGCATTTACTGTAATTATGAGGAATACAGTGGTATTTGCAATCAACGTCATGGGTATGATAAAATTCAAAGCACTTCCAAATAATAGACCCATATATAGTAATCAAGAGCACAAGGAGGCGTGGAGAAATGTATAATTTATTCATATATAAGCCCAACAGATATTTAAATGAGAAAACATAACAGAAAAGTAGCCCTTCCACACAAAACTAGGGGAGACTTACAAGCTAAATATGCTAGTAAGCATTTCGAAAGGTTATAATATTCAGATTAGTCTGAATGACTCACCGGCTGTCAGACAAGCTGGAGTGATGCAGAGGTCCGTATCATTTTTTACTTCGATATCCTGTGACTTCTTTAGGTTTATGTTACTTATCTTAGGAAGAATTTCCTTTGAAATTCTAGACGCAGATTTAGACGTCTGGAATGAAATTCGAGAGACTTGAAGTATGTAATGAATATATGAAGGGCTCAAAGATATTTTTTTCTTACTATTATTGGCCTTGGAATAGCTTATTAGTTTCTTCTGGTGCTCTAACAAGTTCATTTTCCTAATCTACTCATGAAAAGAGTTGAATATTTTACTTAAGCTTGGAAGAATATGCATCTTTCTATAATTCTCCTTTTTATTGCTGTCTCTATTTCATAAGTTAATTATTATTACTCATGTATTTTTTCATGCATACCCAAAAACAATAAATACCTTATTAGTGAGAGTTTGATCTCTTTTTGGTGCATAGAGGTGGACCGGAATATTGGACAAAGGTCGACGAAAGCTGACCTCCTGGACAGTTCCTCGGGCAACTTTGTTGTTGGTCCATCCTGAATCTACATAGAAGAGAGAAACAAATATTATTGTCTTAGATCTTGTTGGTAAATCTTCTCTAGAATTCATTGGGTGCCTCGAAAGCCCTCATAAAGTTGTATAAAGTTAGGATATATACCTAGAAATTTCTAGTTTTTAACAATCGCTAAAGAAATTTTGAAAAAAAAGCTAAAAAATACCCTGTTCCTATGTTTGTCAGGAAAGACATATTTGACATAAGACTGATTCCAATCTTACCTGGACAATTCTTAAAGCTGTTTGCGATTTGTATCTCTGGTTTTCCTTCTTTCTTTTTTCCTTCTTTATTAATCTAATTGATCACAATTTTTTTCAACAACTCCAATTCATAAAATTCCCGTGTTTAAATCATATGCATTTGAAATAAAAATGAAATATATTTTCTAGAAAGTAAGGTAATTTTAGAAGGTTTTGGATTGTTTGAAAAACCCATTAAGTTGAAATATCTATAGCAAATTCCATTTCATATTTGCACAAGCATGGTTATATCTATTTGACGTATATCTATACTTCCTGTGATATTACACTTATGGGTTATTGTTAAGCTTCTTATGCTAATAATTATCTTATCTAGTTTTCTTCGCTTTAATTCTGCTGAAAAACGTCAAATCTAGTTTTTACTAGAAAATGAGAAGTCCCATAAAAAAAATCAAGAAAACAAAACAAAATTAAATTGGTACTAAAGCAAGATATAAATTAAAATAATATACAAGTGGCCAACAAAAAATATGAAACTTAAAAAAATTGTTAATATGCTTCTTAAAAACATTGATATTTCTGGCCTTGGTAAGATGTTTGAGTCAAGCTATTACTCACTTGATGAGAAAACAGCAAAAGTACTGATAACTGCTACTAGTATGATCAGGCCTACGCCATAAATGATTTTAACGCCTCCTCTGCACTGAACTATGGATGACCTAGAATTTTAATAATAAGATTAATAATGTTAAACATCATAGTATAATGTAAGCTGACAAAAAATGGTTAAATTTCCCAGGAAATATTTGATGTTTATAATTTCATGGAAGTTGGCATAACTTTTATATCATTATTATACAGAAATGATTCGGTTTACAGAGTGTTTGCTTTTCATTTGATTAATGCCTAATATCTAAGTTAAATCCACACTGGCTTGAAAAGAGAGAGAGAGAGAGAGAGAGAGAGAGAGAGAGAGAGAGAGAGAGAGAGAGAGAGAGAGAGAGAGAGAGAATTTGTCTTTTATTTGGTTAATGTCTAATACATGAATCAAATCCATCGAGAGAGAGAGAGAGAGAGAGAGAGAGAGAGAGAGAGAGAGAGAGAGAGAGAGAGAGAGAGAGAGAATACCTGGTGGGAGGGGACCCTTGTTCTGCCACTTGTAACGAAACAGGTACATTCTGGCGAGGAAAAAAAAATGACGATTATCTATCACTGTAGCATTTACCGAGTTGAAATTCAGCTTTGAAAACCCTTTTTATAATATCTGTAAATGAATTTGTGTGAAATGACAAATTAATGAATGAACTAGAAATTCGTACTGATTTTATTTAATCTTTGAGATGCTAGTGTACAGTTAGTATGGTGGACCACGGTATCTGGACCGTGGGCGGGTCATAGGTGTCCTAGAAACAAAAGCTTCAATTACTGTTACTATGTTATTTTCTAGTTTAGCATTTAATCAAACCTTCTAGGTAACTGACCAACATGTTTTATTTAGATTCCATAGGATTAATGCTTCCTCTTGTTTCCGTATTGGAGATTAAATAGAGAGAAGTTTGAGATGGGCAAGTTTCGAGAAAGCAAATAAATCAAGATAAACCAATATTACAGTTTTATAAATGAATTTCTTTTGAGGAGAAAATAACTACAATTACCAATTCTATTTAATTAGGAGGAGTTAATCTTTTAGTAGGTTTTTATTTTTCAGAGTAGAAATTTTAATCGTTTGGATATAAAATAGAATAGTAATCTTAGTTTTATCGTGTAAGATACTGGTGCTTGAAAACAGATTGTAATGTCATTGAAAGTGATAAGAGATATAACCTGATATCCTGAAAATCTCCAAGAGAAATCATAGTAAGGTCGGTTTTAACTAGAAACTTAGTCTACTCGTCAAACACTAACAGTTTGATATTTTTATGTACAAGGCGTTCACATACACCTGTATACAGCTATAATAGCGATGAGTAATGTTTTCAATAATTGTTGAAAAATAGGAATCCTGACTTATCCTCCAAGTACTCTTCTCAAGATAAGATATTGGGTACCAAAGTTGATAATCATTTTGAACCAACACACATTCTTCTTTACTAATTCTTCGTAAGTTTAAAATCAAGACTGTAATCTGTAACCAGATTAGAGATTTTCAATGTCCATCTTCGATCCTTTCTTACAAATGAAAATTTGTATAGTATTTGATTATCAAAAAGTTTTAATTATTCATTGAAAAAAACTTACAACATCTAACCAGATGATTAATATTTCATTATTAAATCAAATTGCCAATCGGTTAATTGAGATAAATGATATGATCAGAATTTCTATTTAAGGATTATATTTTCTAAAAGCTCGATGAAATATGTTTGCTTGTTCATTAGTCTTACTAAAGGGATACATTCACTGCAATTTTGACATTGCATCAGGAAGGTTCATCTTAATTGACAATACAGTGAATCATAAAAAAAAAAAATATTCTTGAGGTAGTTTGTCACAAGCTTTCAGTAAATCCATAGACATTGGTTAATATATACAAACCAAACACACATTATAAGGTAACCCACATAAACACTATATATATATATATATATATATATATATACATATATATATATATATATATATATACATATATATATATATATATATATATATATATGAATAAGACCTCCAATAAGTGTAAATATACGAAGGAGCTTCATCCATCCTTCGTTTTCCTTTTCCTCCATGGCAGATGTTGTTTACATATATGTTTGTGTGGTGGAAAAGAACATTTGCCTATACATCTGTGGTCTTATCATGCCCTATAAGTGGAAGAACGAAAATGTCAAATATATAAATAAACTACTTTCAGAACAATCAAACGATCAACCTTAACAGACCCCAATGAACTGCTATTATACCTTCAATTCAGATATATATATATATATATATATATATATATATATATATATATATATATATATATATATATATTCATATATACAAATTTATATATATATATATATATATATATATATATATATATATACATATATATATATATATATATATATAAATGTATATATATATATATATATATATATATATATATATGTATATATATATGTATATATATACATATATATATGTGTGAGTTTGTATGTGTATAACCATAAAGACACGTAACTCTTTATTACATAGGGGAGATTCAAAGTCAACCAAAAAATACAGTTTTATCACATTGATTAGTAATTATAATTCTAATGTCGAAATATATGTACACGTAAATAACATCAAATGGCAGCACCGTACGTTCATATTTTTTCTTGAATTACCAATATATAAATATTTCATGGATAGTTATGTGTGTGTGTATGTATATATATATATATATATAAATATATATATATATATATATATATATATATATATATATATATATATAAATATATATAGGTATATATATATATATATATATATATATATATATATATATTCTGTATAAGTAGATATATGAATTGAGGAATAAAATAGTTCATTGTGGAGTGTCAAGGTTGAATTTTTTATTCTTCTGAAAGAGGTTTATCTATATATATGACAGTTTTGTTCTTCCACATATAGTCATGAAAAGACTTACGACTTTCCACTACACAAACATATATGAAAACGACAGCTGGCTGGGAGGAAAAAGGATACGAAGAATGGATCAAGCGCTTGCCGCTTTTGTGTTTTTACTACACCTCCGCAAGACCATAAGAGACCTGAAGTAGGTGTAGTAAAAACCGAAAGCTCTTGGTTACTACTTCGTTTCCTTTTGCCTTCCGACCTATTGTTTTCTGGAGGCACTGTACGTTCCAGCGATATATATATATATATATATATATATATATATATATATATATATATATATATATATATATATATATACATATATATATATATATATATATATATATATATACATATAATTATATATATATATATATATATATATATATATATGTATATATGTATATATATACATATATGTATATATATGTATATAAACATATATGTATATATGTATATATATACATATATATATGTATATAAACATATATATATATATATATATATATATACATATATATATATATATATATATATATATATATATATATATATATATATATGTAAATATCACCCACGAAATGCATTTAATACCGAATTCTATCTTGGGAAATACATATCCACTTGGAATTCATTTTATGGTAACAGCTTATGGCCGGGTGGTGATTCGAACCACCACCTGTACGGCTAGAAACTATGCTTGGCAGGGACCCTATCGACTCAGCTATCAAGAGAGCTGTTACCATAAAATGAATTCCAAGTGGATATGTATTTCCCAAGATAGAATTCGGTATTAAATGCATTTCGTGGGTGATATTTACATTAATTAAAATCACGTGTGCTTGTGATATATGTTCATATATATATATATATATATATATATATATATATATATATATATATATATATATACTGTATATACTGTATATATATAATATATATATATATATATATATATATATATATATATATATATATATATGTGTGTGTGTGTGTGTGTGTGTGTGTGTTTGTGTGTGTTACAGTGAAAACGTGTTATCAGTGATTTCATGAAATCACTAAGAGTTTGAATGAATATATGTAAGTTCTCTGACCATTAGTCATTACGTGTAATCATTTATGAATCCAGTGATTACATGAAATTACTAGAATATGAAGCGATTTATTGCACAAATTTTCTGTAGGTATTTCAGTGAAAGTGTGTAATTTATTTTTTCTTTAAGAAAAAGACTTTCTATTTTTTTCTTACATGGTCTTGGGATGTTAGGAAATCAATTGATTTTTATTGATGTTATCACGGAAAGATGAAAATTCTTAATTCATTCCCAATTTCGCATTTGAAAATCAACTACAAAATTATTCAGATATAGTTTATAGATTATTGCTAATAGCTTGTTAAATGTAATTGCCTTTTGAGATCATGCAATGAAGTAGGATCGTGTTTTAAAGAAGCTGATTATTTGAATACCTCTGACTTCGTGGCTCTTAATCCTTTTATTTAATTACTAAATATATCATCTACTCTAAACATGACTTACCTGTTTTCCTTCTGGCTCGAGTTCGCTGAATGGCTAAATAGCCAATCGAAATAATCTCCGGAGTCTACAGCTTTCACAAGTATCCAATAAAATCACTTCACCAGAGTTGAACTTTAATTTTAAGTATGATGTCAAAATATTGGCAGGATCCCCCCCAAAAGTGTTTAAACATATAATAAAGCATATTTTTTTTTCAATTTTTGGTACATAATTTATATATAAAGCTTTTGAGATACTTCTAATGTATGGGCAGATTTTGATAGCACTATCCCATATTTGAGAAATTATATAGTCTTTTTTTATTATTATTATTTTGGTTTTTTTTTACCCTAGTTATTGCTTTGCTACCAATGTACAACCGCAATACAATGTGCGTACTGTGCGTATTTAGATAAGGCTTGGTGAAGTTTACTCCTCCCACAGAGGCACTTGCAAGTAGATATTCACAGCCAAAACAATTTCTGGTCTAGATTTGTTTTAACAATTCACAATAGTTCATATTACCACTTCTGATGACTTTTTTTTCATATACAGTACAATAAACATATTAGATATGATATGAGTATTTTATTACGTTTTACTTTTTATTTAACTGAAATTTCATCTACAAGAAGTATGAATCAACTAAGACGGTCTACATTCCCCCCCCCCCCCAAAAAAAATATGAAGTTGGTATCGGCAAAAGCAAGTGCTAAACATCGACATGGATACTATCTATTTATCAAATACGAGGTTTTACAATGCGGTTGATGTTAGCAACCTAATAGAGCACCTGTGTACGAAGTCTGCAGTGATGATGATGTGTACGATGTCATTAACCGTGCTCATATCAACCACTGGTCATGGTGGTTTAGACCGTCAGGCTGTTGAGCTGAATGTAATTTATAAAGACACACATGCACACACACACGCAGATATATGTATATATATATATATATATATATATATATATATATATATATATATATATATATATATATATATATATAATATGTGTGTGTGTGTATATACGGGCCTATGCGAATACGCACACACTGAAAACGGGTATTATCAAAACAGACAAATTGTATAATGCCAATGGAATAATGCATAATAGGAGCTCATGCCCAACGTTTCAGTTTTTATTTCAATTCATTTACAATAAGTGGCAGTAATTTAAAAAAAGAAAAAGTGTATGGAGTTTTTCAGGAAGATGGCAGATTTTTGTTTTGTTAAAAGTATAGTAACATTTTAATAAACATGCGAATTGTGCGTATTTTCTCAAGCAAATTAATTCTGCACATCAACAGGTGTTCTCTCAATTGCTATTGAAAAAATGAATGATGATATGCCTTTTCATATCAAGGGTAAATAAGTTAGCTAAATAAGTATAGATATTGCTGTGAAAATTCCAGTATTTTCCTTAAAGAACAGCAAAAGCCCATCTAAGTAAAATATACCGATCTTTAGGAATTTAGACAAAGAAAAACATACCTGGACATTGAAGTGCTCTTTCAAATATGTCATCTTGAAAACTGAGACCAGAATGCTAGTTTTCGTATCTTGAAATCTAATCTTATCAAGAAAGTGTTTATTTCTAACAAGGTGAACGATTAACTGCTTATAAATAACGAAGATAACAATGTTTTGTATGATATTTACGAAGGGTTGACACAAGGGGAGTAATCTCGTCTGAGCATCCCATTCAGGATTGCAAAAGTGTAATTCCTACGTAGATAAGTTCGACGTCAGGAAACCTACCTATTGATTAAAGAAAAAGGGATGGCCAAAATACATCTGGTTATACTCACATTTTAGTGAGTAAAATCAAACGAGTCAGAGATGTATTGCAGACCGAACGATCTAACGATAAACAAATAGCAAAGTAAAGAAATGTGCTCCCGCTTAACGTAGGCCTATGGAGTGATTGTTGAGTCACTCCGTCTTTGTGGATTATTGTTGCTAAATGCAAATGAAAATGTTGACATTATTTGCATAGTCTGTGTGGAGTAAATAGTAAGGGAGTGAGAGAAGTTGGAAGGGTATATAGGATGTTGGTTTTTTTATTGATAGGGAAGATGGGTAAAAGAAGTACAAGAGTGTAGGAGCGTTTTTCAGAGAGGTGGGGGGCTAAAGTTTGAAAATGCTCTGATGCGTTGATTTCAAGTCTAAGAACAGATTCCTGAAATCGACAGGAATATGTACAGTGGACTTGAAATGAACTTACATCTCTCTTGATAGTCAGATCGGCTCAAGGCATAGGTTCGAATCTTTGCCCAGCCAGAAGCATTTATTATAAATGAATTTCCAGTGGATATATATTCCTAAGGATAGAATATTAAATGCCATTGTGCTTGATATTTACAATGATTAAAATCACGAGTGTTAGTGTTGCATATTCAATATATATATATATATATATATATATATATATATATATATATATATTTATATATACATATATATTTCAAATGAGTTACAAATACAAATACCCGTTAATACCGAATTAGCTCTGCCTTGGGATCTCAAACACTTAGCGAAATTTCTTTAATAATAAATATATCTACCCGGGCAAGGACTCGAACCTATGACCGATAGAAATAAGGATAAACATTTGACTGTTTAGACCAGCATAACCTTTATTTCCATTTCCATCGGTCATAGGGTAATTGTAACTTATTTGAAAAACTGTTTAAATACTTCGATAAAAATCTCGATTAACCTTTCTTGACATCCACAACCTATCATCTTTGTTAACCTTTGAATCGAATTATAAATAAAAAAAAATAAAAAGCTGGGGGGACCTTTCTTGTGATTCATTGGCAATGATTTAAACTGACTTTGGTATCGTTATAGAGGAAACCCTTCCTTTGAAACAAACTTTTGTATAGAACACGACTGTATTTACATTCTCATTAATCCCGGAGACATAATCATGTATACTTACATTTCCGTCTCTCCAAACTATTATCTTCAACTCCGGTCCCAGTACCAAATTCCTTGAAAAACATCACGGTCGATATTCGTACTAAGAAGAATAAATGTTGACAAATAATTGTCATATATCTTTAATAGCTTAATACAACGTCCACACTTCACCTAGATAAATGAACATTGGCTCTTCTTGTTATAAGTATACTTCGTCTCTGTTATTTATTTGCAGAGTTCATCAGCATCCCTGTCTTGTAGGTGGCCTCTTCTCTCCTACTCTGTCTCCCTCTCTCAATGATCTTTCAGATTCAGTTCTTTTTATCTCTTTATTTACAAGTGCCCTATCATTGACTTAAGAGGACCGTGGCCGTTAGCGGTAACGGAAAACATTAATGCTATATATATATATATATATATATATATATATATATATATATATATATATATATATATAATGGATTCATTCTTTTAACCTACATTTAACCAAAAATAGTTTTATTGATTATTATTACTAGCTAAGCTACAACCCTAGTTAGCAAAGCAGCATGCTATAAACCCAAAGGATCCAACAGGAAAAAATAACCCAGTGAGGAAAGGAAATAAGAAAATAAATAAAATATATGAGAAGTAATGGGCATTCAAAATAAAATATCTGAAGAACAATAACATTATAACAGATCTTTCATATTCAAACAATACAAAGAGACTTTAGTTATTCGGTTCCACATAAAAACATTTGCTGCAACTTTGAACTTTTGAAGTTCCACCGATTCAACTACCCGATTAGGATCCTTCCACAACATGGTCACAGCTGGAATAAAGCTTCTAGAATACTGTGTAGTATTGAGCCACATGGTAGAGAAGGCCTAACTATATGAATTAACTGCATTCTAATATTACGGACAGGATGGTACAGTCCGGGAAGATCTGAAGGTAAAGGATGGCCAGATTTATAAAAAATCTTATGAAGCATGCATAACGAACTAATTGAATGACGGTGCCAAAGATTAATATCTAGATCAGGAATAAGAAATCTATTAGACCGCAAGTTCCTGTACAACAAATTAAGATAAGAGTTAGCAGCTGAATACCAGACAGAACATTACTCGAAACAAGTCAGAATGAAAGAATTCAAACACTTCTTCAGAATAGTTTGATCATCGAAAATCTTACAAGACTTTCTCAATAAGCCATTTTTTTCCTTGGTGCAATTGAAGAAGACAGACCTAATGTTTCTCAAAAGTAAATTTTCTGTCGAGAATTACACTTAAAATTTTAAAGGAGTTATACAGAGTTCAAGGAACATTATCAAAGCTGAGATATGGATGTTAGGCAACAACTGTCCTTGGCCTACTTATAATTATACTTTGAGTTTTGTAATGATTAAACCTCATGCCCCACAATTTGCACCATGCAATAATCTAACTAGTTCTCTATTAAGGGATTCAGCAACCCCCATCATTACTAAAGAAATTATGATGATAAAGTTTATCTTATAACCGATTTACACTTTAGAAAGCCCTTATTAACAAACACAAATTCTCAGGTGGATGACGCAACACAGTCAGGCGTTGACGAAGAAAGAAATATGATCATTTTCTTTTTCATTCTTCGATTTGTCTAAGTTGATTACGCTTATTATAAGAACATCAAATTATTCCATAGCCATGCACCTTCTGGTATATAACTATTACTCCTAAAATTATTTGAATCTGTAATGAATAATGATATTCTACATGCAACGAAATTCCATTTGGCAGCTCTGTTCCACACTCGTACAAATAATTGACTATATTAGTTGGACTAACGTGTCTCTAATGCCATCTATTGGTGGTAAAGTAAAATTCGTAACAAGATATTGAGGGAGCTGCGTTATTGTGCCTTTCGGAATGTAACAATATTGTTATTCTACGTAGTTTTTACTAGCAATACATGCCATACCATGAAATATATTAATTATCTTTAGGTTTCATAGAAGGGTAACTGAAAATGAAATAAAATAACTGTGTAATTACTTTATCGCCTCACCGATTCCAGTACATGTGGCGGAATATCTGGCGCCTCCGCTGGCGCCAAATGTAAATGAGCTAACAATTGTTTGCTGAGGAACTATTTCTGTGATATTTTTGTGACATTTGTAATTTCCAAATAATTAACTTGTGGCCAGACAACAAGGAACATAGAGTACACGTGCGTCTGTTTTATAAATTTTCTTTTGCCCAACTACAAACAGAAATAAAGTAATAAAAATTATGATGGGTGGATGATGGGGATAATTAGCAATATGATACTCCACTGCTAAGGCCATCTATTGGTTATGAAAATAAGAAATATGTGGAGCTCTTTAATCCTTGCATTCTGCAACCTTCCAAGACGTCATTTTGGTTGAAAATAGCAAAAGAAAAAAAAAGAAAAAAAGAAAATGAGCCTACTTAATTGGAGCTAAATATAATCTATACCTGCCACATATATTTCTACAGAGATATCAATCTATCACCCTTTTCCAATTGGATAGAATCATTCACAGAGACACGAGCTGCCATCTTTTGACAAATATTAGAAACACCTGGATTTTATTCAAATTTGGAGAAGTGTGTGATTACTAAAGCATACATTCATGGTAGTTTTTTTTTTTTTTTTAATTAATGCATAAAAAACTCATAATTCCGATATTACTATTTTTCTTCTGATTTTTAGGCTTTAGGTTATTGTAATTACATGTAAAATGCAGATAATATATACGGTATTACAAACATATATAGAGCAGATCTAAATATTCTAAGAGCAAAGACTTGGAACTCAGCCATTGAATTGAGAATCATAAATTTAATCCAAATATATTCATGTCCGTAGCAAATACGTTGTTAGCTAATCATAAGTAAAATCATAGATATTCCTCTATTAAGTGTGCACAGTTACATGTACCAGGGGCGTAGGAGCGTTTTTTTTTTTTTTTTTTTTTTTTTTGTGGGGGGGGGGCGGTGGTTAAAGTTTGAAAAGGCACTGAAAATGGGGGGAACTGGGAGGCCTCCCCCTCAATTTTTTTTTTTTTACGAGGAGACACTCTTAATTGCGATCTCCTGGTATCTGACAGCAGATTGTAGCAACAACAAAATCAAATTTTTTTGGATGATTTTTATGGGACCAATTGCAATTAGCAAATATTCAATGTTTACTAATTTCTTACCGGTATTTCATGAGAAAAAATTTGCTTTTCCTCTTCTTTAAAGTGGTATAATTATCTTTAAAATGTGTTTTAAATAAAAAAAAGATAATTATAACCGTTTGAATGGAAAAAAAAGTGAAACCGAGAAAAACAGCTTTAAAGGTAATCTTTTGACTTTTACACTCTCGGGGGATAATATAAGGCACTCATTGCATGAAATGTATGAAAGGGGTAAAATGCATAATTGAATTTTAATTCACGTTATGAATTAATTTAAACCGTGCTAAAACTGTGAATAAATAGTAAAACACGGAGTGCTAAACGACAATTCATACATCAATGAGAGAGCGCAGACTGAACTTCATCTTACTGTGACGGAGAAGTTTGTGAGTGACCCATATGAAGGAGCCAGTACCCAAAGTAACAGTTTAAGTAAAAAGAAAAATAAATAGAAAAAGGCCTGAACAGAGACAGAGCTGAAGTAGATGGCCTAACAAATGATTTGATAATAGATGGAGGAGATTTCATGGCAGTAAATCTCGATGAACTTTACGCTAGATGTTTGCAAGACCGCTCTATATGTTCGTTCAGCTTGAAAAAGTTATCATCATATTATTTTGCAGAAAGAGAGACACAAAAACCCTCAGTATTATATGAAATATTTACAAAGATCACTTGTGGCAAAATGAATAGAAAACTTAGATGTTATTCAACCAAGAGAGCAGGCAGGTTTTAGAACCGGATATATATATATATATATATATATATATATATATATATATATATATATATATATATATATATATATATATATATATATATATATATATACAGTAGGATTATATTATACCTCTCAATCCCTTTAATGCTTTACTACACTAATGAGCCACTTTTAGCTGACTTCAGGTCGTCTCATTTTAAACTAACTGCTACATCTTTAATATCTTGCTGTTATTGATAGAGCATGGGTATGAATATTAGTAACAGAGATCATTATATCTACAACTAATGATAATGATGATGATAATAATAGACTTGTACTGTACTATTGCTGAATTCATAGCCACTAAAAAGAGAACAACCCGAAACACTAAATAAAGAAAAGGAATAATATATTTTTCAAAATCTATTCAATGTCAGTTTATTATTTTTTTATAAGATTTTGAACCACAATGACGCCTTATATCCCAATAGATAGGTACTAAGAAAATTTAATGAGATAACGAATTCAATAACCTATTAACTATGATATTCGATATTGTTGATAATTAACGTTATTGTTACTGTTTAGTAAGAGTATTGTAGCAACGACTTATTTAGGACCTGATGAAAAACCACTTCATAAGACTGAAAATAGCTTTGATAAACAGAAGAGGAAAAGTGACTGAAAATAGGAAAAACAAAAAATTACTCTGGTCACACGAGCATACAATGTTTTAGTGAAATTAATACAGAGACCCCTGGATATTACGCGACCTCATATAAACTGGAAATAGAAAATGCAAGAAAGAAAACTCCGTTACTATGGTAGACGATAATATTATAATATCTGAGCCTGTTGAAAGTCTACAATAATTGCACACTATGGAATACCAAAATAAGAATATTTTTTATTGAATGAAAATTTGCGTAAAGAAGTGGCTGGTGTAGATATCACATATCTACTCCGATGGACTGCGCTTCAGAGTGACAATAAGAATTATTCTCAAGAATCCTAAGGTAATTGAGTAAATCATCTCATACACAATGAGAACGTTTTTGATTCTGCCAAAACTTCAGCAGTAACGAAAGCCCTTCACAGACAAGATAACATAATTTACTTAATGAAATACAGTTAGTAAAGAACCTAACCTCAGTAGTAGGAAATATGCCTCAGTTACTCACTTTTTGAGGCCAATGTCAGGATTGCTCACTTTGTCAGGATTGCTCAGTCAGGATTGCTCACTTTTTGGGGCTAATGTAAGGATTTCTCACCTTGTCATGATTACTCACTTTTTGGGGCTAATGTCAGAATTGCTCACTTTGTCAGGATTGCTCAGTCCGTTTGGGGATTTATATGTAAGGTTTTGTTTACAAACAACCCCCTCCCTTCCCCTTTTCTGGGGCCATTGTCAGGATTACTCACTTTTTGAGGCCATTGTCAGGATTGCTCAGTCCGTTAGGGGATTTAAACGTAAGGTTATGTTTACAAACAAACCCCCCCTTCCCCCCACCAACACCTCCCCCCTCCCTAGGGAGCGTTTCTTTCCCCCTACCTCCCCCTCCCTAGGGGGGCCGCTTCCTGTGTGTGTGGTCACCGCCAGGCATGGAGTTCTCTATCTGGACCCCTAGATAGTGACATCCTTTCAATTTAAGCCTATTGAAAAGTACCCATCTCTCTGTGCATATTTTTAATCCTAAGACACACACACACACACACAAACACACTTGTCCCAACGTCAGGCAATCGAGTTCACTCGCCTCCCCCACCGTTATCTCTCTCTCTCTTTCTCTCTCTCTCTCTCTCTCTCTCTCTCTCTCTCTCTCTCTCTCTCTCTCTCTCTCTCTCTCTCTGTCCGTTTGTTTTAAGGCCTTTAACTTACATTAACATATATGGGTAATAATCACTTACATTGGCATATATGGGTAATAAAAAACGTATTACAACTTAGTTTCTTTTATTATACGAAGCATACATGCAAAATAACATTTCGTGAATAAAGACATAGCACTTAGTGGGAAATTAATCTGGGTCTAAAAACATTCATTTAAAACCCTAACATTTGCACGCTTAAAAGCGGTAGGAAAACATTTTTAATTACGTTTCTTCAGCACTTGGCATATCTTCATTGAAAATTCAGGTTTTGTATATTTCCAGATGTACATACACGGTCTTGAATTTAAATGGAGAAGATAGTATAATAACACTGTTACGTCATTTTCCTTCAAGTCGGTGGTGGATAAATGTTCCCTGATTTTTCTAAGGGCGGCGCAAACACCATTTAGACTTACGCTATGCGTAAAATAGAGGCAGAAGAATGCGCACAAAGCCGAATTGTAATTTTGCACTCGCATATTATTTATGAAACACTTCATGGAAGAATACCTTCGTAGAAAATCAGTAAAGTATTCTGAATGATCTTCTGGCTGCATCCCCAATGGGTCAAAAAATATAATGTTTTCTACCGGGCTTTTCTGTATTATAAATACAACCCAGTGCCCGATTTTACGATACTGATGCGATGGCAGAGTATTGACAATAAGTAAGATGGGCTTTGTCCTTATCAAGGGTATCTTGAAGTCGACCAACGAGGCCCTCCTCCCCCCTGACCACATTCCTTTTGATAATAACAACAACTAGAGCATCAGTAACAATATTAAAATTTACGGTATTAATGATGGCAATAACAATATATCTCATTTCATTCGATTGTAGTGCACGGTTTACTTTATTGATGAGAGAAAAAACAATAAACAATATACATTTACTTTATCCCTTTAAGAAATTGAAGAGTTTAATCTTTATTCCTCGGCAATACAGCTATTCAGCTAATCATATTATTTATAATGTTCCGTTACCGTATTATTTTACGAACTTTCGAATATGAAATGAAAGATATGTGGATGTTTATGCTATCCCTATTACTAAAGACGTATGTTAAGGGATATATGAAAATTAGTTCCACATATGTCAACTCTTTACCAACTAATATCCTTCACACATAAACCCAAGCGCGCGCGCACGCACGCACGCACACGCGCACACACACATACACACACACTTATTTATTCCTTACTTGTTACAGAATCCAGTATTGCAATCGTGTATGTTATTCCAAAATCGGAGTTTAAGCGAAGAGGAAGTTTCTCCAAAATCAGAGTGGATCCGACTTCTTTTTATATTAATGAAATCGTTTAAGCAAAGAGGAATTATTTGGTAATCTCAGTCTTGTCAGGGGTATGAGGAGAGAGTTGAATATAAAAAGAATTGGTCATTCTTTTCTATACCTCTTCTCGTCTGCCCTTACCGAATTGGGGCAAGTTGTTGGGTTCTCCGAAAAACTGCTTATAGACGTCTAGGATCCTTCAGTTCGGTATTATGCCTAATTCAAATGGAATGGTAGATTGTCTTTTGAGAATTAACAGGACTCAATTCTATATCCCACTGGTTAAAAAGCTTCGAAGAAAAAACCCGATATTACTTTTTGAAGATTCAAGTAAGCAATGTGTGAAAAATGGATCATCAAACAGCCCGCTAAGTTACATTAGATAGAAATTTAGCGGTCACCCCCCCTCTCTATCCATCATCACACATTACTTCAGTAATGTTTCGGGATTAGTACTGGTTAAAACTGGGAATTAGGAGGGAATACAGTTAATGAATGTTTAGTTCAGTCGTGATATGGCATTTTTTTCCCTCTGTCCTTTTGTATTTGCTACCTCCTTGATCTTTCCCAATATTTGAGTACAAGAGATAGTGACCGAACGAGTCACTTATGTTTGATTTGTAGATAACAAAGTGATTGTCGACTCGATAATGCGACATTATTCTTCCCTTAATACCATTATTCATGACAGAAACTGCAGCGTCCCATCATCATCTTAGCTCAAAGTAACTACTACTCTTTTGATTTTTTTTTTTTTTTTTTTTTTTTTTTGATGATCTATAATGGAAGGTTACTTCCTTAGCCGTAAGACTCTAGTATTTGGGTAATGAAAATGAAGTAGTAAGATTTGGGATAGATTTCACGAGTACAATTTTTGTAACTTGTTATGATAAATCCTCAAGCACAAACATGCCACATCTCTTTAATGATCGGCTACTAATTTACAGATATACGTGGCACTTCCCATGGGGAACATTTGGGAAAATCTTCACTATGAGTTTATATATATTTTGCTTAAGCTTTTTTATGCATTATTTGACATCATATACTCTCTAATATCACACACAATGTAATACCCATCCTTTTTCTAATATTGCTTGGGTATGTAATGAATAACGTTTTACAGAATATTGCAACCTAAGAATCAAACTATCCATCAGTGGATATATACATTGGTCCCGTTTGTGGGTTCCTTCACTTTTCAAGATCCTGACCCATGTCCGTGACAAAATTACGACTACAAGAAACTTTCTCCCCACTATTTTCATCCCCTACCACTTTTCAGCCCACCCCCCCTCCCCCCCCCTCCCCCCCACCTAATAAGCAAACAAAGCTTTAATCACATGAGCTAAGCGATCATTTTTCTCAAAATAAACTATATTTTAAGTGAAACCATATACTAAAAATTGCATTCCATCTAAATTTAAGTTGCTTTCTTATCGTTGTCTTAAAGTTTGTTTATTCATCTATTTATTTTTTGCAACCATGTCCCTCTTGTACATTTCTTCCTTGAAAGGAAAACGAAGTGACAAAGAAAATTACATAAACGAGAAGCATAAAGACAATGTGTTAAAACAAGAACCCATCGACGTTGTGAAAAATTCTACAATGGTTGTCGTCTCCGTTTTCACAATGACTATAATTCAAGTAAGCCGGTTATACTTGTTACCATTAGTAGTCCTTCACTTGCTTTACCTAATGAGGAATTGAGAGCCAAAGAGGTATAAATGATATGAGAGGCAAAGTGAAAAACAACGGATGCCATTCAGTCTTCTACAGTATTACTCCGATTCACACTAATTTATGGAAATTGTGTGGGACCTGCCCAAGAATGAAACTATGACACAAGGAAAAGTTACATATATTAGGCGCAGATACTCAGCAAAAAAAAAAAAAAAAAAAAAAAAAAAATACGCTGCTATCGAAAAAAAGAAGTGTCCCCTTATAAAATGGAAGAATTGTAAATTTTTATTTGTGTACTTTGGTAACATTTTAAAATCATTATCTTTAATTGCAGAGATAGGTAACAACTCACAATGAAATAAACAGGGCAAAAAAAAGCGTAACATTGAAATGTATTGGTTGGGCGAAGGGTGTAATTTTGGTGTGAAAATTAAAGAGAGAAAATTTGGTGGGGTGGAAATTTAGTTAAGCGGAAATTTTGTAGGGAGAATTTTCGAGGTGGATTTTTCGGAGGATGGTGAGTTAGATTTTACGGGTCAGCGCTCCCGTGATACTGGTAGATGGCCGGTGCACTTTTCATCGTGTGTAAATTATTCACAGTAAAAACATCTGTGTAAACTGAAATGTGAGATTAGTTCAATGCAACAAGCGCATTTACAGACTGCATTCCGCTATAAATCTCTCGGCATGCGTTGCATATTTTCATTGTATGCGTTACATATATTCATTGAATTCCATTTCTGAAATAATATAAGGATATCTCTTAATACTATAACATTAGTTCTATGCAACTCACCACTACTGATATCTTTCCTAAGTGTACAGTACATGAAACAAAGCGGTGACACAGAATTTTTCGCCACGTACAATATTTGTTACTCACTGCTCACAATTCAGTGCATTTTGTGACCAACCTCACTCCAGAAATAAAATGACCGAGTCCCCTACCATATGATAACAGTGAAGGCTGATCTTAATCATAAATATGATTCTGAGTTTTGCATGCTATTATGCTTTAGTTTACCGTATAGTAGAATGAAGACTAAATTTTATGATATAAGTCCTGGCATCACTGGCCAGATAATGTTTAGGGAGACATTTGCAGTAATGAGCGAAATTCTAAGCAACGAGGGAGGACGCGTGCGCGACCTTTGAACAATTTCATACCCGCACCACCGCATCATCACATGGTACGTACCGGTATTTTCTTTCAGTTTCGTGTTTATTTTACACCATGGAAGTTGCCAACGTGTTATGCTTTCAGTTTTCGTTTTTTACTACTACAGGTATTTCATTGTATACATTTACTTATTTGTAAGTATTATATCATTATTGTTTGCCTGATGCGTTTATGGGGGAGGCATTTTCATAATTTTTTACAAGGAATTTTACAATTATAGCGTTAAATTCCACTTACAATTATAGCGTCAATCCCACTCTTTTTACTCACATTTCTCGATTCTGAAATAGTTTGGAGTGAGAAAATTCTGAAATTTATCCCAAATCTTACTACTTCATTTTCATTACCTAAATACTTGTACTCAAATATTGGGAAAGATCAAGGAGGTAGCAAATACAAAAGGACAGAGGGAAAAAATGCCATATCACGACTGAACTAAACATTCATTAACTGTATTCCCTCCTAATTCCCAGTTTTAACCAGTACTAATTCCCGAAACATTACTGAAGTAATGTGTGATGATGGATAGAGAGGGGGGGTGACCGCTAAATTTCTATCTAATGTAACTTAGCGGGCTGTTTGATGATCCATTTTTCACACATTGCTTACTTGAATCTTCAAAAAGTAATATCGGGTTTTTTCTTCGAAGCTTTTTAACCAGTGGGATATAGAATTGAGTCCTGTTAATTCTCAAAAGACAATCTACCATTCCATTTGAATTAGGCATAATACCGAACTGAAGGATCCTAGACGTCTATAAGCAGTTTTTCGGAGAACCCAACAACTTGCCCCAATTCGGTAAGGGCAGACGAGAAGAGGTATAGAAAAGAATGACCAATTCTTTTTATATTCAACTCTCTCCTCATACCCCTGACAAGACTGAGATTACCAAATAATTCCTCTTTGCTTAAACGATTTCATTAATATAAAAAGAAGTCGGATCCACTCTGATTTTGGAGAAACTTCCTCTTCGCTTAAACTCCGATTTTGGAATAACATACACGATTGCAATACTGGATTCTGTAACAAGTAAGGAATAAATAAGTGTGTGTGTATGTGTGTGTGCGCGTGTGCGTGCGTGCGTGCGCGCGCGCTTGGGTTTATGTGTGAAGGATATTAGTTGGTAAAGAGTTGACATATGTGGAACTAATTTTCATATATCCCTTAACATACGTCTTTAGTAATAGGGATAGCATAAACATCCACATATCTTTCATTTCATATTCGAAAGTTCGTAAAATAATACGGTAACGGAACATTATAAATAATATGATTAGCTGAATAGCTGTATTGCCGAGGAATAAAGATTAAACTCTTCAATTTCTTAAAGGGATAAAGTAAATGTATATTGTTTATTGTTTTTTCTCTCATCAATAAAGTAAACCGTGCACTACAATCGAATGAAATGAGATATATTGTTATTGCCATCATTAATACCGTAAATTTTAATATTGTTACTGATGCTCTAGTTGTTGTTATTATCAAAAGGAATGTGGTCAGGGGGGAGGAGGGCCTCGTTGGTCGACTTCAAGATACCCTTGATAAGGACAAAGCCCATCTTACTTATTGTCAATACTCTGCCATCGCATCAGTATCGTAAAATCGGGCACTGGGTTGTATTTATAATACAGAAAAGCCCGGTAGAAAACATTATATTTTTTGACCCATTGGGGATGCAGCCAGAAGATCATTCAGAATACTTTACTGATTTTCTACGAAGGTATTCTTCCATGAAGTGTTTCATAAATAATATGCGAGTGCAAAATTACAATTCGGCTTTGTGCGCATTCTTCTGCCTCTATTTTACGCATAGCGTAAGTCTAAATGGTGTTTGCGCCGCCCTTAGAAAAATCAGGGAACATTTATCCACCACCGACTTGAAGGAAAATGACGTAACAGTGTTATTATACTATCTTCTCCATTTAAATTCAAGACCGTGTATGTACATCTGGAAATATACAAAACCTGAATTTTCAATGAAGATATGCCAAGTGCTGAAGAAACGTAATTAAAAATGTTTTCCTACCGCTTTTAAGCGTGCAAATGTTAGGGTTTTAAATGAATGTTTTTAGACCCAGATTAATTTCCCACTAAGTGCTATGTCTTTATTCACGAAATGTTATTTTGCATGTATGCTTCGTATAATAAAAGAAACTAAGTTGTAATACGTTTTTTATTACCCATATATGCCAATGTAAGTGATTATTACCCATATATGTTAATGTAAGCGAAAGGCCTTAAAACAAATGGACAGAGAGAGAGAGAGAGAGAGAGAGAGAGAGAGAGAGAGAGAGAGAGAGAGAGAGAGAGAGAGAGAGATAACGGTGGGGGAGGCGAGTGAACTCGATTGCCTGACGTTGGGACAAGTGTGTGTGTGTGTGTGTGTGTGTGTCTTAGGATTAAAAATATGCACAGAGAGATGGGTACTTTTCCATAGGCTTAAATTGAAAGGATGTCACTATCTAGGGGTCCAGATAGAGAACTCCATGCCTGGCGGTGACCACACACACAGGAAGCGGCCCCCCTAGGGAGGGGGAGGTAGGGGGAAAGAAACGCTCCCTAGGGAGGGGGGAGGTGTTGGTGGGGGGAAGGGGGGGTTTGTTTGTAAACATAACCTTACGTTTAAATCCCCTAACGGACTGAGCAATCCTGACAATGGCCTCAAAAAGTGAGTAATCCTGACAATGGCCCCAAAAAAGGGGAAGGGAAGGGGTTGTTTGTAAACAAAACCTTACATATAAATCCCCAAACGGACTGAGCAATCCTGACAATGGCCTCAAAAAGTGAGTAATCCTGACAATGGCCCAAAAAAAGGGGAAGGGAAGGGATTGTTTGTAAACAAAACCTTACGTATAAATCCCCAAACGGACTGAGCAATCCTGACAAAGTGAGCAATTCTGACATTAGCCCCAAAAAGTGAGCAATCCTGACAAGGTGAGCAATCCTGACAATGGCCTCAAAAAGTGAGCAATCCTGACTGAGCAATCCTGACAAGATGAGCAATCCTGACATTGGCCTTAAAAAGTGAGTAACTGAGGCATATTTCCTACTACTAACCTCAACTAGGACTAGGTTTGATTAGGCCACTTAGGAATAATATCTAAGTTATGTTTGTGCGTATTTCAAATAAATGACTATCCTTAAAATCAATGAAAATTAATATTGAAAGTTTCAGCACACATTGTCTCAACGATAAATCTAACGTTAGTTCCACACTAATCTGTTATCACAGTATTCAGTCTAAATTTACGTTAACTAAACTAAACATACCCAGAAAATAGAAGCATATCACAAGAGCATCTTCATAGACTCTACGAAGAAATATTGCAATTAACTAATTCTGCAAAAAGAGACTATATTTCTATGGCAGTTAGCTAGCTAACCAAGGTAGAGAATAGTTTGGAAAGTTAATTACTAAATAGTCTAGATAATGGAGCATTTACTTCACCTAAAAGTATATCTTCTGGAAGGGATGGTCAAATCTAGGATCAGTCGAGTTTAAGCATGAAAATAGGTTCTACATTACCCAGGGAGGTGTCGAAAGTGATGTCTTTACCGATTGATAGTTTCTCTAAACATGAGTTGTATTCAAAGGATTAGAATCTTCCATGAAGATTTGTTTAATAAGAGAGAGAGAGAGAGAGAGAGAGAGAGAGAGAGAGAGAGAGAGAGAGAGAGAGAGAGAGAGAGAGAGAGAGAGAGATATTTAGTGAAGAAAGTCAGAAAGTCCAGACAGAGCTTCCTTATTTTTGCATGAATATGTGTGCAAACTCGGAAGAATTTGTCTTTTCTTTGTGCAAAAAAAGATCATCAGATAAACAAACTCAATTGGAAATATGATCAACGCATACTGCAGCAAAAAAAAAATCTATTATTTGTTCTTTCAGTTATCTGTACCGCTAATGTACACACTTATGTTTATTTCCTACCCACGTATCTGCAGTTATTTCATTTCCTTCTTGAGAATAATTACACAATTGATATAAATGAATAAGATGTAATTCCATTTTTATACTGAAAGAAAAATAGATTCAAGTTGAGTTAAGACAGGTCCTTAGTAAAGAAAATGATGACGTATGTAACTCGTGGTGCTACGTATAACGGATATGAGGCATGAAAAGGATGTGGTTTTAAGTTTTACCTATTTTTGCTCGCTACTGTCATTCACATAAATAAATATTTTGATTAATTATATTCTTTGCTCGTTTATTTGTTTCTTACGTTGAGGCAGAAATAGAATGTTAGCATTCAATGATTAAGATAATTATTTCCGTTTTTTTAAAGGTTTTATAGTTTTTATATGGAAGATCCAATTTAATGTTGCTGTTCATGAAATCTTTTGATTGTTCATTACTTCTAATGTAGTTTATTTTCTTGCTTCCTTTCCTCACTGGGCTATTTTTCCTTATGGGAGCCCTTGGGTTTATACCATCTTGCTTTCCAACTGGGGTTGTAGCTTACCTTGTAATAATAATAATAATAATAATAATAATAATAATAATAATAATAATAATAATAAAAATAATAATAATGCTATTATTATTATTATTATTATTATTATTATTATTATTATTATTATTATTATTATTATTATCTCTCTATCACAGTCTTTCGACTGGGTGATTTTTATAGTGTAGAGTTCTGGGTTGCATCCTGCCTCCTTATGACTCCATCACTTTTCTTATTATGTGCGCCGTTCCTAGGATCACACTTCTCTGCATGAGTTCTGGGGCTACTTCAGCCTTTAGTTTTCCTAGATTCCTTTTCAGGGATCTTTGGATCGTTCCTAGTGTTCCTTTGATTATGGGTACAATATCCACTGGCATATCCCATATCCTTCTTATTTCTATTTTCAGGTCTTAATACTCATCCATTTTCCCCCTCTCTTTCTCTTCAACTCTAGAGTTCCATGTTACTGCGATATCAATGAGTGATAGTTTTTTCTTCATGTTAACAATCAACGTCACGTCTGGTCTATTTGCACGTATCACCCTATCTGTTCTGATATCATAGTCCCAGAGAATCTTTGCCTGGTCGTTTTCTATCACTCCCTCAGGTTGGCGCACGTACTTGTTACTGCAAGGTAGCTAATGTTTCTTGCACAGGCTCCATTGGGACGCTTTTGCCACTG
>NC_090742.1:109886454-109888954 GCF_036898095.1 Palaemon carinicauda
AAAATTGCATTTTTTTTAAATGCTGCAATTTGCTGTTAGATACGCAGAAATTGCGAGAGTGCCATTTCAACAGCAGCCGTCCCCCCAACGATTTTTTTTTTCCTACGCCATTGATTTAGGCGTCCCTAATTTAAATTTTCAGAATCTAGTCACCCTGCTTACGTCCTGTTGCTTTTATGGCAGATAATGTTATTGTTATATGATTTATGAGAAAACATTCCTCATCCAAACTTTAAAATACTAGTAACCGATAAAACAAAATAAATAGAGTTGAATTATAAGAAATTCCTTGCCTATGCTTTTTGCCTTTATATTATTAAAAACACTGTCGCGTACTCACACGGCCACACGAGATACAAAAGTGACAGTAAATTTAAAATTGTATCACATCCCAGTTTAAAACTTCATTACAGTGTAAAACTGCCTTACATCCTGTTCCTCTCATGACAGATCTTGTTATTAATGACTATATAACAAGTGAAGTAGCAATGCAATAAGTTTAGTTTACGGTATTTGTCAAAGATATTCAAACATACCAAGCTGGAATTACCGGCTTTTGTATATAAACCGACTGGTATAGCAGTTATAAAACACATTATTTTTATTTTACTACCGTAAATCCAATCAGTAAACTATGTGTAACTTTTACCTTGCATAATACCCAGCATGAAATCCAATAATAGAGGATAAAACACAAATCACAAAGGAAGCATCGCCAGAGGCTAATGCTCGGATGAAGACAAATTGCAGACTGAGTTCGAATGTCGCTTGGACCAACCGACGCAGGCTATTACGTCATAGCCCTCACACGGCCGGTATGCCCAGACCTTCTGTATTAAGACGGCAGTGGTATAGCTCTTGGAGGACTAACCTAACCTAACCCAACCTAATCACTATTCCACCAAGGTATTAGCTCCACCCCAGACAATGATAATGGTTCACCTAATTTTGTCCTACGATTCTAGACTTTTTCTAATTACCTGATCATATTTGATGTTCTGGTACCCTTGGAAATTTTGGTTTTACTCAGATACGAAGATGAGGAAAGGATAATCGAAACGTTGTCTTACCGAGTTACTTTGTCAAGAAATAAGAAATAATTTATGTGACACCTATCTCTCTTCAGCATTATGAAGTATTAGATACTCTAATTTTAGAGTATCTTATACTTGATGAACGAAGCGTCGAAGAAAGAAGTATTCTAAGGAAAATGTAAGAAGTCTCTATAGGCTGAATACCCAAAACCGACCACTTTTTTTAACTTAAATTAATAAAAATAATGATAATAGTAATAATAAGGATATCCTTGAAAGGAGATGGGAATAACCCAAAACCCGCACTCTAATCTACGAAACGTTTATGTGAAAGTCAGACGAGTTTGTTGGAAATTTATTGGTCTTGATTCTCTTAAAAGTTGTGCAGTTAAACAGCTCTCTTTTGTGCTGGTGACCTTAACCACAAAGTGACTCCTTGAGCAGAGGGAAAGCCTGTGGAATTCTTTAACCTCTAATAATTAATGAAGTTCAACTATTAAACCTCCCCCCCTTCTCTCTCTCTCTCTCTCTCTCTCTCTCTCTCTCTCTCTCTCTCTCTCTAAACACTATATATATATATATATATATATATATATATATATATATATATATATATGTATGCATCATACAACTAGAATAAAAAGTAATTTGTTCTCAGTAAGTGCGTTAACATCATCCAAGTTATTTTTGCTCACAGTTCCGTCATCATTTTTGTTATTCTTATGCTACTACATTCAAGTCATCGACCTTGAAGAAAACCAAATTCTATTTGTAGTAAATAAGTTACGTAACTAAACATTACGTTAACTTCTGCGTCGTATCAAAACAACCCTCGTAAGAAGGAAAAACCAGTATTCTCCTAAGCAAGGTTTGTTAAGTGTTCTGAGAAACTTAGTTAAATGTCATTTCAAAGATGTTCAATCTAAAGGACATTCGAAGCAAGATCTAAAGATCTAATTGTCTATACTCAAGCGCTTAAAACGTCTGGTTTGCTTTAGAAAGTAGATGATTTTATAGTTGCCCCGCTCTCTCTCTCTCTCTCTCTCTCTCTCTCTCTCTCTCTCTCTCTCTCTCTCTCTCTCTCTCTCTCTCATTCAAAGAATCCTGTAATTTTGTTCATCGTAAACTCATCTTCAACTCTTTGATTTACGTTATGTTAGAAACACACACGCGCACACACACACACACACAAAAAAAAAAAAAAAATCTGAGCAGTGAGTTGACTAAGCAACAGAAGAATACGCACAGCGTGAAGTTACAAACGTGTCATAACTTCCAAAGCGTTGTTCTAGAGATTTCTTCCTTGTCATATCCCCGTCACACGAGTTGAGAAACATTAATATAAAATCTAAATATCCAGTTTCATCCTTGCAGTCTTGCCTCAACTCGTAAGACTCGAAATAAAACTTTGGGTGAATTACGTCGTTTCAACTTCTTTTGTTTCACGACACTCCCGATTTACTGGT
>NC_090742.1:109891454-109923954 GCF_036898095.1 Palaemon carinicauda
TTTTCCTTTCGTGGCTATAATACATACATATATACAGTATATATATATATATATATATATATATATATATATATATATATATATATATATATATATATATATATATATTTATCTACATATACGTATATTTATATATGTATACATTTATATATATAATCATATATATATATATATATATATATATATATATATATATATATATATATATATATATATATATTATTACTATCCAAGCTACAACCCTAGTTGGAAAAGCAAGATGCTATAAGCCCAGGGGCTCCAATAGGGAAAAATAGCCCAGTGAGGAAAGGAAATAAGGAAATTAATAAATGAAGAGAACAAATTAACAATAAATCATTCTAAAAAAAGTAACAATGTCAAAACAGACATGTCATATATAAACTATTAACAACATCATAAACAAATATGTCATAAATAAACTATAAAAAGACTCATGTCCGCCTGGTCAACAAAAAAGCATTTGCTCCATTTTGAACTTTTGAAGTTCTACTGATTCAACCACCCGATTAGGAAGATCATTCCACAACTTGTAACAGCTGGAATAAAACTTCTAGAATACTGCGTAGTATTGAGCCTCGTGATGGAGAAGGCCTGGCTATTAGAATTAACTGCCTGCCTAGTATTACGAACAGGATAGATTTGTCCTGGGAGATCTGAATGTAAAGGATGATCAGAATTATGAAAAATCTTATGCAACATGCATAATGAACTAATTGAACGACGGTGCCAGGGATTAATATCTAGATCAGGAATAAAATATTCAATAGACCGTAAGTTTCTGTCCAACAAATTAAGATGAGAATCAGCAGCTGAAGACCAGACAGGAGAACAATACTCAAAACAAGGTAAAATGAAAGAATTAAAACACTTCTTCAGAATAGATTGATCACCGAAAATCTTGAAAGACTTTCTCAATAAGCCTATTTTTTTGTGCAATTGAAGAAGACACAGACCTTATATGTTTCTCAAAAGTAAATTTACTGTCGAGAATCACACCTACAATTTTGAAAGAGTCATACAAATTTAAAGAAACATTATCAATACTGAGATCCGGATGTTGAGGAGCCACCGTCCTTGACCTACTTACAATCATACTTTGAGTTTTGTTAGGATTCAACTTCATACCCCATAATTTGCACCATGCACTAATTCTAGCTAAATCTCTATTAAGGGATTCTCCAACCCTAGATCTACATTCAGGGGATGGAATTGATGCAAAGAGAGTAGCATCATCTGCATATATATATATATATATATATATATATATATATATATATATATATATATCATTTGTATATATATATATATATATATATATATATATATACGTGTATATATATATATATATATATATATATATATATATATATATATATATATATATAAAGAGAGGGAGAGATAGAAAGAATGTAAGGAAGTGGAGTGGCGATGGAGAATAAAGGCAAGCCGGTGGTCTGTGGAGATGTGGCAGACAACAGTTGGGAAATCCACTTAAAACCAGGTGCCCAACCCTATCATTTATTTCTGACTGCATTAATTATGGATAAATATAAGCATAGGAAATAACACATTTGTTTTATCAACAAAAACAATGTGCTAAGATTTATTATATTAAAAGAAAATGGGGTAAAAATTATTTCAAAACTATATCTGAAATAGAAACCACAACAGGAAAATGTCTTTTTCTTCCACCTATACATTTCATAGTTTGATATAATTAACTATGTTTTCATATATATGAGGGCAGGTCTTGAATGCAGTTAAAATTTCACTTAACTATGAATTCTGTACTGTACATTTGCTTAACTCTTTACCCTAATATATGGGAACCTATTGTTTTTTAGTACAAAGGCCTTATATGTGGTTGATTTAGCAGCCTGGTGCCGTTTTCTATCCCTGAGAAAGATAACACAAGAAATATCTGTATCCATTTTTTATCGTTTATACCGTTTTTTATCATAGCAGGATCTTGGAGGTAAGTTACTTATTTTATATATCAAGTCAAATATCAATGGGACAAGTGGTACCTTGCTGTTGAATTCCAAGACGATTTGAAAAAAAAAAACTATTAAAAATAAAATCAGAAATCATGATAATTCAAGAAAATTTCATCATATATTAACCCCCCCAAAAAAAATGTTTGTCATGTGATTTATAAATTGATTTTGAACCTGATAGCAATTCATGAAGAGAAAATGGAACACATATGTGAGTTTACAATTTTATATTTCAACAATGCTGGTTATATTTATACTGCTAAAAATACAGGAATCATGAGGTCGACTGGATTGTCAGAACTATATTGCACGGCTGCAATCATAGAAGAATATGGTGAATTGTTGAATCTGTTTGCAAACAAAATATTGATAAAATTCATCAGCAAAAATTAGAGAGATTGTATTTTTGTATTTCACGTCATCCTATACTTTTATTGAATTGTTTCTTATGAATGTACCTGTAAACATCGAAGGTTTACGTGACGATTTTTAAGTTTTTTGAAAATTATTTTTATTCTTCATTTTGCTTATCAGCTTTATTGATATCATCATGAATTACAATAATTGGCTTTATTAGTTATTCTTGTTATCAAAGACAGGAGTTTTGTGATCATAAGAATATGACTTTCTTTATTTATTTTCTATATTTTAAGCATGCTCTGAGTTTGACTAATCCCTTCTCTCCCAACTGGGTCGTTCATTAAAGATAAAATTCACTGTACCCATTTACATGGGATAATATCTAAAGATAAAAAGATATTACTATTATAATTATTATTATTATCATTATTATTATTATTACTTGCTAAGCTACAACACTAGTTGGAAAAGCAGCGTGCTATAAGCCCAAAAGCTCCAACAGGGAAAATAGCCCAGTGGGGAAAGGAAATAAAAAAAGCTACAGGAGAATTTTAAGAACAATAGTAAGTAACATTACAATAAATATTTCATATAGAAACTATAAAAACTTTAAAATAACGAGAAAAAGAAACAAGAAAGAATAGTTTACCCGAGTGTAGCTTCAAGGACGAGATCTCTAACCTAAGACAGTGGAAGTCCATGGTACAGAGACTATGGCACTACCCAAGACTAGAGAACAATGGTTTGATTTTCAAGTGTCCTTCGCCTAGAAGAGCTGCTTACCATAGCTAGAGTCTCCTCTACCCTAACCAAGAGGAAAGTAGCCATTGAACAATTACAGTGCAGTAGTTAACCTCTTGAGAGAAGAAGAATAGTCTGGTAATTTCAGTGTTGTCAAGTGTATGAGGAAAGAGGAGAATGTGTAAAGAATAGGCCAGACTATTCTGTGTATGTGTCGGCAAAGATGGAATAGGCCGTAAACAGAGAGAGGTATCCATTGTAGTACTGTCTGGCCAATCAAAGGACCCAATAAATCTCTAGTGGTAGTAATTCAACGGGTGGCTGGTGCCTTGGCCAACCTACTACTTATTGACTATAATCTACTATTTCTTTCATTATTAATTAAATGAATCAAGCACTATTGCCTCACAAAATTAACAAATACTCTTCACACTAATATATGTTTCAATAATAGCAGAAAACGTATCTAGACATATATTTTCATTGATGACTTATATATGTATATATATATATATATATATATATATATATATATATATATATATATATGAAAATATACATATATGCATAAAATTATTTATGTATATATATATATATATATATATATATATATATATATATATATATATATATATATATACAGTATATATATATACAGTGAACCCTCGTTTATCGCGGTAGATAGGTTCCAGACGCGGGCGCGATAGGTGAAAATCCGCGAAGTAGTGACATCATATTTACCTATTTATTTAACATGTATATTCGGACTTTTAAAACATTCCCTTGTACGTAGTACTGTTAACAAACCACCCTTTAATGTACAGAACACTTAATGCATGTACTACAGCACCCTAAACTAAAACAGGCACAAATATTAAAGGCGATTTTATATCATGCGTTTCCTAAACCCCTAAAAAGCACGATAAAAAATGGCAACCAATGTTTTGTTTACGTTCATCTCTGATCATAATGAAGAAACAAACTCATTTAGTGTACACATATATGTATAGGTTAGTTTTTGCATCGATTATATTGATTATACAGTACTGTATGTTGATTTTTTTATTACCAATGTTTTAGTTTACGTATTTTTCTTAGGACTTCCAAATGAAATGTTTTTCTTTATGACGCCGCCTGAAACGACGGCGTGTACACTCAGTAAACAACCACGCTCAGAACAAACAAGGCATTTAACGCGCATGATGATAGTGATAAATAATGATACAGTACATACAGTATTTACAGTAAAAGCATTTACAAAATATGTTACCTTACAAATATAATTTATACAGTATTGTACGTAGCAAAGCAGGAAAACAATTTACGAGAGAGAGAGAGAGAGAGAGAGAGAGAGAGAGAGAGAGAGAGAGAGAGAGAGAGAGAGAGAGAGAGAGAGAGAGAGATTGTTTTACGTACGCAAATGTAAATTTTAAACAAAAAAAATATTATAGGTTACAACATGTAGACTTTTAAAACCTTCCCTTTAACTTAATGCATACAGTACGTACAGTACTAAACTATAAAACAGGCACAAATACAGTTTTAGAATGTACAGTAAGAATATTAAAGTAAAAATAAAGATTGTTACTGTACTCACCACGAAAGAAGTTGAAGAAAAACTTGAATGATGATGGCGATGAATTTGCTGCACAGTAGAAATGATGATGATGAAGCTGATGATGTGTTCTACTGTGCAGCCAGGTAGTATTTTACGTCTCTTCAGACGGAGGTGTCTTTTCCTGGGACACCTCTTCAACTTCTTCCTGGGAAACTTCTTCAATTTCTTCCGAAGGCGTACTAGCAGGAGGAACTGGCTCTTTTTTGCGAGGCTGGAAGAACATTGTGATCGGAAGTTGTTGACGCTGCTTCTTTTTTCGATCCAAGAGCATTTTGTAGGGAGTCATGTCTTCATCGATCTTGTTGCAGAATTGCATCGAGCGAACCATATCCTCGTCCCACTCTTGCAACATTTCTTTCAACTCCTTCGCATGGTTGCAGGCCTTGGCAAGCCGTTCTAATGTTAAGCCCGTTTCTTCGACATTTTCTTGGGTCTCTTCCTGGGTATCACTCTCTTCTTCACTTGCCGATTTCGTCAGGTCTTCGAGGTCTGCGTCAGTTAGGGGCTGGGAATGGCAGTCCAACAACTCGTCGACGTCTTCAGTCGTCATGTCGCCAAACCCGTCACCTCCAATTATGGCAGCCAACTGCACAGATTTGCGTATTGCAGAGTGTTGGATTTCCGACGGAGTAAATCCCTTGTCGTCGTAAATAATATCGGGCCACAACTTCTTCCAGCTTGCATTCACGGTTGCAGGTTTCATCTCTTGAAGTGCCTTCTGAATATTCTGCAGGCACGTGGCTATGGTGTACTGCCGCCAGTACGCCTTCGAGTTAAAATCTTCATCCTCGTCATCTTGGGCAGCATCCACACACGCAACGAGGTCCGCCAAGGTGTTCTTCGTGTAGAGGGCCTTGAACGCCCTGATAACCCCCTGGTCCATCGGTTGAATTAATGACGTGGTGTTGGGTGGCAGGAACTCAACCTGAATGCCCTCATGCGACAGGTCAGTTGCGTGTCCACCAGCGTTATCCATAAGGAGAAGGATCTTGAATGGCAAGCCCTTCTCTAAGAGATATTTGCTGACTTGCGGGATAAAACACTGATGGAACCAGTTGGAGGTCAGCATCTTCGTAATCCATGCTTTTTGATTATGCATCCAGTACACGGGAAGGAGATTCTTATTTTTATTTTTCAAAGCGCGAGGATTTTTCGACTTATAAATAAGCCCCGGCTTTAACAAAAATCCAGCAGCATTGCCACACATCACGAGGGTAACGCGATCCTTGAATGCTTTAAAGCCAGAGGCTTTGGCTTCCTCTTTGAACAGGAAAGTTCGCGACAGCATTCTCTTCCAAAACAAGCCAGTCTCATCCATATTAAAGACTTGTTCCGGCTTGTATCCACCTTCGGCGATAATATTCTTGAACGTCTGGTTCACGTAAGTTTCAGCAGCGGCAGTGTCAGCGGAAGCAGACTCCCCATGCAGGGAAACGCGTTTCAGGGCGAAGCGTTTCTGAAACTTCGCGAACCATCCTTTGCTGGCGGAAAAACGTTTCTGAGGCTGGGAATCAGTGGATGTCCCTGGTTGAGGATCATCTGCATCATCATCATCTTCAGCATGGTTGCCGTCGTCGTCTTTAGGTTCCTTTGCAGCAAAATTCTCATATAAGCTCAAAGCCTTTGTTTGGATGGTGTTCGTATCCAACGCTATGTTCTTCTTCCGGCAGTCGGCAATCCACACAGCTAAAGCACCTTCCATATGTACGATCGTTTTATTACGCGTTGTAACGACTCGCTTTGCTGATCTGCTAAAGGTGATTGCAGCCGTCTTTCTAATGTTCGCCTCGTCCTTCTTGATATAGCGAACAGTAGATTCGTTGATGCCAAAATGGCGGCCGGCGGCCGCGTAACTTCTACCATCTTTTAACATGTCGAGAAGCGTAACCTTCTCAGCTATCGTCATCATCCTTCGGTGGCGTTTAGGCTCACTACCAGCCTTAAGAGAAGCAGAACGCTTGGGAGCCATTACAGTAGGATTTACAGTAACAAAAAGTTCAACTTAAAAAAGTCGCACACAGCACAGATTCACACACTTAAGAACGTCTACTCAGCGATACGCGGTAACAGAGAGTGGACGATCCAGCCCCGCGAGAACTTAGATGCTGCGGGTAGGAGATGCGGGCAAAACACCAATCACAGGCTAGATAACAAAACTTGAGTTCTGATTCGTCATCTATCAGCGCTTGAACCAAACACAACCCGTCTTACAGTACTATGATGCGTAGGTTACCTACTCATAGAAGATGCCCCGCGCATACCGAACGTACGTAGATTAAGTAAATACCGTAATAATAATAAATAATGATAATAATACTGTACAGTAATAATAATAATAATAATGATAATAATAATAACAATAATAATTTTATTAACAACAACAACAATAATAATAATAATAACAATAATAATAATACAGCTTTACGTACGCTATTTTACGCCTCTCTCTCTCTCTCTCTCTCTCTCTCTCTCTCTCTCTCTCGTACGCTTATTCGAAATGTGATTTTTGCAACAAAGAATATTATTGGATGCAGTACTACGTACGTATACATACAAAAGATTCATGGAAAAGAAGCACATCCATTACAGTACACCATTCTAATATGGTATGACTGCATCTGATTTGCGTTTCATGTTCGATTTAATTTTACTACGTACTGTATACAGTACTGAATAATCGTATGATCACATTCTCTTTTCGTGTTTTATTTCTTTCTGTGCTGAATTATATATCATATGTAATGCAATGAACAATCAGTAAGAACAGATATTACTAATTACAGTATTAATGGAATTACAGGTAACAAAATATCGTATTTGGTTGTCTTCAGATTTCGCGGTATTTTCGAATTTTCCGGAAAATCCGCGATATGTATATATATATGGGTTATGGGAAAACCCCGCGAAGTGGTGAATCCGCGATTGTCGAACCGCGAAGTAGCGAGGGTTCACTGTGTGTATATATATATATATATATATATATATATATATATATATGTGTGTATAATATAATATACGTATATATGTATAAAATTACATATATATATATATATATATATATATATATATACACACACACACACACACACACACATATATATATATATATATATATATATATATATATATATATATATATATATATATATATATATAGATATATTGGAGGTATGTTAGGAGAGATCCTTGTTCAGGGAACCGTGTATACAGGCGAAATAGAAATGGAGGGAAATTAAATCTGACATATACAATTTTGTTGTCAATTGCAGACTTAATAATGTGCTCTCAGCATACATCGTGGGATGATGATGCCGATATATACGTCGATGGAGAATTTAATATGCAAGAGGATGGTTCATGGACACCAGATAACATTATATTAGAACGGGAGATTGATGGAAAATTTTAAGTAAATTTGTGAAGTTCTGGAAAGTGTTGATAATTCTTTGCCTTATGAATATATATGTAGACGTACGAGAGGTGCTTTTGTATTGATACCTACATATTTAATACATACAATTCTTACGTGGCTACACGTGCATAAATTAAATGCTCATCTCCTCACTATGTACAAAAACGAAAGGTGTATGTTCTATTGGAAATCTCTCTATGTTGATATTAAGATGGTAATGAAAAACTGTAGATTTCATTATACATACAGTAAAAAAGAGTAATTTTAATCGGAAATTCTCCGTAGAACTATACTGTTCTCAGTCATATTTCAGTAAAATACAGGTGATCGTAATTTTACTCTAGTTTGTTACTATCTTTCACAGGTTGGTAACCGTAATATCACTCCTTTACGTCAATATATCCTTTTTTAAAACGGAAAATGCCTGGCAACATTTATTCCAGGATTTTTACAGTGTTTCTACAGAAAATTTTTAACAGTTATTATCATCATTATTACTAGCTAAGCTACAACCTTAGTTGGAAAAGCAAGATGTTATAAGCCCAAGGTCTCTAATAGGGGAAAATAGTTCAGTGAGGAGAGGAAATGGGGAAATAAATAAACGATATAAGAAGTAATGAAAATTAAAATAGAATATTTCAAAAACATTAACAACATGAAAAAAAAAAATTTGATATATAAACTATAAAAGGACTTATGTAAGCCTGTTCAACATAAAAACTTTTGCTGCAAGTTTGAACTTTTGAAGTTTCACTGACTCAACTACCCGATTAGGAAGATCATTCCACAACTGGTCACAGATAGAATAAAACTTCTAGAGTAAGGTGTCGTATTGAGACTCATGATGGAGAAGGCCTGACTATTAGGATTAACTGCATACCTAGTATTATGAACAGGATGGAACTTTCCGGGAAGATCAGAATGTAAAGGATGGTCATTATCATAAAAAAATCTTATGCAACATGCATAATGAACTAATTGAACGACAGTGCCAGAGATTAATATCTAGATCAGGGAAAAGAAATTTAATAGACCGTAAGTTCCTGTCCAGCAAATTAAGATGAGAATCAGCAAAATAAAAGATTTAAAACACTTCTTCAGAATAGATTGATCACCAAAAATCTTGAAAGGCTTTCTCAATAAGCCAATTTTTTGTGCAATTCAAGAAGACACAGACCTAATGTGTTATAAGTAATGTAAATTCATTGACGAAAGTGCATTCCTACCTAATTCACACAATGCATTTTAAAAGAATACATGCTGACCTGCTAACGGGATTTTAAGAAATTCATAGGACAAAAAGATATATTTTAATCGTGATAGACGCGTTGACGTGCTATGCTGAAATGTTTCCTCTAAAAAGTAAAACAGCGAAAGATTAAGTTTATATATTTTCCAAAGTGTTTATTAATCGTCATTGGATTTTAACGTTATTTTCTTAACATCTTTGTAAATGATTATATATGAATAAAATGAACATGATGATCTACCACCGATAATCAAACAGGTCAAAAAACAAAAAAAAAAAACAAAAAAAAAAAAATGTAAACCGCAAAATTCTAGATATATTGAGCTATCGTTGGAAACAATATTCAAATTCAAAAATAGTCATTCCTGCTCTTAGATATACCACACTCGATATACCATACCATCAATCTATTGAAAGCGGCAAGGTCTTTTTATTTACTTAACTCCTCGGGTATTATCTACCCTGACCACTGGAAAATGGAGTAAATAATAACACATCACGATATAAGTTGTTGCAAAGATACTTGTTAAAGCAAATGTAATAGCAAAGACTGATATTAATAAATTGCACAAGAAAACGGTTTCTTGTCCATTCGGTGAATAATTTTATCTGAAATTTAACGTTGGAAGGAGTCTAAACTGCAAGTTATAAAATAAAGGATCCACTTTCGGTGACAAACCTCTTTAGGTTTAAAAGTTCCTCATGAATGGCAGAGGCAAGGGTCAGTAACAATGCCCTAGCAGGTCAATGCCCTAGAGACTGACAATATATCCATATGATCAGCGCCCAAACCCGATCTCCACCCAAGCTAGGATCAAGGAGATAGCTGATAACTCAGCAGGTAGACCTCTAGGCTCCCCCAAAACCCCCATCCTTAGCTCACAAGGATTTAAGTATAGTGAGGTTGCAGACACTACAAGAAACTATCGAGTTTGAGCGGAACTCAATCTCCCGTCTATGCAGGGACGTTTCCAATAGGCCACCACAATCCTGCTATATTCCATTTGCATTTAGACTAAGGCTAAAGAGCTTAATTGATTAATTCTAACAATATGAGAGATCCATATTTTTTTCCAAAATCAAGAGCCTGGGTAATCTTTTATAATTTTAACGTATATTGATATCTGTTTTTGTGTCTTAAATTTCTTGGGGAAATATAATTATTCCTTCATTATATTCGTTATCCATATTTGAAGTGCTTCAAGTTTAAAAATTCATGGCAATGATAACATTTTTAAGTTCTGATTTGTATATATGGTTTGCATGAACACTTTTCTTGGTTTTACACGTTACAATGGATGTTATATTCTGTAGCTATACAATAGTGTGGTGTCGTTTACTTCTATATTCTAATAGGCATGCCTTCTCCATCATGAGACTCAATACTATACAGAAAGTTTCATTCCAGCTGTAACCAAGTTGTGGGATGATTTCCTTAATCAGGTAGTTGAATCGGGGAACTTCAAAAACTCAAACTTGCCGCGAATGTTTTTTTTTTTTTTTTTTTTTTTTTTTTTTTGAGCAGGCTGGCATAAGTCTATCCATTACCTCTGTTGTAGTTTCTTTATTTCCTTATTTCTTTTCCTCACTGGGCTATTTACCCTGTTGAAGCCCTTGAGCTTATAGCTTAATAATAATAATGATAATAATAATAATGATAATAATAATTCATGCTAGAGAGGATGTGTTGCTACCATTTGGACCTGGAACTATAATGAAAGAAGCGAGTTTTCGTAGGTATGAAAAAGAAGTATTATTCAGTATAGACATTAAGCCTTTGTATCTGAATCAAATGTCATGTCACATTATTTTGAGATCAATAGTATACGTAAAACTGCACTTCAGTTAGATGAAAATTATTTCAACCTTAATGACTCTAATATTCTTAATCAAATCTTTATCAACTGAATAAAAATTTTCACTTGCCTTTACGAAAGATCCGATTAATGATTTGTTAAAATGGAAAGTTTACGCGAGTTAATTGAAAGAGGAAATCCTTATTGTTTGCAGCATTGGCGGGATTCGGGATTTTTGGCACTTTAAATTAACTGCAGCAGGAAAATGTATAGCATACTTGTTTACTTCTAAATCTCAAAAAGGCCTAGTTAACTATGCAGTCTCTGAACATAAACAATTTCTCATTATTAACGCTTCAGTAGACGGGATGATTAACTGGACTGTTGTTCCTTGAGGTTATCTGTGATATACACTTTTATAAGTCAGAAAGTGAGATTCTTGTTGTTGTATAAGTTATGAGAAAAGTGAAATAAAATTCTTAGGTTTTAGTATCGAAACATTGAGTATGTTGAAGCTATTATATTAGTTACACCTGGAACTCTTTCAGTTCATATTTTGCCCGTGCATGACTTAGTTGATATTATAAGCAGAATTAGAAAGAGAACTGGTTGGAATCCCGTTATTGGATTAGGTAGGTTATTGGCTTATATCACAGCGTAATCAAAGTTAGCATTACTGATGGGGAAATAATCATTGTAATTCCGTTTGCAATGTCTCCACCTTTTTCTAGTTTTATTTCAAGTCCATTTCCAACTCGAATAGATACTTCCTCTTTAGTGAGGTCTGAGATCAGAGAGAAAATCATTATGTCGGACGGTGAGATCTGTTATGAGTACTTGATGATAATACATATGCGAAGTACATAGTTATCTCAGATAATGTCATTTGCCCTCTAAAGAACTTCGAATTCCATTACATGAAACATAATTCTTGTTCCTTGTAAGAGATGCAAAACTCTTCTTTAACTCGCCATCAAATGGAGTGTTCGCAGCACTTGCGTCGTTGTAACCTTCATGAATTTGTACACCATTTAGAAAGTGGAAGCCACCTAGTCTAACTTGATGGCACTTATACTGTAGACTGTAAAGCGGGGTTTACACGGCCGAGCAGCTTGTCGAGCCCGGTTGTCGAACCTACTTGTAGAACGGCTCGAAGAGCTTTCAGACAGTACATCGAGCCTCAGTGTGCCTCGTGCTAAAACAACGTCAACATGTCTCTCGACCAGGACGATTTGATAGCCATTGCTTTAGCAGTGGCACTAAGAAGGAAAAAAAAAAAGATCAAAAGAGAGAAATTTTCATATACCAACTTGCTTGTTGCTTTGAAATTAGAGCCTGATGACTGGCGCAATTATTTGCGTATGGATGAAGACACGTACATTGATCTACCGAATCGTGTCAGCCCTTTCATTACTATGAGGAAGGCCATAACTCCACATGAAAGGCGTATCCGCTATTCCTTTGTTTCTGGCTACTTTATTGGAATAGTCTTTTGATTTAACTTTCCATAAAGCTGGATGAGCTCGATATGCATGTATGAAATCAAGTACGACTTCCTTCTCATTCTTGCTTTCATTAATGGCAGCAATTATGCATTTCTTTGATGATGTTTCCTCTAGCAGGTTTGAATAACAACTGAGGTTCGATGCTCGACACCCGTTCACACGTTCACACCGCTCGTCAAACAATGTAGCTCCGCCCACAAAAGTCAAGATGAGCCTGACTTTCATCGAGCCGTTCGACGAGCGCGCTCGACAACCAAATAGCCCGTTTACACGCTCGAACATCAATTCAAACACAGGGTTGTCGAGCCAGGCTCGACGAGCTGCTCGCCCGTGTAAACCCCGCTTATATCAATAAACTAGTACGCTTCCCCTGATTGCATCATCTATTATACATGGAGGATACAGTCATTATTAATAACATTATTAGATAAATTGGATAAGCAGGATGGAATAAGCCCAAGGGCTCTAACAGGAAAATAGCTCAGTGAGGACATGGAATAGTGTGCCTGATTGTGCCCTCAAGCAACAGAACTCTAACCCAAAGACAGTGAAAGACCATGGCACAGAGGCCATGGCACAACCCGACACTAGAGAACAATGTTTTGATTTTGAAGTGTCCTTTTCCTAGAAGAGCTGCTTACCATGGCTGAAGAGTCTCTTCTACCTTTCATCATTATTATCATTATTACTTGCTAAGCTACAACCCTAGCTGGAAAAGCAGGATGCTATAAGCCCAGGGGCTCCAACAGGGAAAATAGCCCAGTGAGGAAAGGAAATAAGAAAATAAACTACATGAGAATTTTAAGGACAATAATAACTCTAGCAAACATTTCATATATACACTATAAAAACTCCAATAACAAGTGCATAAAAACTTCAAAATGATAAGAGGAAGAGAAATAAGATAGAATAGTGTGCTCAAGTGTACCCTCCAGCAAGAGAACTCTAATCCAAGACAGTGGAACACCATAGTACAAAGGCTATAAAACTACCCAAGACTAGAGAACAATGGTTTGATTTTGGTGTCCTTCTCTTAGAAGAGTTGCTTACCATAGCTAAAGTGTCTCTTCTATCCTTACCAAGAGGAAAGTAGCCACTGAACGATTATAGAGCAGTAGTTGACCTCTTCAGAGATGAAGAATTGTTTGGTAATTTTAGAGTGGTTAAGTGTATGAGGAAAGAGGAGAATGTGCAAAGAATAGGCCAGACTATTCTGTGTATGTGTCGGCAAAGATGAAATGACCCGTACCCAGAGAGAAGGATCCAATGTAGTATTGTCTGGTCAGTCAGAGGACCCCCAAACTCTCTAGCGGTAGTATCTCAACGGGTGGCTGGTGACTTGGCCAACCCACTACCTAAAATGAAAAGAAGCTACTGTACAATTACAGTGCAGTAGTTAACTTCTTGAGTGATGGTGAATTTTTCGGTTATCTATCTATCTATATATCTATCTATCTATCTATCTATATATATATATATATATATATATATATATATATATATATATATATATATATATATATATATATATATAGATAGATAGATACACACACACACACACACACACACACATATATATATATATATATATATATATATATATATATATATATATATATATAAGTATATACACACACACACACACACACACACATATATATATATATATATATATATATATATATATATATACACACGCACGCACACACATATATATACACACATATATATATATACACTAAAAACTAAATTAAGAATGCCATTTAAGTATTTATACATCGTTTCAGTATATTCTAATTCCTTTGTCAAAACTTTGATGTTAATGAAAAAAAATAATAGAAGGTCATATTATTCAAAATATTAAATATAAAAAAATACAGCTATGAATAAAATTAAAAAAGAAGTAAATATTTCATTTTAATTTTGGCACTATAATCGAACCTATGATAAGTTAAAATGAATTTGATTAATTTCTACTAATAAAACTGAAAAAAATCTTTAAATCGATGTAACATATAAGGAAGCTTCAATGTAGGTGAACTCTCCTTTACAGTGTTCGACTGCACTGAAAGATTTTTATTATGAGCATTGCCTCAGCTTATCATTTTGAATAATCACAATAACTAATACAAGAAAAAAAAAAACTTCAATATTTAAAGCGTTTCCGTTCTATAAGATCAAAACTTCTATTGAAACAAGATTTTACTCTGTCATTTGCCAAATTGTCTTTCCCTCTTTTAGGTAATTGAACGAGCAAACAATTATTCGGTAACAGTTTACCCGAAAGGTGTGATCTCATTGGCTAAGTCTGAATGGCATTGTTCCTATTGGCTAAGTCCGAATGCCGTTTTTCCTATTGGCTACGTTAATCGAGAAGCAACGCCCCCAAATGTTCCTCGAAACTAGATTTCACCGGTATTTTACTCTCAAAAAAGCCTCACGGAGGCCATCTATTGGAACCTTTAAAAACATGAGAAAACTCAGTTAATCGCCAAAGAAACTATTGTATTCTTTCTTTCAAAATACTTGCAAAATATCTCATACACATCTGTCTTCATAAATATAATTAAAATGAAAAGTTATATATAACAAAATGCCAAAACTAGAAGAATCATGAAAGATATACAATATCTTAGAGTGTATTCTTGACTATAGTTCCGGCAAAATTGGACTGGCACAGCTGGAGGGGTTCAGAATTGCCAATACTTTAAGTGGACAGAATGTTCTATAATGAAGATTGAATAGTGATATGCATGATAGAAATAATAATGAAAATACGTGTATATGTCATTAAGTATTTCACCATCTTGCCAAAATGCTCATAAACAGATTGTTCAGTCTGATAATATGATTCCTCTTGTCATAAAGCCGAAAGGTTTGGCGCACCCAATCCCCTGTTGAGAGGGATGTAAACATTAGATTCTTTTAACTTTTTATAATGGCAAAATTTTGAGCATTAAACAATTGGTCCATGTCTAGTTCATATAATCTAAAATAGGTTATAGGTACATCTATGAAGAGAGCTCATTCATAGAGGCTGTGATGAGGACGTGCAATTACTCACAAACTCTTTCGGTACAATCTTTCTATCCGAAGATAGTACCTGGACATAAGAAATGTTTATCGACTAGTAAGGCCAGGTAGTTGCAGACGATGCTTTCGGATTTGTTTATCTGGAGGTATTTGTATACGAAAATACATGAAGAATGTTTGTATAGTGTTTCAATGTTCACTTATCTATTGAATATATCACTATTACAGTAGTAGACGTGTGGGTGGATGTATGATAGAGGCCACCTGTATGCATAGTGACGGTTGACGAAGAATAGGGCTGTTTAAGGGCATGGCTTGTAGGTTTGGTTAGAGGGGGTGAAATTAGTTAGTATCCCTTTTTTATGCACGTTTGGGGGAGCTGACCACTCATATATAATGGCCCCGACCTGTATCCGTAGGCCCCTATTACTGATAATCATAATAGACCTATCACTGTATCAGTCACAAATGTTGACATGCGACTTGTGGGTTTCAATGACTGCACAGACATTGAAGAAAAAAATTCTCATTCCTACACATCATTATTATTACTACTATTATTATTATTATTATTATTACTTGCTAAGCTACACCCCTAGTTGGAAATGCAGGATGCTAAAAGCCTAGGGGCTCCAATATTGAAAATACCCCAGTGATGATAGGGAGCAAGGAAAAATAGAATATTTTGAGAACAGAAACATTAAGATAAATATCGCCTATATAAACAAAACAGGAGTAAGAGATTAAGATAGTGTGCCCGAGTGTACCTTCAATCAAGAGAACTCCACTCCAAGATAGTGGAGGACCATGGTACAGAGGCTATGGCACTACCCAAGAATAGAGAATATTGAAGTAAAATATTGTATAATATTGTATCTAACCCATTTCAGAATTCTGCGATAGAAGGGTAAAAATGGGTAAATTTCACTTTTTTTACTTTTCTCAACTGAAATACATAGCTGGTTGCCAGACATAGAAACAATTTTTGCGTCACATTCAGTTGGTATAGAATTTGAGCCCCATACATAGTATAATCAGAATCATGAATAATATTGTATCTAACCCATTCCAGAATTCAGCGATAGAGGGGTAAAAATGGGTAATTTTCACTTTTTTTACTTTTCTCGACTGAAATACATATCTGGTTGCCAGACATAGAAACAATTTTTGCGTCACATTGAGTTGGTATAGAATTTGAGCCCCATACATAGTATAATCAGAATCATGAATAATATTGTATCTAACCCATTTCAGAATTCTGCGATATTGGGGTAAAAATGGGTAATTTTCACTTTTTTTACTTTTCTTGACTGAAATACATATCTGGTTGCCAGACATAGAAACAATTTTTGCGTCACATTGAGTTGGTATAGAATTTGAGCCTCATATATAGTATAATCAGAATCATGAATAATATTTTATCTAACCCATTTCAGAATTCTGCGATATTGGGGTAAAAATGTGTAATTTTCACTCTTTTGACTTTTCTCGACTGAAATACATATCTGGTTGCCAGACATATAAACAATTTTTGCGTCACATTGAGTTGGTATAGAATTTGAGCCCCATATATAGTATAATCAGAATCATGAATAATATTGTATCTAACCCATTTCAGATTTCTGCAATATTGGGGTAAAAATGTGTAATTTTCACTTTTATGACTTTTCTCGACTGAAATACATATCTGGTTGCCAGACATAGAAACAATTTTTGCGTCACATTGAGTTGGTATAGAATTTGAGCCCCATACATAGTATAATCAGAATCATGAATAATATTGTATCTAACCCATTTCAGAAATCTGCGATAGAGGGGTAAAAATGGGTAATTTTCACTTTTTTGACTTTTCTCGACTGAAATACATATCTGGTTGCCAGACATAGAAAATTTTTTTGCGTCAAATTGAGTTGGTATAGAATTCGAGCCCCATACATAGTATAATCAGAATCATGAATAATATTGTATCTAACCCATTTCAGAATTCTGCAATAGAGGGGTAAAAACGGGTAATTTTCACTTTTTTTACTTTTCTCGACTGAAATACATATCTGGTTGCCAGACATAGAAACAATTTTTGCGTCACATTGAGTTGGTATAGAATTCGAGCCCCATACATAGTATAATCAGAATCATGAATAATATTGTATCTAACCCATTTCAGAATTCTGCAATAGAGGGGTAAAAACGGGTAATTTTCACTTTTTTTACTTTTCTCGACTGAAATACATATCTGGTTGCCAGACATAGAAACAATTTTTGCGTCACATTGAGTTGGTATAGAATTTGAGCCCCATACATAGTATAATCAGAATCATGAATAATATTGTATCTAACCCATTTCAGAATTCTGCGATATTGGGGTAAAAATGGGTAATTTTCACTTTTTTGACTTTTCTCGACTGAAATACATATCTGGTTGCCAGACATAGAAACAATTTTTGCGTCACATTGAGTTGGTATAAAATTTGAGCCTCATATATAGTATAATCAGAATCATGAATAATATTTTATCTAACCCATTTCAGAATTCTGCGATATTGGGGTAAAAATGTGTAATTTTCACTTTTTTGATTTTTCTCGACTGAAATACATATCTGGTTGCCAGACATAGAAACAATTTTTGCGTCACATTGAGTTGGTATAGAATTTGAGCCCCATATATAGTATAATCAGAATCATGAATAATATTGTATCTAACCCATTTCAGAATTCTGCAATATTGGGGTAAAAATGTGTAATTTTCACTTTTATGACTTTTCTCGACTGAAATACATATCTGGTTGCCAGACATAGAAACAATTTTTGCGTCACATTCAGTTGGTATAGAATTTGATCCCCATACATAGTATAATCAGAATCATGAATAATATTGTATCTAACCCATTTCAGAAATCTGCGATAGAGGGGTAAAAATGGGTAATTTTCACTTTTTTGACTTTTCTCGACTGAAATACATATCTGGTTGCCAGACATAGAAAATTTTTTTGCGTCAAATTGAGTTGGTATAGAATTCGAGCCCCATACATAGTATAATCAGAATCATGAATAATATTGTATCTAACCCATTTCAGAATTCTGCAATAGAGGGGTAAAACGGGTAATTTTCACTTTTTTGACTTTTCTCGACTGAAATACATATCTGGTTGCCAGACATAGAAACAATTTTTGCGTCACATTGAGTTGGTATAGAATTTGAGCCCCATACATAGTATAATCAAAATCATGAATAATATTGTATCTAACCCATTTCAGAATTCTGCGATAGAGGGGTAAAAATGGGTAAATTTCACTTTTTTTACTTTTCTCGACTGAAATACATAGCTGGTTGCCAGACATAGAAACAATTTTTGCGTCACATTGAGTTGGCATAGAATTTGAGCCCCATACATAGTATAATCAGAATCATGAATAATATTGTATCTAACCCATTTCAGAATTTTGCGATATTGGTGTAAAAATGTGTAATTTTCACTTTTATGACTTTTCTCGACTGAAATACATATCTGGTTGCCAGACATAGAAAAATTTTTTGCGTCAAATTGAGTTGGTAGAGAATTCGAGCCCCATACATAGTATAATCAGAATCATGAATAATATTGTATCTAACCCATTTCAGAATTCTGCAATAGAGGGGTAAAAATGGGTAAATTTCACTTTTTTTACTTTTCTCGACTTAAATACATATATGGTTGCCAGACATAGAAACAATTTTTGCGTCACATTGAGTTGGTATAGAATTTGACCCCCTAACATATTATAATCAGAATCATGAATAATATTGTATCTAACCCATTTCAGAATTCTACGATATTGGTCTAAAAATGGGTAAATTTCACTTTTTTTACTTTTCTCGACTGAAATACATATCTGGTTGCCAGACATAGAAAAATTTTTTGCGTCAAATTGAGTTGGTATAGAATTCGAGCCCCATACATAGTATAATCAGAATCATGAATAATATTGTATCTAACCCATTTCAGAATTCTGCAACAGAGGGGTAAAAATGGGTAAATTTCACTTATTTTACTTTTCTCGACTGAAATACATATCTGGTTGCCAGACATAGAAACAATTTTTGCGTCACATTGAGTTGGTATGGAATTTGATCCCCATACATAGTATAATCAAAATCATTAATAATATTGTATCTAACTCATTTCAGAATTCTGCGATAGAGGGGTAAAAATGGGTAAATTTCACTTTTTTTACTTTTCTCGACTGAAATACATAGCTGGTTGCCAGACATAGAAACAATTTTTGCGTCACATTGAGTTGGTATAGAATTTGATCCCCATACATAGTATAATCAAAATCATGAATAATATTGTATCTAACCCATTTCAGAATTCTGCGATAGAGGGGTAAAAATGGGTAAATTTCACTTTTTTTACTTTTCTCGACTGAAATACATATCTGGTTGCCAGACATAGAAACAATTTTTGCGTCACATTGAGTTGGTATAGAATTTGAGCCCCATACATAGTATAATCAGAATCATGAATAATATTGTATCTAACCCATTTCAGAATTCTGCGATATTGGGGTAAAAATGGGTAATTTTCACTTTTTTGACTTTTCTCGACTGAAATACATATCTGGTTGCCAAACATAGAAACAATTTTTGCGTCACATTGAGTTGGTATAGAATTTGATCCCCATACATAGTATAATCAAAATCATGAATAATATTGTATCTAACCCATTTCAGAATTCTGCGATAGAGGGGTAAAAATGGGTAAATTTCACTTTTCTGACTTTTCTCGACTGAAATACATAGCTGGTTGCCAGACATAGAAACAATTTTTGCGTCACATTGAGTTGGTATAGAATTTGATCCCCATACATAGTATAATAAAAATCATGAATAATATTGTATCAAACCCATTTCAGAATTCTGCGATAGAGGGGTAAAAATGGGTAAATTTCACTTTTTTTACTTTTCTCGACTGAAATACATAGCTGGTTGCCAGACATAGAAACAATTTTTGCGTCACATTGAGTTGGTATAGAATTTGATCCCCATACATAGTATAATCAGAATCATGAATAATATTGTATATACCCCATTTCAGAGTTCCTCAGATTAAGGGGTAAAAACTGGTAATTTTCATTTGTTCCGTAACTGAAAAACAAACCACGCTACTTACATAGGGTAATTACTTCAGTGTAGCTGAATGACGAGCCATTAGAATTTTAACGAGGGTTTACTACCCCACCGCTAGTTAGCAGGGGGTAGGGAAGGGTAGCTTGCTACCCCCCCCCCCTTACACACACTAGTAAGTGCTTCACTCTGCTTTTGGCTCGGGTGAATATCAGATGTGTCTCCTCTCACCCTCTCTTGACTGCCATTAATCTGTTTTGCTTTCTCATTTTCTACAGTGTGTATGAAGTTTGCCTCTATCAATTAATAATGTCTACGTGTCCTGGATTACCTGGCCGCCCTTGTGGGACTTTTATGTCGGCAGTCAACACTGATCCCCACACCTTGTGTCCTCATTGTAGGGGCCAACGGTGTGATAGTGGTAATGTATGCGGTGAGTGTAGGGAGTGGTCTACCTCCCAGTGGGAGAGGTTTGCCCGGCACCGGAAGAAAAAGTACAAAAGGGATATTTCTCCTTCATAGGCTTTTTTTAAGAGAGAAAATTCCAAGGCTTCTTTTTTCCGTAGCCCATTCCTCCTCCGAAGCTCCCACTCGATCGGTCTCTTCTGAGAGGCCGGCGAGTGGTAGCGTAGACCGTAGTTCTGTTGACCGATCCCAGGGTGCGGGAGAGGTAGTTGCCTCCCATAGCGAGGTAGCTGCCCCTCCTCCCCAGGAGGAGGATATTGATTTCTCTGTGAATAACAATGATTTGTTACAGCTTTGGGCTTCCTTAGGGCTTCAGGGTTCGCCCTCCAGGGAAGCCCTGTTTGACATGATCAAAATGGGAGCAGCTGTTAAGCAATCGCTGACGATAGCAGACATAGATCCTCTGTCTATCATGGACGTTGTTGTAACGGAGGCCTCCGGTGTGTCTGATCAAACTCCTGCTCCTGTTGTTACTGAGGTAGCTGAAGGCTTAGCTTCCCCCTCTGAACATCCTTCGAAGGTGGAACTTAGTCCTACGGTTTTTCCTGCTAGTGATTCTCCCCCTCGGGGGAGTTCACTTACAGAGACTCCTCTGCGGAGGCCTTACGATGGTCAGCTTGCTGATCTCACGACCCCTATAGGGCGTATAAGGCAGGAAGGCTCGTCCACCCCTTCGTCGTAGAGGCCTTCCTTCTCCTCACAAGGGAGTTAGGAAGAGGTTGGAGTTTCCCCCATTGATGCGATGGGGGAACGGACCGGCTCGTCCGACTCCCCTGAGGATGAGAAATCCTCATCTGCAGGGGAGGGAGAGAAAGTCTGGGGGGGGGGGGGAAGGAGCCTTGCGCAAGGATTTGTGAGGAAACAGTTTAGCCCTAGGAGAAGTCACCACGGAGGGGACTCCTCTCTTCCTCTTCAGGGCAGAGTAAGCCGCCACTGATTTGTGACCTAGATCAGTGAACACAGGCTTCATAGCCTGCTTAAGAGCTCTGACTATGGTCCCAAACCAGGGCTGCTGGCTGACAGTCGCTCTGTCAGACACTCCCTCTGGAGGGAAGGGGATCGTTCAATCCCTTGGAGGAGTCGACAAACGAGGGTTCGCCTGAAACGAAGCTGAAACGAAAGAGTCCTTAGACCTGTCCGGAAACCTCCCCTCCTCCGGCGAGCGCGCTGTTCTGCGCTTGCGGGGAGGGGAACGAGACAATGACCTGTCCACCTGAAGCTCGGTAAAATCTCGTGCTGTGATCGCGCTGGCGATTGGGGCGCAAATTGCGCTGGTGGTCGCGCGCGGAAGGATCGTGCGCAGCAGGAATTTCGCGCGCGCGCGAGGTTGATGGAGCACTGGACGAGGGCGCGATTGCGCAGCCTCGTGGTAGCGCGAGGGTGAGTTTGCTCGTTGGGGTGCAGGTGAGCGCTGCGCAGGTTGAGCAGGCATCTTCCCCTGAAGAGATCGTGGGCGCGCATCAGGGTGAGGGCGCACAGGTGTGCTCTGCGGCGATGGGTGCGCAGGGCGCGCAACAGTTTTCGGGCACACAGGTGTGCGCTGTTGAGTTGAGCGCGCATCGCAGGCAACTTTAAACGCGCGTACAGGATTGCGCAGTCTGGATGGAGAGTCCAGGGGTACCTGTGAGCGCCCGTGCGCTAACTTAGGAACCTCCTGGACTGCGCGCTGGATTGTAGAAGTGCGCTGGCGCGTTGGTCAGCGCTTGTGCGCTGTATCAGGAACAACTGTGCAAGGGCGCGCTTCGCGCTTAACTCCAGAAGAGCGCTGAGGGTCTAGAGGTACCTGTGAGCGCCTGTGCACTAACCTAGGTGCCTCTTGGACTGCGCGTGATGAAACAGGAACCAGTGAGCGCGTGTGGGCAGGTGAGTGCTGGCGCGCTATATCAGGAACTGCTGGTAGGCGCTGGCGCGCAGGGGAACCCTGGCGCAGAACAGGAACAGGTGCGCGCACGCACGCAGGTGAGCACTGTGGCGCTAAGTCGGGAACAGCAGCAGCGTGATGGTGCACAGGGTACACCTGGCGCTTAAGGGATTGAGGCGCAGTTTTGCGCTCAAGTCCCTTGTGACCCGAAGGGATCGGTGCCTGCGCAATGACAGGTTTCGAAGGCGCGTAATGTGCGTTAGCATCCTTGAAGGGTGACGGCAGGTCAGCAGGTCTGGAGGGAGAGAGGTCACAGGATCCTGAAGGACGACCTTCCTCCGAAGGGGATCGCGAATGATCTCCAGAGAGGTCTACGGTGGTAGCTGGCAGGAACGGTGAACGGTGAGTCTCCTCCGCAGAGGACTGCGGGGATGACGAGCTGAAGAGGTGCCTCCTAACTCCCTTGTGAGGAGAAGGAAGGCCTCTACGGCGAAGGGGAGGATAAACCTTCCGCCTTATACGCCCTCTAGGGGTCGTGGGATCAGCAAGCTGACCATCGTAAGGCCTCCGCAGAGGAGTCTTTGTAAGTAAACTCCCCCGAGGGGGAGAATCACTAGCAGGAGAGACCGTAGGACTAAGTTCCCCCTTCGAAGGATGTTCAGAGGGGGAAGCTAAGCCTTCAGCTACCTCAACAACAATAGGAGCAGGAGTTTGATCAGACACACTGGAGGCCTCCGTTACAACAACGTCGACGATAGACAGAGGATCTATGTCTGCTATCGTCTGCGATTGCTTAACAGCTGCTCCCAGTTTGATCATGTCAAACAGGGATTCCCTGGAGGGCAAACCCTGAAGCCCTAAGGAAGCCCAAAGCTGTAACAAATCATTGTTATTCACAGAGAAATCAATATCCTCCTCCTGGGGAGGAGGGGCAGCTACCTCGCTATGGGAGGCAACTACCTCTCCCGCACCCTGGGATCGGTCAACAGAACTACGGTCTACGCTACCACTCGCCGGCCTCTCAGAAGAGACCGATCGAGTGGGAGCTTCGGAAGAGGAATGGGCTACGGAATAAGAAGCCTTGGAATTTTCTCTCTTCAAAGAAGCCTTTGAAGGAGAAATATCCCTTTTGTACTTTTTCTTCCGGTGCCAGGCAAACCTCTCCCACTGGGAGGTAGACCACTCCCTACACTCACCGCATACATTACCACTATCACACCGTTGGCCCCTACAATGAAGACACAAGGTGTAGGGATCAGTGTTGACCGCCGACATAAAGGTCCCACAAGGGCTGCCAGGTAATCCAGGACACGTAGGCATTATTAATTGATAGAGGCAAACTTCATACACACACTGTAGAAAATGAGAAAGCAAAACAGATTAATGGCAGTCAAGAGAGGGTGAGAGGAGACACGTCTGATATTCACCCGAGCCAAAAGCAAAGTGAAGCACTCACTAGTGTGTGTAAGGGGGGGGAGGAGCAAGCTACCCTTCCTTACCCCCTGCTAACTAGCGGGGGTAGTAAACCCTCGTTAAAATTCTAATGGCTCATCATTCGGCTACACCGAAGTAATTACCCTATGTAAGTAGCGTGGTTTGTATTTCAGTTATGGAACAAGTGAAAATTACCAGTTTTTACCCCTTAATCTGAAGAACTCTGAAATGGGGTATATACAATAATATTCATGATTCTGATTATACTATGTATGGGGCTCAAATTCTATACCAACTCAATGTGACGCAAAAATTGTTTCTATGTCTGGCAACCAGATATGTATTTCAGTCGAGAAAAGTCAAAAAAGTGAAAATTACCCGTTTTTACCCTTCTATCGCAGAATTCTGAAATGGGTTAGATACAATATTATTCATGATTCTAATTATACTATTTATGGGGCTCGAATTCTATACCAACTCAATGTGACGCAAAAATTGTTTCTATGTCTGGCAACCAGCTATGTATTTCAGTCGAGAAAAGTAAAAAAAGTGAAATTTACCCATTTTTACCCCTCTATCGCAGAATTCTGAAATGGGTTAGATACAATATTATTCATGATTTTGATTATACTATGTATGGGGATCAAATTGTATACCAGCTCAATGTGACGCAAAAATTGTTTCTATATCTGGCAACCAGATATGTATTTCAGTCGAGAAAAGTCAGAAAAGTGAAAATTACCAGTTTTTACCCCTCTATCGTAGAATTTTGAAATGGGTTAGATACAATATTATTCATGATTCTGATTATACTATGTATGGGGCTCAAATTCTATACCAACTCAATATGACGCAAAAATTGCTTCTATGTCTGGTAACCAGATATGTATTTCAGTCGGGAAAAGTAAAAAAAGTGAAATTTACCCATTTTTACCCCTCAATCTGCAGAATTCTGAAATGGGTTAGATACAATATTATTCATGATTCTGATTATACTATGTATGGGGCTCAAATTCTATACCAACTCAATGTGTCGCAAAAATTGTTTCTATGTCTGGCAACCGGATATGTATTTCAATCAAGAAAAGTAAAAAAAGTGAAAATTACCCGTTTTTACCCCTCTATCACAGAATTCTGAAATGGGTTAGATACAATATTATTCATGATTCTGATTATACTATGTATAGGGCTCAAATTCTATACCAACTCAATGTGACGCAAAAAATGTTTCTATGTCTGGCAACCAGATATGTATTTCAGTCGAGAAAAGTAAAAAAAGTGAAAATTACACATTTTTACCCCAATATCGCAGAATTCTGATATGGGTTAGATAAAATATTATTCATGATTCTGATTATAATATATATGAGGCTCAAATTCTATACCAACTCAATGTGACGCAAAAATTGTTTCTATGTCTGGCAACCAGATATGTATTTCAGTCGAGAAAAGTAAAAAAAAGTGAAAATTAACCCTTTTTACCGCTCTATCGCAGAATTCTGAAATGGGTTAGATACAATATTATTCATGATTCTGATTATAATATGTATGGGGCTCAAATTCTATACCAACTCAATGTGACGCAAAAATTGTTTCTATGTCTGGCAACCAGATATGTATTTCAGTCGAGAAAAGTAAAAAAAGTGAAATTTACCCATTTTTACCCCTCTATCGCAGAATTCTGAAATGGGTTAGATACAATATTATTCATGATTTTGATTATACTATGTATGGGGATCAAATTCTATACCAACTGAATGTGACGCAAAAATTGTTTCTATGTCTGGCAACCAGATATGTATTTCAGTCGAGAAAAGTCAAAAAAGTTAAATTTACCCATTTTTACCCCTCTATCGCAGATTTCTGAAATGGGTTAGATACAATATTATTCATGATTTTGATTATACTATGTATGGGGATCAAATTGTATACCAACTCAATGTGATGCAAAAATTGTTTCTATGTCTGGCAACCAGCTATGTATTTCAGTCGAGAAAAGTAAAAAAAGTGAAATTTACCCATTTTTACCCCTTTATCGCAGAATTCTGAAATGGGTTTGATACAATATTATTCATGATTTTGATTATACTATGTATGGGGATCAAATTCTATACCAACTCAATATGACGCAAAAATTGTTCCTATGTCTGGCAACCAGATATGTATTTCAGTCGAGAAAAGTCAAAAAAGTGAAAATTACCCATTTTTACCCCAATATCGCAGAATTCTGAAATGGGTTAGGTACAATATTATTCATGATTTTGATTATACTATGTATAGGGCTCGAATTCTATACCAACTCAATGTGACGCAAAAATTGTTTCTATGTCTGGCAACCAGATATGTATTTCAGTTGAGAAAAGTAAAAAAAGTGAAAATTACCCATTTTTACCCCTCTATCGCAGAATTCTGAAATGGGTTAGATACAATATTATTCATGATTTTGATTATACTATGTATGGGGATCAAATTGTATACCAACTCAATGTGACGCAAAAATTATTTCTATGTCTGGCAACCAGATATGTATTTCAGTCGAGAAAAGTAAAAAAAGTGAAAATTACCCATTTTTACCCCTCTATCGCAGATTTCTGAAATGGGTTAGATACAATATTATTCATGATTTTGATTATAATATGTATGGGGATCAAATTGTATACCAACTCAATGTGACGCAAAAATTGTTTCTATGTCTGGCAACCAGATATGTATTTCAGTCGAGAAAAGTAAAAAAAGTGAAAATTACCCATTTTTACCCCTCTATCGCAGAATTCTGAAATGGGTTAGTTACAATATTATTCATGATTTTGATTTTACTATGTATAGGGCTCGAATTCTATACCAACTCAATGTGACGCAAAAATTGTTTCTATGTCTGGCAACCAGATATGTATTTCAGTCGAGAAAAGTCAAAACAGTGAAAATTACCCATTTTCACCCCACTATCGCAGAATTCTGAAATGGGTTAGGTACAATATTATTCATGATTTTGATTATACTATGTATAGGGCTCGAATTCTATACCAACTCAATGTGACGCAAAAATTGTTTCTATGTCTGGCAACCAGATATGTATTTCAGTCGAGAAAAGTAAAAAAAGTGAAAATTACCCATTTTCACCCCTCTATCGCAGAATTCTGAAATGGGTTAGATACAATATTATTCATGATTTTGATTATACTATGTATGGGGATCAAATTGTATACCAACTTAATGTGACGCAAAAATTGTTTCTATGTCTGGCAACCAGATATGTATTTCAGTCGAGAAAAGTAAAAAAAGTGAAAATTACCCATTTTTACCCCACTATCGCAGAATTCTGAAATGGGTTAGGTACAATATTATTCATGATTTTGATTATACTATGTAAAGGGCTCGAATTCTATACCAACTCAATGTGACGCAAAAATTGTTTCTATGTCTGGCAACCAGATATGTATTTCAGTCGAGAAAAGTAAAAAAAGTGAAAATTACCCATTTTTACCCCTCTATCGCAGAATTCTGAAATGGGTTAGATACAATATTATTCATGTTTTTTATTATACTATGTATGGGGATCAAATTGTATACCAACTCAATGTGACGCAAAAATTGTTTCTATGTCTGGCAACCAGATATGTATTTCAGTCGAGAAAAGTCAAAAAAGTGAAAATTACCCATTTTTACCCCTCTATCGCAGATTTCTGAAATGGGTTAGATACAATATTATTCATGATTTTGATTATACTATGTATGGGGATCAAATTGCATACCAACTCAATGTGACGCAAAAATTGTTTCTATGTCTGGCAACCAGATATGTATTTCAGTTGAGAAAAGTCAAAAAAGTGAAAATTACCCATTTTTACCTTACTATCGCAGAATTCTGAAATGGGTTAGGTACAATATTATTCATGATTTTGATTATACTATGTATAGGGCTCGAATTCTATACCAACTCAATGTGACGCAAAAATTGTTTCTATGTCTGGCAACCAGATATGTATTTCAGTTGAGAAAAGTAAAAAAAGTGAAAATTACCCATTTTTACCCCTCTATCGCAGAATTCTGAAATGGGTTAGATACAATATTATTCATGATTTTGATTATACTATGTATGGGGATCAAATTGTATACCAACTCAATGTGACGCAAAAATTGTTTCTATGTCTGGCAACCAGATATGTATTTCAGTCGAGAAAAGTAAAAAAAGTGAAAATTACCCATTTTTACCCCTCTATCGCAGAATTCTGAAATGGGTTAGATACAATATTATTCATGATTTTGATTATACTATGTATGGGGATCAAATTGTATACCAACTCAATGTGACGCAAAAATTGTTTCTATGTCTGGCAACCAGATGTGTATTTCAGTCGAGAAAAGTAAAAAATGTGAAAATTACCCATTTTTACCCCAATATCGCAGAATTCTGAAATGGGTTAGATACAATATTATTCATGATTTTGATTATACTATGTATGGGGATCAAATTCTATACCAACTGAATGTGACGCAAAAATTGTTTCTATGTCTGGCAACCAGATATGTATTTCAGTCGAGAAAAGTCAAAAAAGTGAAAATTACCCATTTTTACCCCTCTATCGCAGTTTTCTGAAATGGGTTAGATACAATATTATTCATGATTCTGATTATACTATGTATGGGGATCAAATTCTATACCAACTCAATGTGACGCAAAAATTGTTTCTATGTCTGGCAACCAGATATGTATTTCAGTCGAGAAAAGTCAGAAAAGTGAAAATTACCCGTTTTTTACCCCTCTATCACAGAATTTCTAAATGGGTTAGATACAATATTATTCATGATTTTGATTATACTATGTATGGGGATCAAATTCTATACCAACTGAATGTGACGCAAAAATTGTTTCTATGTCTGGCAACCAGATATGTATTTCAGTCGAGAAAAGTCAAAAAAGTGAAAATTACCCATTTTTACCCCTCTATCGCAGTTTTCTGAAATGGGTTAGATACAATATTATTCATGATTCTGATTATACTATGTAAGAGGATCAAATTCTATACCAACTGAATGTGACGCAAAAATTGTTTCTATGTCTGGCAACCAGATATGTATTTCAGTCGAGAAAAGTCAGAAAAGTGAAAATTACCCGTTTTTACCCCTCTATCACAGAATTTCTAAATGGGTTAGATACAATATTATTCATGATTTTGATTATACTATGTATGGGGATCAAATTCTATACCAACTCAATGTGACGCAAAAATTGTTTCTATGTCTGGCAACCAGCTATGTATTTCAGTCGAGAAAAGTAAAAAAAGTGAAATTTACCCATTTTTACACCTCAATCTGCAGAATTCTGAAATGGGTTAGATACAATATTATTCATGATTTTGATTATACTATGTATGGGGATCAAATTCTATACCAACTCAATGTGACGCAAAAATTGTTTCTATGTCTGGCAACCAGATATGTATTTCAGTCGAGAAAAGTCAAAAAAGTGAAATTTACCCATTTTTACCCATCTATCGCAGATTTCTGAAATGGGTTAGATACAATATTATTCATGATTTTGATTATACTATGTATGGGGCTCAAATTCTATACCAACTCAATGTGTCGCAAAAATTTTTTCTATGTCTGGCAACCAGATATATATTCAAGTCAAGAAAAGTAAAAAAAGTGAAAATTACCCATTTTTACCCCTCAATCTGCTCAAAACTACACATTGTTCTAGAAGTTTTATTTCACCTGTGACCAAGAAAATCAAACTATTGTTGTCTAGTCTTGGGTAGTGCCTTAACCTCTGTACCATGGTCTTCTACTGTCTTGGGTTAGAGTTCTGTTCATCTTGTTTTGTTAAAGTTTTTATAGTTTATATAGGAAATATTTATTTTAATGTTGTTACTGTTCTTAAAATATTCTATTTATTCTTTTTTCCTATCCTCACTGGGTTGCTTTCCCTGTTGGAGCCCTTGGGCTTATAACTTATCCTGCTTTTCTAACTAGGGCTGTAGCTTAGCAAATAATAATAATAATAATAATAATTATTATTATTATCATTATCTTTATTATTATTATTATTATTATTATTATTATTATTATTATTATTATTATTATTAAAAAAAAGGCAAAAACTTGAAAATTGACAAAATTTATCGCCCAACCACCAGGCCTGCTTTTGGATGCAACATGCTGCCAAAATTTCATTCTTATTGTTTTTAATTTGCTTTCATTCTTTTTTTATTTCACATTGTAAGCAAATCTAGGAATGAGATTTATTTTTTTTCCAATATCTGTGCAGTCATTTAAGGCCACAGTTCATTTATCAACATTTGTGACTGATACAGTGATAGGTGTATTAGTATTTTGATTCGATTTTAAAATGAGTAATCTTTGTGCAAACAATATTTCCCTTAACCATTAACAAGTCTGAATGAAAAGGCATAGTGATAGTGTTGCAAGATGGGCGAGACTAAATATCCCTGTTTTGGTCTTTCAAAATTGGTTCATGGCTATCTCCTGAACTTGAGGTACATTCAACAATAGGAATACAGTGGGCCTATAGCATAATAGAAATCTAGATACAAAACAAATATTTGTGAAGAAAAGGTTACTAATTTACAAAAAGAAAAACTTCCCATTTCTTTGAAAACCAATATTTTTTCGTTAGTGTGAAGGAAGAAAAATAATATTTGATGATGAGCGAGGATGGATATTTTAGAAAATATATATAAAGTTATGAAAAACAGACGTACATAATGTGTTGAATGCATGTCGATAACATCATTTTAATTATTTGTGGAGAAAATTCCAAATAATTAGTAAAATTATCCAACATGAAAACTGATTCTGTTGTTTTCAAGCTTATTTATTGTCTAATAGGAATTCTTTGGGTCGGATTAAAAGCTTCGTTAATCCTTTGTTTGCCGGGAGGGATATTAGTTAATCTGCAACAACTTAATAGTTAAACTGTCGATCTACTCCCACTACCATCTGTTCAGAATTTGTGCCCTCATTAACAGAAACAATCTTTTTGCTATTTGTTATAGATTTTGTGTCTTCCCAATTTAATTTTACATATATCCTGCTTTTCATAAATATGAAACCTTCGAATAAAATTTCCCACTTGATTTTAGTATTATTTTTCCCTTTTTACCCTCTTGGACTCAAAATTTCGACAAAACGTTAATTTTCCTCCAACTGGCCACATTATGACTATCAGTGGTTAGGGCTTTATATACACCAGAGTATTAGTACCCTCATTAATAGAACCAACTTTTCTACTATTTGTTAGAGATTTTGTAGCTTCTCCCATTTAAGTATCGTGCTTTACATAAATGCGAAACCGAGTAAACTTTCTCTGTTGATTTCGAAGTTTTCTTCTCATTTTCCTAAAACAGGGAAACTTTCCTCTATTCTGTTTTAATGTTAATATTTTATTTTAATTGTTCATTACTTAGGTCGTTTTTTTCCTTATTTCCCTACTAGGATCCTATCGAGACACTATACTAAAACATCGTCTGTTATTATGACCTGGCCTTACTAATCGAGAAAGTTATTTACTGCTAGCCGAACATAACGCTATCCTCGGGTAGCTATCTCCGGGTAGAAAGATTTCAGTAACTCTTTCAGCCAAAAGAACTTTAAGCAGACGAAAATATATCATAAAGGAATTCTGCCAGGGGACCAATTGTTGACCAAACCAAGAACATTATAAATACTGCTTTAATTGTCAAAGATGGAAACGTTGTTCCCGTAATTATTGTAGTAAAAATCATACTTCAGTTATATTTTGGTTTTCCATTTGAATAAGTATTATAGAAATTACTGTTTTATTTTTCTTAACATATCTTGAATTTCTTAAGGTTGGCTATCCTGGTACGTAAGTCACCTTCTGTTTTAAACACAGCATTTTCTGTATATCTAATGAGATG
>NC_090742.1:109933954-109936454 GCF_036898095.1 Palaemon carinicauda
CAGGAGCAGTCCTGAACAACTCCTCCCCGAGCTTCAAATGACTTCTGAAGACCTGATCTTCATTTTTTCAAACGTAGCCTGCAACACATCACATGATCTGTATGTAGCTTGCGAAATCTAACCAAGGAATTGCGCGTTAATAGGAGTAAGAGGAAATGAGTTGACGACTGGGAGAAGGATTTCACTTAACTCACAGAGATCGCGTTCTGGCGGAATAGGAAGCTGCCGGTAAGAATTATGTGTTAAGTCTTCAGAACACCATCAACTACAGATGGTTTTGGTTGCTGCCGAAGTTGCCGATTGTTTGTTTTATATCGCCCGACCTATAGAAAGACACAGGATCTTCTGTTGGCAGCTGAGCTTTGAAGATCATAATGTATGCGCCTTGAAGGATCCTTTGCTTGGGCTTTTGCGACGATGTCTTATTAAAGGAGACTCTTGGAAAAAGTACGAAGCTTTGTATCGGTGCAAAAATGGATTGCTGGAAATGAGGATGGAGGCAGAATGGTTCAACTGAACGGTGAGTGACGTGTAGTTCTTCAGCAGGATTGTCCCAAAATTTGCCATTGAAGTAAGGACATATCCAGACGACATTGGTAAATATATCATGTTGCTCGTCATTTACTTTGGCATGATAGTGAATGCAGAGAAATCGATAGTATTCATCTCTTTACTCATTGCCCTGATAGGTAAAGAATAAATGCCTTCGATTTCCCTGAGGAATCTGACGAAGTGAGGACTCGCGGCACTGAAATCTCTTTTGAAATCTAGAAGGACACTGACAAGCTAAGGAAAAGAGACAATGAAATCTTGAAAGAAACAGATAATCTGATGAAAGAAGATCTTGAAAACTAGAAGACAGGAGAGAACCCCTAATGCCAGAGGTAAGACACCTAAAAATAGAGAGCCTTTAATGCTAGAAGTAAGGAACCTAGAAATATATGTCAAAGAACTTCTAATGCTAGAAGTGTGGGAACTAAAGAGAGAGGTCAAAGAACTTCCAATGCTAGAAGTGTGGGAGCTAAAGAGAGAGGTCAAAGAACTTCTAATGTTAGAGGTGTGGGAGCTATAAAGAGAGGTCAAAGAACTTCTAATGCTTGAGGTAAGGGAGCTGAAAAGAGGTCAAAGAACTTCTAATGCTAGAGGCATGGGAACTGAAAAGAAGTCAAAGAACTTCTAATGCTATAGGTGTGGGAGCTGAAAAGAGGTCAAAGAACTTCTAATGCTAGAGGCGTGGGAACTAAAAAGAGGTCAAAGAACTTCTAATGCTAGAGGTGTGGGAGCTAAAAAGAGGTCAAAGAACTTCTAATGCTAGAGGTGTGGGAGCTAAAAAGAAGTCAAAGAACTTCTAGTGCTAGAGGTGTGGGAGCTAAAAAGAGGCCAAAGAAATTCTAATGCTAGAGGTGTGGGAGCTAAAAGGAGGTCAAAGAACTTCTAATGAGAGAGGTGTGGGAGCTAAAAAGAGGTCAAAGAACCTCTAATGCTAGAGGTGTGGGACCTAAAAAGAGGTCAAAGAACTTCTAATGCTAGAGGTGTGGGAGCTAAAAAGAGGTCAAAGAACTTCTAATGTCAGAGGTGTGGGAGCTAAAAAGAGGTCAAAGAACTTCTAATGCTAGAGGTGTGGGAGCTAAAAAGAGGTCAAAGAACCTCTAATGCTAGAGGTGTGGGAGCTAAAAAGAAGTCAAAGAACTTCTAGTGCTAGAGGTGTGGGAGCTAAAAAGAGGCCAAAGAAATTCTAATGCTAGAGGTGTGGGAGCTAAAAGGAGGTCAAAGAACTTCTAATGAGAGAGGTGTGGGAGCTAAAAAGAGGTCAAAGAACCTCTAATGCTAGAGGTGTGGGACCTAAAAAGAGGTCAAAGAACTTCTAATGCTAGAGGTGTGGGAGCTAAAAAGAGGTCAAAGAACTTCTAATGTCAGAGGTGTGGGAGCTAAAAAGAGGTCAAAGAACTTCTAATGCTAGAGGTGTGGGAGCTAAAAAGAGGTCAAAGAACCTCTAATGCTAGAGGTGTGGGAGCTAAAAAGAGGTCAAAGAACTTCTAATGCTAGAGGTGTGGGAGCTGAAAAGAGGCCAAAGAAATTCTAATGCTAGAGGTGTGGGAGCTAAAAAGAGGTCAAAGAACTTCTAATGCTAGAGGTGTGGGAGCTAAAAAGAGGTCAAAGAACCTCTAATGCTAGAGGTGGGGGAGCTAAAAAGAGGTCAAAGAACCTCTAATGCTAGAGGTGTGGGAGCTAAAAAGAGGTCAAAGATCTTCTAATGCAAGGGATTTGGGAGCTAAAAAGAGGTCAAAGAACTTCTAATGCAAGGGGTGTGGGAGCTAAAAAGAGGTCAAAGAACTTCTAATGCAAGGGGTGTGGGAGCTAAAAGAGGGCAAAGAGCTTCTAATGCAAGGGGTGTGGGAGCTAAAAAGAGGTCAAAGAACTTCTAATGCAAGGGGTGTGGGAGTTAAAAAGAGGTCAAAGAACTCTAATGCAAGGGGTGTGGGAGCTAAAAAGAGGTCAA
>NC_090742.1:109943954-109953954 GCF_036898095.1 Palaemon carinicauda
ATATAAACTCCCTTAGAGCAGCAAGATTTCTCTAAAGTATCTAGTACAAAATCCTACCTCCTATGCACTCCTTGCAACAATATATTGCCCTGTCCTAAAGTCCCGATATGACACCTCAACTGGATTACCTTGCGCACCATGACCCTCACCTGTTTGGAAAGGTGAAGCCAGGTGATCCCCCTCGACCTTATGGTCGTCCCATGCGTTCAGAAGCCGCCCTGACCGACTGACCGGCCTGGTCAGTGAACCCGTGCACATCTGGCTCACCCCCCCCCCCCCATCTCCCAAAACTTGACTCAGAGAGGAGTCCTGCGGCTGCTGGTCGGAAAGAGAGAGAGAGAGAGAGAGAGAAGAAGAAGAGCCTGATAAACCATATTTTCCAAAGTGAGAATTTTAGGGGTGAGCCAGTCAAGAGTGCAAAGTGCAACCAGGTCAACAGCCATCACGGGCATAGGACAATCTCCAAGGAGTGCAAGTACTACAACAGTGGCCATAGTTATTCCCCCATTTTTTAGCTTGAACTAATTCTAACTTGCTTAGAATAACTAGCTTTTACATATTCGGACTGTGTGCAGTGGGATTTTATGTATATATTTTTTCGTTATCATTTTTTGCTTTGAGACTAGCACAGTCTCTGGGTCATATGGGCCACGTGTCCGACCCAATTTTGATTATCAATTGTTGCAGACCACGTGTCTAACTAATCATTTTTATTGTTTTGAATTGCTTTTGTTGCTTTCCGTTTTGATACCATTTTGTGTTGTTTAGATGTCCGTTTCTTTTGATGTAAATTTGTAAAATAAATCAATATTAAGTTAATTAAACCTCTTTCGTATTTTTGCTCCCTCATTCATTTCAATGTGCAAATTATGAATATTTGATCACGGGACAGAATACCCAATATTTGAAAGGAGTAAGCCTAAGTAAGTCTATAAGTGGTTTCAGCGAGGAACTTTGTATTAATATATCTGCTTCGAAGGTAAAGATCCGTATCTTTAAACTTTTAAACTTTACTTCACTGCACCCATTTTGGGTTTTGTCTCTAATTACATTAACGTAAGATACCTGTCCAGCATCTCACTGGGGTAACTGGGACGGAGTCGGAACAGAGCCTAAGAGTGAGATGACTATAGACCTGACAAAGCTAGAACAGGCCATTAAATTACTTTTATTTTCACGTGTGGAGTTCTCCGGCCTCTGGACAGTAAAATTAACCCCCTTTTGTATTTAAGAGTGATGGTTAGTAAACTGTGGCAGTAAAGTTATTAACAGGGTGTTGTGCCCGGAGTGTAAGTGCTCATTATCCTCTCTTGTTGATCTTTGTGTACATGCTGTAGGGAGACTTTCCCGGACTAAGTTCCTACTCAACCATTTAATTAAATTAAAAATTCTCCACAATTAGTAACAACTATCTTATTCATGTTCCCAATAATACTATTTTCTTTCTAATACTATGGTAATTATATGTAAAATACCGGTGATATGTATTACTATAATATATAAAGCAGATCCTAATATTCTCAAAACAAAGAGTAGGAACTTCATTTTAGCCAAACTGTAGAATGACAACTCCAAATTTAACCAAAATATATTCATTTCAGCGAATCGTAGGTACATTTATACATATCAATCCTCTATGATTATGCCTTTTTACGTGTACATTCTTGTTATCATATGTCATTTGAACACACTCTGGTGTGCTGGTCGAGATTTCTGAATCCGTCTTTGATATTCTGTGAAAAGTTAATACATGTAGACCTACCCCTTGTGGGTCTATGCATGAAACGTAATGCATATGGCCTTTGTGGGTATCTGCATGAAACGTGTGTTATATTGTATGAATATATTATTCAAATGGTACTTTTAATAATTTTTATTTATTACAATATGCTTTTTTCCTTATAGCTTTTATTATGAAAATGCGATTACATTTTTATATTTGACATTATTTGAACATTTTGACCTCCCCTGTATTCCATGGTCATTGACAGTGTGGCATCACGTGAAAAATATGTCATGAACTATAATATTCAAGTTTACTGAGAAAATCTCAATTTATCTTTACACACACATACACGCGCACACACGTGCACACATATATACACACACACACACACACACACACACACACACACACATATATATATATATATATATATATATATATATATATATATATATAAAAGAAATATAAAAATATCTCTATGACTAAAATTCAATTTTCCCAGCTAGCTCTTGCTTTACGAACGAATTCTGAGCTGTTTCATGGCTGTTCCACTAAGGTTGAAGGGTTTTTACTTGTACAAATGGTGTGGTTTAGAGAAAGAATTTCTATATACCGTCTGCAAATGTACTGGTTTGAGTCTCTGCCAGTGGTGGGGGGATCTTTTATATAAGTTTTTTATGGCACTGAACTTTACTTGAACTTTTGCATGACAGTGAGGAATTGTATCTATTTGTAATCGTTTTGATAAGTAATTAGGTTTGCTTGATCAACATCATTAAATGATGAGTAACACTTTGATGGTTTATTGCTATCAATATCTATTTGAGTAGCAAATTGAAAAGATAGTTACATCTACTATACCTAAGAACTACTCTTCATTATGATAACCTATAAAGTACTTTAATTAATATCTCGTAGAATCTGAAACAAATACCGATATACAATATCTTATACCCCCACCCAGGAATTAAATAATTTAGTGTTAGAATCTCATTAGTTTCCTTATAAGCTGGGATAAGGCATGCAGAATGGTATTATAAATTTTAACAGATTAGAAAAATACATAACAAACTCACAGCAAGAAAATTGATCCTATATTTACAATTTCCCGCAATAAAGATAATTAACTTTTATAACATATAAAACTTTAAATACATTACCTAGTCTTAAGGAATGCTCTTGGACTTGGTCACTCTCATTCTAATAGAGTTTCTGTTCTCATCTTTTATTAAAGACCGGAACCTTTAGAATACTATATTAAACTATTTTCAAGCATTAAATATATCAAATTTAGGTTTATTGAATGTACCTAATCAACTTGCCTATATTGATAGATATTTCAAATATTTCAATGCAGAAATAATTTTGCAGTCGGTCTTTTGAAACAAAGGATCTGCACTTGTGTTTTACCCAAACGAGATTCATAAAATATCTTGAGGAAATATTCATTGCCTTTTTTTCTACCTTATTTGAGATTTGTTTTTCTTTCTGATCAGCTGTTGACTCATCTTTATCCATTGGACAAAAAATTTCTGTCTGTCAAATTCCTTATTCCTGATCTGAATATCAATCATTGGTGCCACAGTTCAGTTAGTTATGCATGTTATATAACATTTTGTAGAATTCTGACCATCCTTTGCATTCAGATCTCACCAGACTGTACCATCCTGTACGTGGTACTAATTATGCAGTTAATCTTAACAGTCTTGCCTTCTCAATCGAAATGTTCAATATACATTACACATTACTCGAGAAGTTTTATTCCAGCTGTGACCAGACTTTGAATGATCTTCCCATTTTGGTGGTTGAATCGATGGAACAACTTCTTTAGAAGTTTAAAATGGTTGAAAATACTTTTTTGTCGAACAGGTTGTCATAGAGCTCGTTTTATCTTGTGCATATGACCAGTCATTTCTAACGCTGTAACCAATCTTAATATATTCTACACTATTTCTTTTTCTTCTTTCGTTATTTCTCTACGTCCTCTCCTCATAGAGGCTGCTTTCCTTGTTGGAACCATTGGACTTGTAGCATTCTGTTTTTCCAATGAGGGTTGTAGCTTGATTGAATAATAATAATAATAATAATAATAATAATAATAATAATAATAATAATGATAATATTTGGCATTCTTTCATAGTCCCGCAAAAATATCATTCGTCACCTTAGTCATTAAGTATTGAAGATTTAATTTGCCGTTTCCAAACTCTGCTGGTAGTGATCTTCAATATCTTTGTGATTGTTGTCATGTAGTTTTTTTTTTTGCCCTATAGAATTCTATTCAATATGTGAGATCTGACTGTAGTTTTTTAAAGGTTTAAAGGTCGCTCATGAGTGGCAGAGGCAAGGGACAGAGACATTGCCCTAGGAATCAGGACAATGCCCTAGAGACTGACCATAATATTATATGATCAGCGCCCAAGCCTCCTCTCCACCCGAGCTAAGACCAGAGAGGGCCAGGCAGTGGCAGCTGATGACTCGGCAGATAGACCTATAGGCTCCCCCAAACCCCACAACCTTAGCTCACAAGGATGGTACGGTTGCAGACACTAATGGCACTAATCTTAGCTTATCAAATAGTTTCTAGTTAAATATATAAAATATTTACAAAAACCATGTAAGGCCGAACAGAAAGGCAGCTAAACTTTAATCAACAAAGAGAGCGGGCAGGCTTTAGAAGTGGGTATTCAACAGCCGACCACATTCTCGCTAATGGAAAAAACAACAGAAAATGACAGACCGCTATGTATGGCATTTATAGATATGTCCTTGCACTTGCGTCTGTATATCATCTTTCTAAACCAGTCTATACCAGCAAATTTTCTTTCTTCGTCAATCCATCGCTTTCTCTTCCTTCCCCTGCTTCGTTAACAATCTCTGGGGACCCATTCTGTTAATTTCAATATTCACATATTATCTGTCTTTCTCATTATGTGCCCTACCCATGTCCATTTTATTTTTCTGACATGTTGTTAGAATATACTCTACTTTAATTTGCTCTTATATTCAGGTCGCTCTTCTTCTGTCTGTTAGTGTTAATCACATTATTATTCTTTCCATAGCTTTGTGAATTGTAACTAGCTTATGTTCTAAGGCTTTATTGAGGCTCTAAGTCTCTGATGCATAAATTAATACTGATAGAACCATCTAATTAAATACTTCTCATTTTAGAGAAAATGGCATTTAACGTTTCACATTCTCAATTTATATACCAAATGCTCTCCTTCCTATGCTTAGCCATCTTTTAATTTCGGACTCATGTCCGGGGGATAACCTTACAGTCTGTGCTAAGTACGTCTATTTATTAACAATTTGTAGAGGTTCGTCTATAACCGTTATTTTTTGTCTGCGTTTTCATTGAACATTATCTCATATTAATTTTCAGCCCTACATTTCTGCTTTCTCTTTTCAAATCATCTTGTACCTTCTTTTGCAATTCCTCCCATGATTCACTAGATAGAACGAAGTCATCTGCAAATCTTAAGTAGTTAAAGTAGTGTCCATTAATGTAAATTCCCGCATTTTCCCAATATAAATTCGTAAAAATTTCATTTATGTAATATATATATTTAGTATATATATATAAATATATATATATATATATATATATATATATATATATATATATATATATATATATATGTATATATATATATATATATATATGTATATATATATATTTATATATAGAGTGTATATATATCTATATATGTATATATATACATATATATATGTATATACACACATATATATATATATATATATATATATATATATATATAGTATATATATACATATATATATATATATATATATATATATATATACTGTATATATATACATATATACAATATATATATATACAGTATACATATATATATATATATATACATATATATATATATATATATATATATATATATAAGTATATATATGTATGTATGTATATATATACAGTATATATATATATATATACACATATATATATATATAAATATATATATATATATATATATATATATATATATATATATATATATATATATATATATATACATTCCTTCTTCATGCACTCCAAACGATTATTCCTTTCATAAAATGTAACAGGTTAGCATATATCTTCTTCACCATTTTCTCTATATTACCGTGAACACCCAGAACAGTGTGATAACCTCCCTTTCTATTTTCTTTTCTCTCTGTATCCATTTTTACTTGACTCCCTCCGCTTCATATGACTTCAACATAATACAGTGAGTTCACGAGTCATTATTAAGTTTGTTTTAAAAACTATAGTTTCCCCCAGGTATTCGGATGTCACATCTGGGTCAGTTCGTATCCTTGTACAGAAACATTAATCATAATGTATTCTCTCTCCTTTACCCTTTTCGGCATTCTTCATTTCATCGTAGCATTACGTTATTTCTGGTACCTTCTTTGTTCATAATCAACAGGGATATAGCGAAAGAAGGGAAGACATTGTGTACTTTGGTTTCATAAAGGAAATTATAAAGGGCATTTATCAGGTTTTTCATTTCAACACAGATTTTCCCTGTTATCTCTCGAGTTTCAGATAACCTTAAAAATGGTACTTATTATTTTCTGCGAGTAATAATCAACACTTCATATACGTCAGCATGAAATACGATATACATGAAAATTGAATTCCATTCTGATATCCCTATGAAACCGTGTCCCTATTCATCGAAGTGGGGGAGCGGGGTTATTACTTGTTAGGGTACGCTTTACTACGATTAGCCTGCACTCTTGCATAAAGGGAACTAGGACGCTTTTTTTAGTGAGACACTTAAAATCCGTAATTCTAATCGGAAATTCTCCGTAAAAATATAATGTTCTCAGCCATGTTTCAGTAAAGTACAGGCGACCGTAATTTTACCCTACTTTGATATTATTTTTACGGGGTGGTTATTGTAATATCAACCCTTTACGTCTATATGTCCGTTTTTAAAACGGTAAATGCCTGGCAGCATTTATTCCAGGATTTTTACCGTTTTTTAACAGCAAATTTCTAATAGTGTAGGTACATCAAGGTATCTCTCATCAATAAATACTCGACTTTATACTTCATAAAATAACTTTAATGGTCACATAACACAAATGAACCAACTTCAATCTTACATTATTAACAGATATTTAGGTCCCTAAAACTTTTTCTGTCTTCGGGAACTCTTGCAACACGGAATTAGCTGCTCGAGCTTTTTCCAAATTACTGGTAATAAAATGTTATGTTTTCATTATAGTTCATATAAAAAACTTATTTTAATGAATATATAAATAAAAAAAAAAATTAAATGTTTATTTTTGGACTAATAAAGTTATTGATATATTTTTATTCTTCTACTTTCTGCGTTTAGGGTATGGACGCCTTATAAACTGTGGAAACAATTCTTACAGTATTTTTGTGGTTTATGTTTCGTAACTTCCAATCTTCTGTTGGTAACTTTGATACACATGCATACATAAATATTCATATTTATATATCATGCATATACATTACATCTATACATAACACACACACACACACACACACATATATATATATATATATATATACATATATATATATATATATATATATATATATATATATATATATATATATATATATATATATGTATGTATATAGGGGTACATCTGTCCTAGCGTGTGCTCAATTAATTACTGAAATTTTATTTTTCAAAGCTCACAAACCAATAGAAAAGTCATATAATTTATGAATAAATTACACGAGCTTTCCTCTTTAAGATTCAGTTTGATGCGTTGTTTTATATTCTAAATAAGAAACTCAAATAAGGAAAAAAAACCTGCCAGCTCCAAAAAATTGATTCAGGAGCCTTTAATCTTATCGATCAATAATTAGAAAACGGCAAATTACTTTAAAAAAATCTAAAACAGAGAACAATTAACATTTTTTTTCAAGCAAGCAAGTTTTCCTCTTTAACATCCTTAACATATTTGACAGGACGAGTTGTCTCTTTAGGACTGATTTAAAACCGCTGCAATACAGAGGATCAAATTCTGATTTCCCTGGAGTCGGTCGAGTGCTGATGACAAGGAGAGAGAATGCAGCAACCGCCAACGCTTCAGTAATTGGGACATAATATAATTTCAAAGAAGTTTCACTTCTTGTATGTCTTCTACGTCTTTTTATTTTATGCGGATAAAGGGTCAGACTTTCGTTTACATTCCAGTGATTGCCGTCGTTGAAGACTATTCTCGTTTTAACTCTGAATTCTATGGTTCATTTACATAATGAGATAACAGCCTCTCTCTCTCTCTCTCTCTCTCTCTCTCTCTCTCTCTCTCTCTCTCTCTCTCTCTCTCTCTCTCTCTCTCTCTCTCTCGCTAAAGATCTATCTTATCTCTACTATATTCGAGGAAAAACTAATGTTAGAATATTCTGTCGGTTTCCTTTTGTATGTTGACACTCAAATTTTCAAAGGAATTTTCGAATGAACATTATCGTAAAAGTTCATGTTCTTTTTGGGGGACTACTCTGAATTACTTATATCAATATTTTACTCTCTCTCTCTCTCTCTCTCTCTCTCTCTCTCTCTCTCTCTCTCTCTCTCTCTCTCTCTCTCTATATATATATATATATACTGTGTATACATACACATATACATATATATATATATATATATATATATATATATATATATGTATATATATATATATATATGTATATATATATATATATATACTGTATATATATATATAAATATATATATATATATATATATATATATATATTACTATTTATTGTGAAAAATAATAGGCTATTATAGCAACAATTAATTATCTGTTCATTATAACATTTTCAGTTAATTCCTTTGTCCTAAACTGTTCATGTTTTCAGCACTGCATCAGTCTCAATTTCATTTAAGTAGGCAGAGGAAATGAACACGGGGGATTTAATCCTTTTACCTCAATCTGACATAGTTCTCATTTTCTTTTTGTCTAAGATGATAATTGATTGACAAACGGTTCCTTTTGAATAAGTTACACTTAAATGGATATGAATTAGAATAAAAGTGATGATGACTCCTGTATGACACCGCTCCTCTAAAGTAAAAAGTGATAGAATTTGATAAAAAGTAATATATGTCACCGATTTCTTGCAGAAAATGTTCACTGATAGAACAGGATTTGTTAAATTGCTAATTTAAAAATATTTAAATGTCTTTTTCTTTTTGTTCAAAATCACATCTAACGATATGAAGAATACTTACAATAAAGATGCTAAACTCTTCCAAGTGTTCCCTGAGACAGAATCTGATAAGGAGAGGAGCCACTTAACACATGTTCAAGAACAGTTGTCTTTATCAAGTAGTTTGGCCGTCATCCATATTACGACATTAAACTTATCCCCCCTATTTTTTTTTTTTTTTTTTTTTTTTTTTACTGGATCGTTCTATGCTTCATATTTTCCTTCTTCTTTCAAATTCAAAGGCTCTTTGAAATGCTTCTTCTCCCTCAAGGTCTTTCAAGATGTCTTCAATCAGGTGTATTTGCTTTTCCTCCTCCCCCCCTCGCCCCTTCCCCTCTCCCTTCACTTAGGGTTTTTGATACATAAAAGCTGTTGTTTCCTTTGAACGTTACTCAGACTGATGGCTTCCTTTGCTCTTACGTGCGTCAGTGCTTTTGAGAATTTCAGTATTACGCAGTTTCAATTCTAAAGTATTTCAGAGAATTTTAGAAAGCAATGAATAATTCTGCAAATTCATTAAATGTAGTTTCAACCAAGTGGAAGAGCGGTAACTTTTTTTTTTTTTCTTAATTAAATTCCTGCTTTCATACACTTTACAGGTAACTGATAGTGACCTGGAAATACGTTATTTTAGGTAAGGTATGTACACATACTTAGAAACATCAGTCAAAATTTGTTAAAATTCCCGGATGTTTATCACTTGCGTTAAACAACAAAACTTGATATCAAATATGAAAGACACTCTAATGGTGCATTTGATGACTGACTGACATTATAACAGATATAATTTTTTACTCTTGTATGAAAAATATCATATATTATTTTCATCACAACCAGAATGCTGGATAATTATTGTAGGATACTTGGAAACTGAACTGCAATACAAAGTTTTTCTTATTAATCATAACTTAGCGTAATCAGTAATAATTATAATGACAGAATGGCATTAGGAAATTGATATGGAGAGAAAGCCCAATTTCTTTATTCACAGAGATGAGCCAACTAACAAATTGAAATGCTAATTAATTATCAATCATGAGATAGTG
>NC_090742.1:109958954-109968954 GCF_036898095.1 Palaemon carinicauda
ACATAACAGTCATGCCACTAAACATAATGACAAAACCCTTTGCAACCTTTTACCTTCTCCTGATATACTCTCAATATCCATTTCTATTAGCAAACTCTCATCCTTCGTATGCAGCCATTGTTAATGCTGCATAATGTCTTGTCTCTCATGAGGACATCCTCAATCATGTTTTGCTTTTATAAACGTTAAGTCTCCTCCGGCTTTATTTATTCAGTGTTTCAGGAAAACAAGTAACTGCGAAGCAATCTTACTTACCTTGCAAATGATAATTCACAAATGCTTATTGGTTATCGAGACAGAGGAAGAAAACAAAGACGAATTGAGAGAAGGAATTCCTCTTGAGTCGTACCAGAAACATATCTAGGACATTAGGAATATCTTCTATTTTATTAATGATTCCTGGAATGTCACTGAAATCTTCTTGGCCGAGATATGACTTACATGTAAATGCATTGCGCTTTCGGAGGCTTATCAAGAACGTGTATTTCATATGAATATGTTTTTTCATAAATAACTTCAATAAACGATTGAAATAAGTTTTCCTTTATGGTTTGTTCGTAGACTCCCTAATTGAAAATTTCAATTATTCATTCATTAAGATAAATCTTGAAAACAACGAATGTTAAGAGAATAATTAATTTATGTCAAATGCATTAATGATTAATATTTTTGTCAATGTGTTTTACGGTGGAGAGATACTTTATTCAAAGCCCTTCAAAATCCCTTGTTTTTCAATCTCATCTAAAAACAACAATTGTATAATGTTCAGTTTTTTAAATCAAACAATATCATTCTGATTCTGATAAAATTTTGAGCACTTCTGTATTGTTTACATTACTTTTTCGTCCGTACTGAATGCTGCTATTCATCCCTCATTCTGTAAAATTGAAGGATTTTTTTGTTTGTTTTCCAGTTACTCTCCTTAGAACAATTCAAGGAGATAATATTCATTTTATATTAAAATCTAGTTTATTCATTTTTTTTTTGAAAGATTATAATTTTGCAACATAGACACAGAAAATTCAGTGCAAATGCACATACGCATATTCATATATAGATGTATATGTTTGTGTATATATGCATCTAATATATATATATATATATATATATATATATATATATGTATATATATGTATACAAGTATGTATATATGTATATATACGTATGTATATATATGTATAAATAAATCTATATATAAAAATATATACATGTATATATATGTATGTATATATATTCTATATATACACATATATAAATATACATATATGTGTGTATATATATGTATATATATATATATATATATACACATATATACATATGTATATATATGTTTATATATATATTATATATATAAATATATACACACATATATATATATATTTGTATATATACATATTTTTATATATATACATATTTGTATATATATATATGTATATATATATTATATATGAATATATATATATATATATATGTATATATATATATATATATAAATAAATAAATATATACATATATATACATATATACATATATACTGTATATATATTTGTATATATGTATATATATATGTATATATACATATATATATATATATATATATATATACATATATATATATATATATATATATATATATATATATATATATATACTGCATATATATGTATATATGTATATATATAGCTAAATGTATATATATATATATATATATATATATATATATATATATACACACATATATATATATATATGTATACATACATATATATATATATGCATATATATATATATATATATATATATATGTATATATATATATATATATATATATATATGCATACATACATATATATATATATACATATATATATATATATATATATATATATTTACAAATAAATATATATATATATATATATATATATATATACATATATATGTATACATATATATATATACATATATATATTTACATACACAGATATACATACATATATATATGCATATATATACATATATATATATATATATATATATATATATATATATATATAATACATACATACATATATATATATATATATATATATATATATATGTATACATATATATTACACGCATGTATATACGCACACCCACTCACACACACATATAGGTTGAAAGAGAAAGACCCAAACAAGCTTTGTGTAGTTACTCGACGTTTATTCTTACTTCTTACACAGGGGTGGCCAACCTATGGCGCATTGCACGATTACAAGTCTTGCACTATACCCCGGAGATTAATAAAGAAAAACACCATACCTGCTTATAAAAAGAATAATAATACTAATATATATAAATATATATACATATTTATATAAATATATATAATATATATATATATATATATATATATATATATATATATATATATATATATATATATATATATCAAATGATTATATTTATAACCACCGTATATGTTCAAATCACTAAAGTTGAAGGATTGAAAGGGTGTTGAAGGTTGTTTGGCGCATCTGAATTAGAAGTGAAAAAAATTAATGCATGGGAAACTGAAAAGGTTGACCACCCCTGAAGCTTACAAACATCGTCCCCACCTTCACATCAAGCCATAAACTCTCCTTTAAATACGTACTTTATTTCATACATGTATTGTGTGTCATATAAAAAGTCTTAAAATGAGTGATTATTCTGGTCTGGATAGGACTCACCAAACTCTTACCTACGGGGAAGTTGAATCCTTTGTTAAAATAAATTGGTTTTCGAATACCCTTCTGGAATGGATTAAGTTCAATGTTCAGTGTACCACTGTACATATAGAACTAGAATTAGCCTTCAGTTGAGTGCATACCTTCGCCTAGATTATGCTGTATATCACAACATAGGCAACTGAATTATGCACATCTCGACAATAGTTTCATGGAAATTAGATAAAAATTGGTCACGATATGGCAAAAAGAGGGTTTATACTTTTTCCAAACTTTGACCTTGAATTTTGACTCGATCACTCCTAAAATTTAATAGAATTGTCGTTGGATCATGATCAATCATCCCACCAAATTTCATGAGATTCGGTCAAACAGTTTTTGAGTTATGCGAATCACAGGCATACAGACAGACATATATAACCTTCGCAACGAAGTAGGCGAAGGTAATAAGGCGTAACTCTCTGAAGGAAGAGTTTTCTTGATTATATATCAATAAATATTTGCTCTGAAACAGTTGGCTCCCACCACCTTTTTACTCTGATTCCCAGTTATTACACTTACAGAGCTACCAGGTTTTCACTTTGAGTTAATAAACGTAGAGTAAAATTTGATATAAAATGCCTAAATGTTTTATCCTATTTGTATTTGAATCCTTTCAAAATATTATTCTATAAAAATTTCTCACATGCATTTGCAATGCAAAACCCATTACTTTACACGTGTATCTGAAAAAAGAAAGCTCTTTCCCTACATATGTATCGCATAAAAGATCTCCCACATGCATCTACACTTCAAATACGTGTACGTTGAAAAAATCGATATTCAGCATGTGCGTTGTGAATATGCATTGTAAGAATACATGATATACATGTGTTTTTAAAACAAATCCATTACCTGTATAGGCATAGAAAAAATCTCTTAAATAGATGTCAACCGTAAAAATCACTTACATAAATATTTAAAAAAAAAAACAATCTGACTTTCATGTTCATTTTAAAATACTTACTTGACCGCTTTTGCATTACGAAAGAAGAAAAACTTGCCTCTGCATATGATATAACATCTCTTACTTGCATATACATCGTGATCAAAACCCTAATATGCAAATTCATTAGGATAAGAATTATTTAAACAATTTACATCTCGCATCCTGGCATTCCAGGTTGTACGAATGTTAAGAAAAAAAAAAATAGTTTTTCTTTGAGTAATTGAAATCAACCATGACTTAATTAATATCAGCTTCCTTTCTTGTAAGATTGAGAATTTTGCCTCAAACAGGAATGAATAAAAAGTAGCATGGAATAGAAGAATAGAAAAATACTGTAGTTGAAGTTGATGTTCCAGATTGAACACACGCAGTCCAATTTGAGTAGTCAAAAATGGTAATCCTTTTTTAATGGACTCTCATATAAAGGATTAGGTAGGATTTCATCCATGGCTCGATTTCTATGTATACACACACACACACACACACACACACACACATATATATATATATATATATATATATATATATATATATATACACACAGACACACACACACACACACACATATATATATATATATATATATATGTATATATATATATATATATATATATATATATATATATATATATATATGCATTTTCATTGTATGTACAATAATACTTGTAAGTATTAATTTCTTATAGAACAAAACGCAAATACATGCAAAGAGACATGCATGATACAAGTCTTTGATTATGTTATGCGAATAATATGTTTGTTTAGACCTTTTTTCGAAGTTTCATTAGTAAATAATGGAAAAGGAAGAAAGCATGATTCAAGTATATATGCAAAAATGTTTTTAATGCGAAGGACAGTTATAGACATCATGGAAAATGTCTTAATTAGCTTATCTACTGAAACTCTTTAAACAAAGTACATTGAAAAAACTGTTTGAAGACATTACGCCTCCTCTCTAGTATTTGCAACAACGAAAAAGTTACTCGATGTTTGGAAACTATTAGTGAGAAGGTTTCATAATATTTATGTTGCTTTTTTATAAGCCATTGCAGTTTGATTCTGATCTTCCGTAATCGCTCATCTCCACATAGCGAGCTCATGCTCTTTAATAATCATAATATATCTGGAACTTGTCTTGTTTTGAATACACATAAGGAAAAAAATCTATAAAAGATAAATTCTATAAAAGCAATAGACTTGAAGATTTCAGAAATAAAGTAGTTATGTCTATGATATCAAAAACCATTTATTTCTACCAAAGCAGACAGTAGCTATGGCTATGAAATGAATAAGTATTTATGTCTATGAAATTAAACAATTGCAACTACTTCATGTTATTTAGTTGGATAACATTTACGCTTTACTTTTGATTCAGAAACCACGGGCGGTTTTTTTCTATTACTGTTTGATACCAGTAAAGATGTTTTCGCTGTTAAGTATGCACGCGCATAAGCAAAGTTTCTATTTCTGTGATTTTCATATATTCAGCCTACTGTGAGCAGAAACTGTACCTGACATGTTATCCTCCCTTTACTAAAAAATTGTCATTTTTTTTTGTTGTCGTTGTTGTTGTTGTTGTTCTAGATTCTGTATTGTTTGTTAAACAATGCCCTAACGAACAGGGACTAGCGTCGATTCACTTTGGTTTCGTTTCCCATATTTCCTTTTCTTTAGGCTCCAGAGTTTTGGCAGAATCTCTGGAAAAATAGAAAACCCTTCGTCAACATCTGACTGAGTAACTCCGCTGCATGTGTCATCGGTAAATCCATAAACAAAGCAAATGAATATGCGGACGACAAAGGTCCCGCAACAACAATAAACAAAAAGATTTAACTAAAAGATAAAGCTTCCATTAGTTCAAACGATCAGAAACATCACTGAATATCTCAAAAATAATCACTCGGTTTAATTGACTATCATGTATGCATAATTAAGGCCGAATCAGTCTGATTCCGGTGTTTATAAAATGTCATGGACAAAATGTAATGAGGTTTATGTCACTGTGACCAACAAATCCATTCCACAAAGATTAATTTAGTACAATCGATTAGCAAGATGCAGATCAGAGAACTCGTCTATAAACTAGCTACCTCTGATATCTTTTCATTCTTAATGACGTTTTATATAATCAAGTAAACGGAGCTGCGATGGACATTTTATCGGGTTTCATGTTTTCAATGGCTAATAATTCACAATTTATTTTCATTCTTTTTTTAGTCTACCGAATGTATGTGAAGGATACTTTCTTATAAAAACAATCTTTTGAGTATTTTATTCACGTCGCATATATATTCAATTTTCTTGTAAACCTGGAAAGAAAAAAAAATAATTTCGGGGATTTTCAGGATATAAGAATAAAGGCAATGGACAGGTTTTTCTTTTTCCACAGGAAAACTGCATGTGGTGAGAATGATTTGATCTCAGCTTTCACCAAAAATATATAGTCCGATGAATATGTCATAGAATGTTTGTTGAAATGTGAAAACCTTTTGAATTTAAAATCCATCTCCAGTATAATTTTGCCTGGAACCATAATCCTGTTATTATCTTGTAAAAGATTCTGTAAACATTATGAATGAGAAATTTCGTCCGAGAAATGTCTACAGCTGTACCCAAGATGCTCATATAAGCCACATAGTTCAAGAAAAGTTATAAGAAATTCTTAAGCACAATTTTTTTTTTTTCAATTAGGTTTTAGTTTGTTCCCTACAAACCCAGTTATGCCATAGTCACAATGGACCTTGTTCAGTCGTTATTCATTAATTAACCAGAAATAAAGGGAAGATAATTACCATTGGCACAGACAGAGTATTTTGGAACAGACTGGTGTCTGTTTGATTACGATTTATTCTCTTTAAAGAGCAATTCTTAGCCCTCAGAGAAAGGATTATCATGAGATCTTTGTTTCCCTAAGTAGGATTTTACAAAATTGGGATTTTCAAGTTAATGAAATCGTTAATATTATAATTTGCTTCAAAGGTATGCAGTAGGTCAACAGGTTCTCATACTATTCAATTACCAGTCATGGTTTGATATATCAACTTCGTTTTTACTTTTTATTCTTCTATTCAGATCTAGTAGCTTGTTTTTAGTGTCCTTTACCTTTTCTATTGTCACATTTAGTTTAATGTATTTTCTATATTCAATTCCATGATAATAAACATATTTATTTTCTTACATTTTCGAAACTTCGATCATACAAACTCCTTGTAGATGACCTCTTACATCGAAAAACATAAGTAACCTGGATTTCACTCTAGAATGGTTTATAGGTACTTTTTTTCGGTTTGTGTAATGATGCAACGGGCCACTCACAGCCTTTTGTTCTGTGCTCGATCGGCCATAACTTGTCACTCGAAATCATTCTACTTACATAGTTTAAACCGATAGAAAACAGTATCCTCAATAATTGAAGTCTCTTTTTGTCCCCAGTCAAGTTTTTGGACACAAGTAGGCACAAGTCATCCTCATGTCCAAATCCTTGGTAAAAAATTCTTAGGACGGCTATTTTTTTTTTTGTATTTCTACTTCATTGGAAATGGATTCGATGTTCATCAACCTGTCAGTGTACAGGACAGACTTCACACGAACAACATCCTCATTTAGTTCTTCAACATTTTCACTGGTGTTGTGGAATTCCGTTATACTATCAATAGATATGTTTTCTTGGCAATGCAAGTTGTTCATGGGTAGATTTAATCATTGTAGCAGTTTCTGAATAAGAATTCCCAAGTAAATAACAATATTTGATAGGAAATCTGCACAACGTTGCTCTATGAATGACTGCATTTCACGTTGAAACGAAATGCAGTCCCTGCTCCCTGCTTAGCTAACACACAATGCACATCACAGATTTAAAAATTAGTTTAATTATTTTAGGGACATTATTCCTATATTATTATTATTATTATTATTATTATTATTATTATTATTATTATTATTATTTCAAAGTAAACTACAACCCTAGTTGGATAAGCAGTATGCTATGAGACCAAGGACTCAAACTGGGAAATATAGCCCAAGCCCAGTGAGAAAGGAAATAAGGAAATAAATAAACTACAATTAATGAACAACAAAGATAAAATATTTTAAGAACAGTAACAACATTAAAACAATTCTTTAATACAAAAACGGCAAAAATAAAAAAAAAAAAAAAGATGTAGAAATAAGATAGAATAGTGTGCACAAGCGTACCCTCAAGCAAGATAACTCTACCCAAAGACAGTGAAAGACCCTGGTACAAAGGCTACGGCACTACACAGGACTAGAAAACAATGGATTGACTTTGGAGTGCCCTTCCTGAAGAATTGCTTACCATAGCACTTCTACCCATACGAAAAGTACGCTTACGGTATTGTACCAACCGTGTGTCACACAATTGTACATAGTAACGACATTTCATTATTTGTATGTATTAGGCTTGTATCTTCGCTCTCCCCTCGCACTGATAGGAACCTTAAATAACATGTTGGTTTTTCTCACTGTTAACTGTTAACCGGTGAGCTTGTCGGTTGAACATGAAATTGCCAGTTATGTTTTGTATGCCCTTTTTGCCTGGAGTTTATGTATATATAAACGAATGTTCTGTAATAAAGTTTACTCAGTTGCTTTCATCCTGCCTTTGAGTCATAACCTTCTCTCGGCCCGTCACATTGGTGACCCCGGAAGTCGACTCGCTCCTCCCGCCTTCCACCCCTCCTCATCCCTCCGTCATTGGTACTATGGCGGACTCCACGGAAGTTGGCGCCACCCAAATGAAACTTTCGTCGTTTGCCAGCGGAGAGGCGTTTGTTTAGTTTCAGCGCACAGAAGTCCACTTCCGCATCAAGGGCGTGACTCGCTCTACCACCAAAGCAGATCATGTTCTCGCGGGGATACCCGAGGACACATTCCCGGAAACATCCGACTGGCTTTGTGAACAAGGAAACACCCCAATAGTGTATGACGCCCTCAAAACATACCTTCTGCAGAAGTACTCTCCGTGGCCAGCTGCCCGTATAGCAAAGCTTTTTCAGTTCTCTCAACAACTATCGGAGGACCAAAGGGCTTCGCTCGCCCTCAGGGAAATGACCAGTATCGCTCGTCTGCAACCTGCCGCAGACGGCTCTCCTCATGAGGTGAACCTACTTCGTGCCCTTTGGATACGCTGTTTACCCAAACCTTATGCGCTGCCATACCCGATGTCGATAGTTTACTAATAAAAGACTTGATGACCAAAGCTGACGCCCTTATGGGCAGGCACTTCATGACCTTCATGACCTCCATCAATGCCTCCACGCCTGACAAAAAGGACGCCTACTCAACGTCAACCGAAGCTGACGTGAATGCCTTAGGACATATACGCCTACCCCGTGACGTGCCGAAGCAGCAACAAAGCCACCCATCACCCACCACTCGCTCGCGCCCCAACCAACAACTTCTACAACCACTTACTGCCTCCCATCGGCCGTAGTTTTGCTACTACCACTACAGATTTGGGGCACCCGTAAAGAAATGTGCCAAGGATTGTCAGTGGCCAAAAAACGTGTAAGTTGACCATCGCTTGTGGCGGTGGCCTGCCGTGTTTCTAATCTTTAGTTTTTACATGATGCAGGAATGGGTGTGCGATTTTTGGTAGACACGGGTGCTTGTCGTTCTCTTTTGCCAAGGGCACTCTTCAGGACACGACGTAGTTTGTCTACGTCTGCCGACATCCGCCTGGTAGCTGCCAACGGATCTGCGATACCCACATATTGTTACGAGAACCTCACAATATCATTTGGAAACGGTAAATTTAATTAGAAGTTTTTTGCTGCTGAGGTCACATTGCTAATCCTCGGTGCGGATTTCCTCTCTCATTTCCACCTTCTAGTCATTGGAAACGGTAAATTTAATTGGAAGTTTTTTGCTGCTGACGTCACATTGCTAAACCTCGGTGCGGATTTCCTCTTTCATTTCCACCTTCTGGTCGATGTCGCCCACTGACGATTGGTCAACGCAGACTCGTACTTGTCGACACCTCTTCAACCCGCCCCCTCCTACCTCGCTCTCCACATCAGCTCACCCACGGATGCCTACGCCCACCTCCTCCCGTCGTACCCGGAAGTTTTCCGTCCAGAACTTCGCCAAATGCCCACGGCTCCTGCCAAGCACGGTATTTATCACCATATCAAGACAACAGGACCCCCAGTCTTCGCAGAATGCAGACGTCTGGCACCGGAACGATTGGCAGCCGCCAAACAGACGTTCGCCCAAATGGAGGAAATGGGCCTTTGCCAAAATGCCTGCAGCCCATGGTCGTCACCCTTGCACATTGTTCTGAAGA
>NC_090742.1:109978954-109983954 GCF_036898095.1 Palaemon carinicauda
GAAAGGATATATGTAGAATAAATTCGATGACAGCAAGCGACGTCTCATTCCAAATTTTCATTTCTATGTTAATGCCATCACGTCTGATAATGAAAAGCATGATAGTGACGCCAAACTGTCATAACATTTGTGGATCTTTATCTGGGGTCATCCTTTTGCTTATTACTTTTAGTATTCTCTCTCTCTCTCTCTCTCTCTCTCTCTCTCTCTCTCTCTCTCTCTCTCTCTCTCTCTCTCTCTTTCTTTCTTTTGGCGCTGTCGGTACGTAGGAGCTAGCAAGTTTAGTAACACGTTCGAGTCCTCGACCTTTAGAGGAAAATAATGGGTGCATTAAAAAGTTGAGAAGGCTTCTCTTCACTTAAGCAGAAAAATTTGTACCTGATTGTTAGCCGACCGTTGAGGGTTGCAGTGCAGGCACACTATTATATATGTTTCTTTATTTGCTTTCCTCACTGAGATATTTTCCATGTTGGAGCACTTGGTCTTATAGCATTCTGCTTTACCAACTAGGGTGTAGCTTAGCAAGTTATAATAATAATAATGATAATAATAATAATAATAAAATAAACAGACCCGAGTCCCTGTCTTCATCATAACACATTTATACCATCAAAATCTGAGTGCCTCGACGAGGTAATCCTCACTCTACGGGAGCGAAACCATTCTAAAGGTATTCTCTCTTTTCATGGCCCTGTTATGTGTGGAGATCCAGAGGTAGGGTGCCACAGACCATTTTGCAATTTATCTTTTACATTTACGGAAACTTTATGTAGTCGAGCTCTGCTTTACTTTCGGGTAGTAATGACATAAAATCTATAAACGGCGAAAACTAAATATCTATTGAATATTTGAAAAAGTACCTTTCATTATATGTGTGTGCATGTGCGTGTGCGTTTATGAGCGAGAGAGAGAGAGAGAGAGAGAGAGAGAGAGAGAGAGAGAGAGAGAGAGAGAGAGAGAGAGAGAGAGGTTGTTAATCTTCCCATTAGATGGGGAACATCCATATATCAGGGAAATTAATGAGATCATTTGACGAGCAATGAAGTATTCTGAGTCGGATTTTTTATCTATTAATGTTGTTAATATTTTGTTTTTACCTTAATAAGTAGGATCTGAAAAGGAAAAGTGAAAAAAAAATGAATAGAATCTATTGTAAGATTTGCATGACTATATAAAGGAATAAGGCAAAAAGAAAAAAAAAATCTATCAAGAAATTACAAAAAAAGATATTATAGTAAGAATTTTGATTTGGCGTTAACAGATTATGAAATAAAGAGGAAGATTGTGATTCAATATATTGGATAGAATAGCAAAAGTCTTTAATTAAGATTTTGGAAAAAGTAACTCTTATATTGTTTGTAATCTCCAAAGAATTTTCAGGAGTCATCAGCGACTATAATTACTTCTTGTATGGAAGCGCTTATTTATATCATCATTTGAATAACAATAGGGTCTTCAGTTTCTTTTTTATCTCTCTTTCATTTGTTTTAGTTATTACTTTTGATATCTATTAGTTTTAATAACAGTTCATTCATATTAAAATGATAGATAATTATAAATCTAACAAAGATTGAGAGCAAGATGTTATACAACAGATATGGAAACGTATATTTAGAAATACGTGAATTTTAAGTCGACTTCTTATCTTCTTAGATCATTTCAATTTGCATATCACGCTACCCCTTTCAAGTGGAATTCAACCTGTTTGTTAATAACAGTCTCTAAAGCTTAGGTTTATGTTATGACACGACCATCACAGCTAAGCAAACGCTACATTGTTTTCTTCAATAGTTTCAAACCCATTGAGTAAAGTACTAAAATTGTCTTTGTTTGAGTTTTCATTGCATTGCAATTCTCTGGCAAAGGACCATTTGGGATTCGTAACAACGATGGCGAAACAAACAAATTGCTGCATTAAGATAAGTATAAAGACAAAGGACACAATGAAAGGAAAGTGTAATTTAAATCGGAATGGGAGGGAGCGACTGTGAGAGACGATGGGGTCATTGTAAGGATTTTGAATGATATTGGTTTGCTTTCAATGAATTTAACTTGAATTTTATGATGGAATTGAAAATATAAATTTGAATTCAATTCAAAGAATTGCTATCCGACTTTCCTTTTAAGGAAATGTTGGATTTCAAGATTTTTATTTCACATACATTCATTAAACTGAATAATCCTTTTTAGTTAATTTCTATGCACGCGTGTTTGTATATGTATGTATGCGCAAGATGCTGTCGTTAGCCACAATTTACGTAGATTAAAGTCCTTGGTATTAACTTCTTTGCTATTCCCCTTTTCCGCTACCTCGTTAAATAGTTTGTAACACGTTCAATGTACAAAAGTCATGAATTTTTTATTATCTTTACCATTGTGTTATTTGATATTATCTCCATTCTTTTAATTTTCTTTCTTCCTTAGTACTGCATTCCATGCTATCTACAAATGTATGTATGTATGTATGTATGTATTTATGTATGTATGTATGTATGTATGTATGTATCTTTATTATTTGCAAAACGCACAATTATTAGCCTTCTTTAGAGAGGGAAAGTTTCCCTTCTGCAGCATTCTGAAAGGACAATTGCCTTTTCCTTTTCCAAATATACGACGAGGGTTTCCTTCCAACAACAAAGTAAACTGTTTCAATAGATTTGCTGAACCTCTATAGATTTCGAGAATTGGTTGTTTGACCAAGAAATAGTGTTAGAAACTAATACTTTCTCGAATATTGGCTTACATCACTGGAACGTACGAGTACAAATTTGCAGTTAAGCATAAACAACAGATAACATTTCCATGAAATCTGTTGTTTCAGGGATGTTCTTATCGTTGCATAAATACTACTTGTTGATGGTGGTTAACAGATATGGTTACATTCATTGCCTGTTTTCGACCAGCAAAATTGGCGTTTTGGTGACTATTAGCTAGAATTAGTTTTCGATTTAATATCATATTGTACAATTAGATCAGCAATTATACAGAGGTCATTTTGTAATTACAGGGGAAAGGAATGTGCTTAAGATTACTTATAATCAATAGATGTATTTATCATTGATGTGGATAAAGATGAAATTTCAGTTGGCTCCCTTTTTAACAACACATCAGTTGCGATTATCGTTGTTGATGTAGGCACGCACTAGCATTTAAACTGATGTGCGTATATGTATTTCATCTCTCTTTATTTTCGCTTTTAGTCATTTAAATGATAGATTTGAGATATAAAGTACTTTTTATGTGGATGGGGCTGTAATTCTCACAGGCTTCTCTCCTCATTAGAGAGGAAACACTGACTCAAAATAAAGACCTCGGCTTCATGCATAGAAAGATTTGATGAAGATGATATCTGCAATATTCTCCGATTTCTTTGTGTGTGTATGAACCTGTCTGAAAGATGCATTAATGGTATACTCTCAAAGGATCAAAACAAATAAAAGTCTATGAATGAAAAAATTATCTATTGATACACATACACACACACACACACACACACATATATATATATATATATATATATATATATATATATATATATATATAGAGAGAGAGAGAGAGAGAGAGAGAGGATACGAATATTTTCTACATTTCATCTAGAGATAAGGCATCTATTTTTTTAAACACTTTTATAAATGTATTAAATGTATGTAGTATTAGAGTCTTTTATAATTTTTTGAAATGCTACAAAAATAACATTGCATAACCGCGTAGTAGCAATTTGAAGGATTTTCATTGCCTTGAATTTTATTAGCATCAAGTACTTCATATTCTTTTATGAGACACTGGTGAATTCCCTTTTGGGAGAGGCCAGTTTCAAGCATATCACCGTATTATTTTCATTTTGTCATTTGATTAGTCTATTTCTAGACCACTAAAAATTTTACATTATATTTAGGTATTTTTTTTATTTTTAGAAAACTATATTTCATGATGAATAAGGTCATGGAAAACCTAAAATTATCATTAAATATGATAAACTTCCTGATAGAGATTTAGAAAAACAAGAATGATGTATCTGTGACGAGCCGAGAGAAGGTTGTGACTCAAAGGCAGGATGAAAGCAACTGAGTAACTTTATTACAGAACATCCGTTTTTATATACATAAACTCCAGGCAAAAAGGGCACAAAAGGCATAACAGGCAATTTCATGATCAACTGACACCGCACCAGTTAACAGTTTATGGTGAGAAAAACAGCCATGTTATTTTAGGTTCCTATCAGTGCGAGGGGAGAGCGAAGATACAAGCATAATATATACACAAAATGAAATGTCGTTACTATGTACGATCGTGGGACACATGGTTGGTACATGGCTCCCCCCTAAAAATTACTTACTGTACATGTTGAATAGGATGCCCTGATCTAAAGAGGCGAACTGTAGGCAGGTCATCTGGCAGGAGATAAGCAGGTTTTAGACGATCAATGGAGACCCAGTCTTCTTTTCCACGAATGTTTAGTAGGAATGCTTTTGAACTGCGTCGGATCACAAGGAAAGGGCCCGTGTAAGGGGGCGTTAGCGGTGGCTTGCTATTGTCGTTGCGTAGGAAGACGTGCGTTGCAGAGTGCAAGTCTGTCGGTATGTGATGCTTCGCTGCGGGCTTGTAAGTCTGGCGGCATGGAGTAAATTTTCCCACGACATGAGGTATGCGCTGGAGATCGTCGGAGGAGGTTGCAGAAGGAAAAAATTCTGTAGGGACGACCAACTGGTCGCCATACACCATTTCAGGCCCATTTCCTCCATTTCGGCGAATGTCTGTTTGGCGGCTGCCAATCGTTCCGGTGCCAGACGTCTGAATTTTGCGAAGACCGTAGGGCCTGTCGTCTTGATATGGTGATAAATACCGTGCTTGCCAGGAGTCGTGGGCTTTTGGCGAAGTTCTGGACGGAAAACTTCCGGGTACGATATGAGGAGCTGGGCGTAGGCATCCGTGGGTGTGCTGATGTGGAGAGCGAGGCTGGAGGGGCCGAGTTGAAGAGGTGTCGACAAGTACGAGTCTGC
>NC_090742.1:109988954-109998954 GCF_036898095.1 Palaemon carinicauda
GCTTCATGGAGGAACAGCAAATTACGTGTCACTCAAATCATATGTCACTGAGGCTGGAATAATTTTCTGCCTTGGGAGTTTGGGAAAATAATCCACAAAGAATTCGATTGCTCTTAGAGCTCGAGACATTTTTTGTCATGCAAATGAGATAGGGAGTTATGTCATCTGCATAGATGATCCGGTCGTATTTGCATAATAAAGGAATTCGGATCTGTCGTCAACACTCAAGCTCATTAGGAAATTCAATCATTAGAAGTAAAAAATATCTTCCTGGAAGACTTCCACCTCTCAGTTGGAAAGACTTTTTTTTCTGGATATTGACATTAAAAATCCTTGATTCTTAAATGGGTAAAAAAGTGACATAAATATGTGAATAAGATTATTGTTATGTAGTTATAGTACCCGTCAATGATTCGCTAGGGTCGGATACTGGAATTCATGTTGAACCGATGTTATAAACAAATAACTAATGCGGCCCCCCCCAAAAAAAAATTAAAGATTATTGGAATTACTGTTGAGTTATCCTATTACTTTAACGTATAACAATTTTTTTTCCATAATGTAAAAAAAAAAAAAAAAAATCATGTATAAAGGTGAACACTTGTCGATAACTTGCTGAAACTTTTGACCAAAGGATAAGAAAAAAACATTTGGTAATAGAGAGCAAACTTGGAAGCTACCTTTTTTACTTAAGTCCGATTTATTTATGACCAATAATGAGTAATTTTCTTTGATAAATGAGTATTTAACATTCGTTTTCAGGATACATGTAAGATTTTACATTTCGGAATGGTAAGTAATTTTTTATTTATTCATAGGTTATATATTTAGTTCTGTAATTCACTAGTGTCACTGATAGATATTTATCTACACACACACACGCACACACACATTCTATATATATATATATAATTATATATATATGTATATATATAAATATATATATATATATATATATATATATATATATATAAATATATATATGTAAATATATATATATATATATATATATATATATATATATACGCCTGTCTATTAAAATTAACTGCATACCTAGTATTACGAACAGGATGGAACTGTCCGGGAAGATCAGAATATAAAGGATGGTCAGAATTATAAAAAATCTTATGCAACATGCATAATGAACTAATTTAACGACGGTGCCAGAGATTCATATCTAGATCAGGAATAAAAAATTTGATGAGCCGTAAGTTACTGTCCACCAAATTAAGATAAGAATCAGCAGCTGAAGACCATCTTGGAGAAAAATACTCGAAACAAAGTAAAAGGAAAGAATTAAAACACTTCTTCAGAATAGATTGATCACCAAAAATCTTGAAAGACTTTCTCAATAAGCCTTTTTTTTTGTGCAATTGAAGAAGACACAGACCTAATGTGTTTCTCAAAAGCAAATTTGCTATCGAGAATCACACATAAAATTTTAAGTCATTCAAAGTTAAAGGAACATTATCAATGCTGAGATCAGGATGTTAAGGAGCTACGGTCCTTGACCTACTTAAAATCATACTTTGAGTTTTGTTAGGATTCAACTTCATTCCCCTGGAGATGGAATTGATGCAAAAAGAGTAGCATCATCTGCATATACAACAAGCTTGTTTTCTAGACCAAACCACATATCATGTGTATATAGTATGAAAAATAATAGGGCAAGAACACTACCCTGAGGAACACAAGATATCACATTCCTATACTCACTATGGTGCCAATCAACAATAACTCTTTGAGATCTATTACTTGAAAAATCAATAATAATGCTAAGAAACGACCCACCTACTCCCAGCTGTTTAAGTTTGAAATCAAGGGCCTCATGATCAACACGGTCCAGGGCAGCACTAAAATCAAGGCCAATCGTGCAAACTTCCTGACCACAATCAAGGGATTTCTGTACAGCATTGGAGATTGTAAGAAGGGCATCACATGTTAGAAGGCCTTTACGAAAACCAAATTGTAAACTAGAGAACAGATACCTAAGACGTTTTGTCAAAAGACCTTCAGAAACTTTAGATAATATGGTAGTTATGGAAATTGGGCGGTAATCAGTTAGATTTGAGCTACCACAAACATATTTACATAGTGGAGTAACATTATAACAATTTTCCAACAAGTGCTACAAGCTTGTCTTCTTGCTAACTTGCGCAATATATATATATATATATATATATATATATATATATATATATATATATATACATATATATATATATATATATATATATATACACATATATATATATATATATATATATATATATATATATATACTGTATATATCTATATATACATATATATATATAAATATATATATATATATATATATATATATATATATATATATATATATACATATATATATATATATACTGTATATATCTATATATACATATATATATATAAATATATATATATATAACATATATATATATATATATATATGCATATATATATATATATGCATATATATATATATTTGTTTATGTATATATATATTTTTATATATATATATATATATATATATATATATATATATTAGTATAAAAATATATATGTATAAAGGTAGCATATAAGAATATATGTCTATGTTTAAAAGTGTATATACATATATATATATATATATATATATATATATATATATATATATATATATATATAAATATATAAATATTTGTATATATACGAGTATATATATACAGTATATATATATATATTTAAATATATATATATATATATATATATATATATATATATATATATATATTTGTATAAAAATATATATGCATAAAGGTGGTATATAAGAATATATGTCAATGTTTAAAAGTATATATATATATATATATATATATATATATATATATATATATATACATATATATATATATATATATATATATATATATATATATATATATATATGTATATATATATATATATATATATATATATATATATATATATATATATATATATATATATATATATATATAGTTGCGTGTGTGTATGCATGCGAGTGTTCGTGTGCTTCTGGATGTTAGAAATTTTTGCTAATTAATACGTTATAATTTTCTTTAGAACACTTGAATTTTTCAGAATTGACTAAAAAAAAGATATACCCTATCATGAATAACAAATATCTCCCAAGTAAATATATTTCCTGGGATGATATAAGAAAATAAAGTTTGTTATAAGAATATAAACATCTTCATATTACTTCTTGCTTTCTGATATATATTTTTTTCTGAGCCTAACAAAACAGTTTGAGTGAATATTTCAAATAATACAATTTAAATGACAAGTGAAAAGTAGATCATTCATTTAGGTTGAAGAAAGTATTACGTTGAAAAGAGAAAAAAAGAGATTCAAGTGAAATTAGAGGGATAATTGGAACAGTGTTTAGATCAAACATATTACAACGCTCGATCGCTGCATTGTGTCAATAATCCAGGCAATAAAAGCTTTCCCTTTGAATTGCTGAATCGATTTCTTTTTGCCAGGATATTTAAATGTGCTTCTATGCAGAGATGTAAATTTGAAACTGGACTTTGCGTGTAATAGGACATTGCGGGAATTATAAAGTGATAGCGAACCTTTTAAAGAAATGAAATGAAAGTTTTACTTTTATTAAACTGACGGGATTCTGGAAATATCAGACACTCGCAGCTAATTGGCTACAAATTTGAACATTAATCATGACTGTATAGTGTTTATTTGTAATCACAACTTTTCCGGCCTTTTGGTTTAGAGATGAGTGTCTTAGCGGAACTCATAGGTCTACTTACTAATCCCTAGCTGGGGTGGGTGTCGGTGGGAATGGGACCTGGTCCAGATGTATGCATTCGGTCCCTGTGACATTGAGCAACATGTGACAACGTAACCGATAGGTTCTAACAGAGAGGCGAAATGAATGCAAGTAAGTTTATTCAACAGATAACGAGCTTATGTACCAGCAGTTGAGAGCAAGAGTGTCACAAAAAAAAATCAAACAATCTACAATATGCGATGCAAACTTTAACGGGTTTTTCTATTATCAGTGCGTTATATTGTATGAGCGTGTTTGAAACACGTGAGGTATAGACATAAGGACCTTTTGCTCACGATATTTATATAGTGGAAGGTTTAAAGGTATTATTGAATAAACCAAGGAGGTACGAACTAAGTACAAATTGTCGTATAAGTTTCCAATCAGTCCTCATGATTTGATCACTGTTTTTTAAACAATACTGACATGATTCGTATTACTTCTGTCTTTTGATATCATTACTAGTTTTATAAGCAATAGTTACATAATCTCTCTTTTATCTTTACATGAAAAATATGTCGAAATTATCTGAACACCAAAACTTGATAGAACAGCCAAAATAACTCGTGTTTTTACTGTTGCTTAAACATCGCCCTCTTCTTTGCCAGGAACGACGACCTCAAGAACATTCATCCTGCGAAAGCAATGTGGAAGATGACTTCCCTGGAGACTGTGAGGTTTTGCTGAAGGTCCTCCTTAATCACAATAACAAAAAGAGAGACTTTCAAAAGAAAGTTGCTGGTATGTATTGCTTGCAGACACTGGAGACGCTGGAAAATTCAGTATTGTGTTTTACAGTATGAATTACGATAAATTTTGTTAAGAATAAACTTATTCAAATTGAAGTCTCCCGCGAAGAAATATAAGCGACCAACGTATCTAAATAGACTATTTTCCATTAAAATTTTTGTTTGCATTTTGTCCATCGATTACATTATAGTAATGCTACTATGATAATAAAAAAAAAAAACAATTTCTTCTAAATCCTTCAAATTTAAGAAATGCATTTTGTAGTGTATGCATCTCCATTAAAAATGCTTGCTATATTTCACATAGATTATTCATGGAATCTCATTAGTGGTATTGCAGAGTTGCATATATACTCAGCGAGGACGTCTTTCTCTTCTTTCTGAGAATTTGTTGTCATTCAAATTTTTTAAGTACAAGATGGCGGAAGCGCTTGCAAGCTCCTTACCACCCAGGAAGCAAAAGTGACTGACAAATTTCTGGCGACACTCGTGACCATTAATAAGATGAAAATATTGTTTTAATTGTTCAGTGAATTTCGTGATAATTTCACTTAGAGTGTTTTCTTATTCCTCTGCGTTATGACAGCAGTTTATATTAATATTTTTCGTTTTTTTCATTTTCTGAATATAAAATTTATTGTCCTTGTTACTACATTGAACATATATTCTTCCATATTTTTTTGGAATTATAATGAAAGGAATAATATACATCTTATACATATTTGGAATTTTGATTTTAAAATTCTTTTATCATCTATACATATTACCAATTTCTTTGTGTTTTTGTCTCTTTCATATTACTATTCATGAATATAGCCTCCGCTTGACGCTTTAAATTGACAGTCTAAATTGTAAAAGAAAAGGAAAAGTGTCAATGAAAAAAATTTAACAGTTCTCCCAGCATATTGGAATGCCAGAGGCTATATCAAGATTTGAGTAATGTGAATTGCAGTCGAAAAAAGACGAAAACTTTTTCGTTTTTCACTTACGTATGAAGTGCATTCAACATGGAAAAGGAAAGTCTTGTAAAGAATGTATGAAAATTTTCCATGCCATATTCCTCAAGTCAGGTAAGACAGAATCTGATTGTTTTCTTTCATTAAAATGTAAAATCAATAAACATTATTTTTCTACTTTCTATTTTGCTGACTATATAGTACCAGTATATTTGAATCAGTGGCTTCAATTATGTTATTTTGATAATTTCAGATTTAAAAACCTATTTATTTTGATCGTTGATAAATCTAAATAAGAAAATGTACCACAATTACAAATACGTTTGCTAAACCTGTCGTCTCTCCAATGGTCAGTGTTTGGGTGGGTTACCAGCAAGAAAAGAAACATACTGTTAGTATTTAAGCCTCCCGGACAATCCTATGAAATACCCGCAACCTCATCTCACATATACTTGCTGCAAAATGGAAAGGGTAATATATATATATATATATATATATATATATATATATATATATATATATATATATATATACATATATATATATATATCTTTATATACACACACATATATATATATATATATATATATATATATATACATATATATATATATGTATATATATATATATATATATATATATATATATATATATATATATATATATATATATATATATATATATATATATATATAGTAGGTTGGCCAGGGCACCAGCCGCCCATTGAGATTCTACCACTAAAGAGGTATTGGATCCTGTGACTGGCCAGGCAGTAATGCATTGGATCCCTCTCTCTGGTCACGGCTTATTTTTTCTTTGCCTACACTTACACAGAATAGTCTGGCCTATTCTTTACATATTCTCGCCTTTCCTCATACACCTGACAACAATGAGATACTAAACACTTCTTCACCCAAGGGGTTAATTACTGTACTGCAATTGTTCAGTGTACTTTCCTCTTGGTAAGGGTAGAAGAGACTTTAGCTATGGTAAGCAGCTCTTCTAGGAGAAGGACACTCCAAAATTAAACAATTGTTCTCTAGTCTTTGGCAGTGCCATAGCCTCTGTACCATGGTCTTCCACTGACTTGGGTTAGAGTTCTCTTGCTTGAGGGTACACTCGGGCACACTATTCTATCTTATTATTTTTTTTTCTCCCTCTTGTTTTTTTGAAGTGGTGTGTTGGGCAGGCTTAATAGAAGGGCCATGGATGCCTGGTGGTTTATCAAGAGGTTATCTTTTCCTAATCTGATTCTTTTTCTTCTCAAAACCATCCTTACTGTCCTTCATTCAGTTGAAGTGGCTATCCTGGATGGTATTTAGCTTTGCATGGTGTAATGGCTCCTCCATGTTGACCAGTTTTTCCGACTTTTTACTATAGTCTATGGGTTTCATCAATCACTTTATCTATAATACTGTACATATTGTTTTTGTTATAATTCTTGGTAATCTAGTTTTTAATTATGATGTCTCTCTTTTATCTCTATTAATTCTTATGCTGTCTGGAAACATTAAGGGAAATCCCGGACCAGTACGTCCTAGATTTCGTCAATGTCGTCTTCTATATTGCAATATTCGTGGTCTTCCTGCAAATATTCAAGACCTTACAGTTGCGTCTAGACAGTGTGATATTCTTTTGTGCTCAGAAACCCTGATTTCTAATATGAGGCACTCATCTGAGCTACTTATAGCTGGTTTTAAGAAGCCAATAATGTTGAAACGTGATGCCATCCCTATGGCCAGGGGAATGGCTGTGTATATTAGGACTGAGTACCCTGCTTCTCATAAGTCCTGCTATCAATGTGGATGTCATGAGATTCAGGTAAGAAAAGTTTGGGGCAGGCATAACAATTTTTATTTGTGTTCGATCTACCGGAATCCAGACATGGATGATTCTATCTTCGATTGTCTTCTTACCATTATGGCTAAGATAAAAGAAGATGATAGAAAGGCTTCTTTTGTATTTGTTGGTGATTTTAATGCTCACCATAGGGAGTGGTTAAGTTCTATCTCTCCTACCGATCGCCATGGCTTAAGAGCTTTAGACTTTGCCTCTGAATCAGGCTGTGAGCAAATCATAAATGAAGCTACCCACAGGTCTTGTAATTGCTTGGACTTTGTATACACTGACTCACGTGGCGTTATAACTAGTAAGGTTGGTTCTCCAGTCGGGACATATGATCATGCCTTGATTTCATTAGTAGTGAAGACTGAGCAGCCTGTCCCTGATATATCATACTCTTGTAAAATTTAAATGAAATCCCAAGCAGACTGGAATGGGATTTTGCATGATCTTTTGTGCTTGAATTGGCCACAATTATATAGTAGAGTAGATCCGGTTGTCCCTTTGAATGAGAATATAGTCATCATAAGGTACCGAGTAAAGGACAAACCATGGTTCAATGATGATTGTACACGTGCTTATTTGGAGAAACAGGAGGCCTATCATCTTTGGAAGGGTAACAAATTAGATTTGACCTGGAATAACTATACTTAGCTTCGAGCTTTTGCTCAGAGATTTTATGCCTTAACTGAAAAGGAGTACAATTTAACCATAAAAGAAACCCTTTCTGGTACAACTCAGGAACATAAATGGTGGTCTACCCTTAAATCTGCACTCCTTGGTGTAGATGCAACAGTTCCTCCTTTACTTAAACCAGATGGCTCAGTCACTCACTGTCCGAAGGAAAAGGCAACCCTTTTGGCTGATTTTTTTGACAGTAAACAGAGTAATGAAAAACTTTAACTTCATCATTCATGTTTTCCTGAGGCTAAACTAACTAGTTTAGCTTTTCGATCTCGTGAAATTGAAGCTCTGTTGATGGACCTTGATGCTTATGGTGGTGTAGACCCAAATGGCATTTTTCCATTGTTATTTATAAAGACAGTAGATTTCTTAGCTCCAAAGTTATCTGTTACTTTGCGTAAGTTAGCAAGAAGAGGAGCTTTTAGCACTTGTTCGAGGATTGGTAATGTTACTCCTCTATGTAAATGTGTTTGTGGTAGCTCAAGTCCCACTGATTACCGCCTAATTTCCATAATTCCCATATTATCTAAAGTTTTTGATTGTCTTCTGTCAAAACGTCTTATTAGGTTTGCTGAAGGTAATCATCTATTCCCTAGTTTGCAATTTGGTTTTCGTAAAGGCCTTGGAGCATGTGATGCCCTTCTTACAATCTCCAATGCTGTACAGAAATCCCTTGATAGTGGTCAGGAAGTTTGTATGATTGGCCTTGATTTTAGTGCTGCCTTTGACCGTGTTAATCATGAGGCCCTTATTTTCAAACTGAAACAGTTGGGAGTAGGTGGGTCGTTTCTTAGCATTATTATTGATTTATTAAGTAATAGATCTCAAAGATTTGTTGTTGATGGGCACCATAGTGACTATAGGAATATGATATCCGGTGTTCCACAGGGTAGTGTTCTTGGCCCATTACTTTTCATACTATATACACATGACATGTGGTTTGCCTAGAAAACAAGCTTGTTGCATATGCAGATGATGCTACTCTCTTTGCATTAATTCTATCCCCTGAATGTAGATCTGGGGTGGGTGAATCCTTTAATAGAGATTTAGCTAAAATTAGTGCATGGTGCAAATTATGAGGTATGAAGTTGAATTCTTACAAAACTCAAAGTATGATTGTATGTAGGTCAAGGACGGTGGCTCCTCAACATCTGGATCCCAGTGTTGATAATGTTTCTTTAAATTTGTATGACTTAAAATTTTAGGTGTGATTCTCGACAGCAAATTTACTTCTGAGGAACACATTAGGTCTGTGTCTTCTTGAATTGCACAAAAAATTGGCTTATTGAGAAAGTCTTCTAAGATTTTCGGTGATCAATCTATTCTGAAGAAGTGATTTAATTCTTTCATTCTACCTTGTTTTGAGTATTGTTCTCCTGTCTGGTGTTCAACTGCTGATTCTCATCTTACGGTCTATTAAATTTCTTATTCCTGATGTAGATATTAATCTTTGGCACCGTCGTTCATTTAGTTCATTATGTATGTTGCATAAGATTTTTCATAACTCTGACCATCCTTTACATTCAGATCTCCCTGGACAATTCTATCCTGTTCGTAATACTAGGCAGGCAGTTTATTCTAATAGTCAGGCCTTCTCCATCATGAGGCTTAATACTACACAGTATTTTAGAAGTTTTATTCCAGCTGTTACCAAGTTGTGGAATGATCTTCCTAATCGGGTAGATGAATCAGTAGAACTTCAAAAGTTCAAAGTTGGAGCAAATGTTTTTATGTTGACCAGGCTGACATGAGTCTTTTTATAGTTTATATATGACATATCTGTTTTTGACGTTGTTAATAGTTTATATAGGACATATCTGCTTTGACGTTGTTACTGTTTTAGAATGATTTATTGTTAAATTGTTCTCATCATTTATTTATTTCCTTATTTTCTTTCCTCACTGGGCTATTTTTCCCTCAACTGGGGTTTTAGCTTGGCTAGTAGTAGTAATAAT